>NW_008239110.1:16239017-16291241 GCF_000691975.1 Corvus brachyrhynchos
GAAAATACATTGGATATATGCAGTGGCAGAATCCTTTTGGTGTTCAAGGACACCTTCTTTTGGTGTTCCCTCTTCTCTGTGTTCAAGGACTCAAGTGCTGTATCATTTGCATGTACAGTTTGCAGTTCTTGAGCAATAGGGCTCAGAAATGTGTCACTTTGGTCTGTCACAGATGACATGATCATGATTTTGGATAATAATAAATAGTATTTTGAGAGGCTGTGTTATAAAGAAGGCTTCCTCTAAAGAGGCAGTTGAAGTTAGGGAAGTCAAATTCATCTTTAGCTTAGAAGTCTGTTTGATGTTAGATATCTGTTCAGTAGTATTTGACTGTTTCTAGGTTTCTCACATTTGGAGGTAATTTCCAAGAGACACATGAACCTTTTTAAAGGTCCTGGAGTGGTTTATATCTGAGATGAATGGAAACTGTATGTTTGGTAAACAGATATTCCAATTTGGGGTTTTGTTTTTTTGCTTGCTTGTTGCTTTTTTTATTGTAGTATTGTATTAATACAGAAGGTGGGATTCACACTGTGAATTGACACCTGGGATGAGGTGTGTTAGTGTCTGCAAATACGCTTTGTAAACCTGCTGTAACCACTGAGCCTTCAAGGAACCCCTGCTCACCCCAGGAGACAGACTGATAAATTACCTTTCCAGGAGCTGACTAAGCTTCTGCTGTGCTATTTCTACACTAGCCATTTTGTTAGGAGAAACTGTGCTGTTTCAAAGTGCTGTCTCCATTTACTGTGTTTTATTCTCAAAGCAGTCTTTCTAAACCTTAAGCTCTTCCCTAAATCTGTTCCACTCCCATTAAGACCTAAATCAATGAGTGGACAACTCAATTAACAAGATTTTGTAGCACATACATCTAATGTGCCTGTGCTAACAGAGGGCTCTTAAATTCTTTTGCAGTACAGTGAAGCAGATCTGTGTGCCTTAGTGCCGTTCATACTTTTCAGACCAGCAGCCTTCTGCTCCTGCTTATTCTTCATTCTTCCACCCTTCTGGTTGGAAGATTCTTTCCTTCTTGGGAATCCTACCATACCTTCTGTTGGCATGTTGAACTGTAAGCCTGTTATTTATTTCCTGGTTTTGATTACTTTGATTTCAGTCTCTTAAAAAAAGTCAGGTGAAATGCAAACCATGGTCTCGAGGAAGTGACTGTTGATAAATCTCTGTCATTTCTCCAGTTGCAGAATAATCAGAATATCAGAATGTATCTAAACTTTTAAATGCCACTGAGAAAAGAGTAGCAAACAGTGCTGTATAAAATTCAAAGTGAGGAAGATAGTTACAGGAGGAGTGTCACACAGCAGGCATAGATCAAGTAGGAAGAGTTTTAAGGGATCTTTGGATTGAAACACAGCTGTGAACTTGTTGCTTATTTGAAGTAACAGATAGCAGATATTGTGTGAGAATATGAAGATTTCTGGAGTTCTGCGGTGCTGCTCTGTGGACCATATCCTTATCTCTCACAGGATGCAACTGTGAGGGTATATTGTAAGATACATTTTTGGCCTGCTATACTTCCTGGTGGGTGTCACCTTTGCACCACCATTCCTTGATTCCAGCTAGGTAAGCATACTGCTTCTCTGAATATGTCTTTTAACTAGAAACAGTGCTGATGAATTAGGGCATTCAGCTACCAACTGTGAACTTAAAATGCAATCCTGGTCTAGCTGCTGCAGGATCTTTTTTTTCCTGTGGTGCTGTGAGCTGTGGAATATATCTTCTCCATAGTCACTGGCTACATCAAAACCTGTTTGTTCAGAAAAAAGTGACTGACTGCTGAAGGCACACATGGCAATGCATCCCTTCTAGACTTTATAATGACCCGCTATGGACCCCTTTAGATGCCTTTCATTTTAACATCCTGTGGGAATATTTTGATAGAGAAGAATCTGTATGTTTTGGGATACACTGATGTGAAGAAGCTGGTGAGTCTGGGAGTTGTCAGTGTCCCCTGCTGCTTCTTTTAAATTTGGAAGAGAAGCTTCCTTTTGGTACCAGTCTTAAGAAGAGGCCTGATGGAAATGCTACAGAGTGGTAATAGACCTTTCAGGAATGACTTAATTGAAGAGAATGGTTCATTATTTCCTGCTGGTTAGTTGAACTCTGGGGCCATGTGAACAAGGGCACTTGTATTTAAAATAATCCAACATTTCCTAAAATACACAGATTTCTCTTCCTCTCAGCAGGGCAACACCAGGGCCCTGATTTACTCCCAGAATTATTTCAGGAAATATTCTTTAACACAGTATGTATATTATGGAAGGCAAATGAATGGGAAAAAGTCCTGGCATCTGTGAAGTTAGTGGGAGATTGATTTCAAAGGAGTCAAAGTTCAGCACAGTTGCAATCCTAGGGTAAACAAGGAGGTGAGTTCCTCAGTATACAATAATTTTTAATGGGTTTATCTGAATTTAATAATTGAAAAGTCACAGCTGTTTTAAAAGATGATGCCTATCATCCAGAATTGTGTTTTCTGTTGGCATGAATAACTACAATTGCAATTGCTGCCATTTGTTCCCTATTGCTTTTTAAACATTTTTTTCCCTTTCTTTCTTCCATGCATTTACAGTGGCTCAGATTCCCATGGTGCTGCCAGATCTGTTTGGAAATTGAGTCACAACCATCTCATGATTAACTTCTTTTTGGTATTACAAGATAAATTTTTTTTTTTTTAAGAAATACTTGGGTGAATACTGTTCATTTTAGATTTTTTAAAAAAGTGTTTTACAAACATAAGCAATGAATGTAAACATCTCTCTAAAACTGAAAATCTTGGCCACCTTAAGAAATAAAATTTTTAGCCACATCTCCCAAATGCTGTAAGCCTCTAAACATAATCTTCGTCATATATCAACTCTATCTGTGGATTTGATGCAAATACCTTTCATTATAGAAGTACTGGCATTTTTCCTTCAGGAAAAATCTAGAAAAATCATGGCAAAAAGTGCTATATTAGTTTAGACATTTAGTTCAAATATTAAATAGGATAACATGTAGTTAGGCTTATCCTGACTTCTTGCCTACTGGTGTAAAAGAACTTTCTGGCTGTCTTGATGAAATAGGGCATACCTGTATTGAAAACAAAACAAAGCAAATAATTGCTCTACTCCTCTCAACAACCCAGCAATTCAAAATTCTTTAGCGATCTTAAAGTTTTATTTATTATTTCTTCCTCATCTTAAAAGTTATATGCTTACCATATGTTGAAAAAGTATCATTCACCAGAAATCTAATAGTAGTGAAGATATATGTAACTTTTATTGTATTTCAGACTGGAATCAGTGGCAGTGGCTATCAGAATCAAACAAGAATAATTTCAAGTACTGATGCCCTTTTCTGGGGATGAACTGTATTTCTTGACTGTCTAACAGAAGTTACCAAATGTGTTTGTAATGTAGGAGGTACTGTGTGAAATATCTAACACTATAATATCAAGATGGTTAGGTTAGGGTAACAGTGCCCTGGCATTGACTGTTTCACATGAAGATATATCTAGGGTGATAAAAGGAGAGCTAAAATACATATAATAATTTCTTCTTGTTAAAAAATTTTTGTTTCTTCTTTTATTGTTTTATGTGCGAGAAGTTATGAGATTAGCAGCTCATTACTAACAAGGCAGATTTCTGAAAGATATATATGAAAACCTTTTTTTTCTTTCCTGAGGATGAGTTATTGCCTAAGCATTACAAATTAGAATTTTTTTCTTATGACATTTGCATTGAGGGGTTCATAAATAGCATGTAGTATGTTGATAGTGGCAACCCTTGACAGCTATCACAAATGGATGACTGAAAGGATAGATATTAGTCTTTCTAGGGTATATATGTGTCTGCAGAGGAAGAAACTGGCATTTATAAAAAGTAGTATGCTCTCTAGGCTCTTCCCTGAGAATTTGACAGGCACAAACCCACAGGTACCTTGGTACAGCTAACTGTGGAAATAATTGTGGAATCTGAGAAAACAGTTCTTTCAACGTTAATATCTATTGTTTACTTATCTGCTGCAATGAAAGTGCGAAGTAAAGGGCATGACGTGAGATTTTTGCTTGTCCTCTAAACTAAGAAGCAGAAAGATTCCTAGCATCTGTGATCTGCTTTGAATATATAACATGTAACTGTGCAAATAGGAAAAGTTTTACATGTCTGTTACAGAGCTCAGTGAAACATGATCAGTTTACAAATACAAATCTGTGTAGTTTTGCCTTTGAATATCACTTATCTACAAAGCTATTACTTCAGTATTATCCAGTCAGTTCCTTCTTTTCCTTTAGCAAGAGCAGTGAATAACCAAGAGCAAGAGCAGCAAGATTGGCAGTGAAATTGGCTGTAATAATTAATTGATTTTTTTTGTCATCTAGAGGATAGAATGATGGAATTTAAGTGTCATGCATTACACTATGTGGGTTTTATTCACCTCTTAGCAGACAGTGATGATGTTGTCAGGTCTCATGGAAAATTCTGAAGCTCCTTAAAAAGCATTTTCTAGAAACTTCTGTGAGGAATCCAAACTTCTGTATAAAAGGTATGTGTCAGGCAAAAATATACAAGATGGCTGAAGATTAAAAGTAAAGCTGAATATGATTGCATACTTAGTTTTGTTATTTCTTGGATTGGGTAAGGAGCATCTGTGTCACCTGAAATATTTGTATTGTGTTACTGGCATATCATCTGCTATGGAGCACTAATTACAGTCTGCTGCTGCAGTGACCACAAGCAAGTGGAGATGCTCAGGCACTGTCAACTTGCATGATCAGTGTCACTTTTTTACTTCTGACGAATGATTTTGAAGATAGAAGACAAGCTGGTCAATTTTCTTGAAAGCTTCTACAGAAGTGATTGCATGTACTGTCAGTTTATTAATTACATGTTTCATATAATCTAACCATTGCTGTATACTCCTCTATTACTGTGCTAGAGCTGAGCTGTCTTTTTAGACTGCATGCCCAGCCTGAGCCATGTATTCTGATCAAGTACTACCCCTCCCCATAAAAATTAGATACTCTACAGATCTGGTTGCCATTTCTGTGTTCAGGAGGCAGGAGAAGGAGGATCTAGGAAATGACAGGCTGTTCAGTCCTGTGTGAATCCCTGGGAAGTTGAGGCATAAACCATTCCCCAGGGTGGAAGCCATTTCCAAACATTTAAAGGACGAGAAAGTAGTTGGAAGTGGTCAGCATGGATTTGTGAAGGAGAAATGCTTAACCAATCTGATAGCCTCCTACATTAGGATATTTGCTTCAGTGGATGAGGGGACAGCAGGTGATATTGTTTGTCTTAATTTAAACAAGACTTCTTTCCATGTCTTCCCTAAAATCCCGTTTTATAAGATGAAATACAGGCTTTCTAAGTGGTGGTGAGGTAGACTGAAAACAGATGGAACTGTTGGGCTGAAAGGATGGCTGTAGGCAGGTTGTTAGTGGAGGGTCAGTATTGGAGCCAATACTGTGATGTCTTTGCTAATGACCTGGATGATGGGGTAGAGTTCACCCTCAGCAAGTTACAAAACTGGACATAGTGGTTGATACAGATGGTTGTGCAGCCATTCAGAGGGACAGGTTGACCTTGACAAGGTGGGGAAATGGGCTGACAAGAACCTTATGAAGTTCATGTAGGCCTGGTGGACAAGAAGTTGCAAATGTGTCAGCCAAGCGTCTGTTGGTTCTGGCCAGGATGGGGGGGGGGGGGGTAACTTTTTGCGGTAATAGGAGGGGATATATATACATAGACCCCAGAGGTTATTCTGTAACACCTCAAGGCATTGCTGGGGGCGGGAGAAAGGAACTCTTCCAGGGAGAAGGGTTTCTGGCTGGTTGAGAAAACACGGTGGGGAAGCCATCTGGTATTGTTTATTATTGGTGGTTTTTTTGTTATTTTTATTCTCCATGGGACTCGTTTATGTTCTTGTACCTTCTGTCATTAGTATTGTCACTGCTATCATTTGTTTTCTTGTCTCATTGCTGTTGCCGGTAAATTTTTCTTATCTCAACCTGTAATCTTTGCCTTTTGTGTCTCCAATTCTCTCCAGCCACCTGCCAGAGGGAGGGGAAAAGGGGAGTGAGTGGCAGTGTAAGAGCACTAAGTTGGAGAATACCATTCCTAAACCATGACAGCCTTATTTGGCGCCCAGTGTAGGGCTCGAAGGGTTGAGATAACAACAGATAACATGCCCAGAGCATGTTGGAAACAAATTTGATTTAACCATTTATTGAAGTAGGTAGGAAGCCACTGGTCACGATGTTGTTTGGTCTGTTCCTGTGGGTGTGGTACATAACCCTGTATATATTTCTGTATACGTACTATGTGTCCATCCCGGTGCTCCTTTTTTAGAGCAGGGAGAGGGATCAGGAAGGCTTTTTACTGTACTGTGAGATATCAGTTTATGGTATGTTAACATCAAGGGCAATGAGGATCATTTGGGATGTGTATTCAGTGTTGCTCTCATAGCCTTACCTCAGGTGCTATGGTTGGGACACCATTAATAACCAGTCTGGGGAGAGGGAACAGGAGAAGATCATTTTCCCCAGCTTTTCACGCAGTCTTCCTCCTTCAGGCCCATTACAAAAACTTTTGGCAGATTATTTGAAGGACAATTGCTGTGGCAGTTCCAGAGAGGAGCAGAGCTATGCAGTGTGCTGGGCCATGGCTACGATTTGTCGGACACCGCTGGTCACTAGACAGCACCCTCAAGGCAGGAGGAGGAAAGCAGAACAGCAGGCACTGTGGCCACTCAAACTGCAGCTGAACCAGGGGAACAACACATGCTGGTAGCAGTCGCCCTTACACAGAAGAAGAAATCCAAGACAAAATCAGGTCACATAGTGAGGGATGAAGAGGAAGTAGGGCCCTCAGAACAGAAGGAAGAGGCAGGGACAGAGATAATCATGGATCGCTATCCCTGGGAGAGCTGAAAGGTACGTGAAAATATTTCAGCCGCCAGTCAGGAGAGCCCCTGGTGACCTGCTTGCTCTGATGCTGGGATATTGTGGCCCAGGATGCAAAATTTCAGATTTTTTTCAAAGTGAATCACACTTCACCAGTTTTCTTGAAATTCCTTGACTTCTTGAAGTAATTTGATATTTAAAATAAATATTAATGCAGCATTGAATATAGACTGCTTGTGTGTGTTGCAGTTTCACCCACTCTGGTTTTGTTAGCATTAGCCATACACTTGTATGTAAATAGTGTGAGATTTGTTAGTGCAATTACTATTAAATCCCAGAAGAAGGAAATTCTCCTGTAAGTGTTATGGTAGCATTTTTCTCATCTAATTTAGGCAAGAATTAGACATCTCCTTCGTATGATTCAGCCTGCTTGTATTAGCTGCTTAGGAGGTATCTCTTGAGGGGCATAATTTAATTCTGCCTATTGACAGAGCTTAACTGAAAAAGACCTAATATTTGTGCAGATAACTCTACCTGTCTGTCTTCTGGGGAAATTTAGTTTTGAGAAGTTGATTTATGCAGAAAACAAAGAATGAAAATTTGAAAATGGTGTCCTCTTGCATCACTCTGCATCTGGAGACAGGCTGTTTTAATTATATTTAGACGCAGAGCACTTGAAAAATGGGTATTTGTCTATGAAAATTATGCTAGAACTGAGAAATATAAAAATATTTATATACTTTGCTTTTTGAATATTTGGGGAAGTCACTTCGATGTTACTTTTTCAGCTGCACAAATGTGTTTGTGTGATGGAAAGTATCACATAGAACTTGCAAAATTGCACTAATTGACAAGTAGTATTGGGCCTATTGGAATATTGAAACAATTATAAGATAAATATATATTTGATTATGTGGTTCTTAGTTCCAGTGAGAGAAGGGAGATTGTGTCAGTTGAAGAGGTTGATTTCTAGTCTCCTTGGACTATGCCTTTCATCAAAATAATGCTAGAGCTTTAGGGAAAAAAAAGGGTGAAAATTTGTGTGGGCTGCTGGTTTGTTTAGATTTACATATTTATAGCACTGTCTTGACTGACTGGTTTCTGGGTCCCCACAGAGTGCATGCCTGACAAGCCGAACAATAAGGTCTGATTGCTAACAAGGTTGAAGACCTTTGAGAGAATGCCTAACTGGGAAGAGTGAAGATATAACAAGGCTGTGTAGCACCTCTTAACAGCTCTGACCACATAATGTATTGCATATTAGCATTAAAAATCAGGTCATTCTGTGAAAATCTTCAGAACTTTTTATTAATCATAGTATTTTATTGTCAGGAATATAACAATTGCTTTTTTAATGTGTTTAATTTGCAAGATCAAAGCACCAGTTAAATAAATGAAGAGTTGTTTACCTCTCATTTTGGTTTCACGAGAATACCTAACTTTAAGAAATCAATTTTTTTATCTCTTCTATTATGGAAATTATGCATGTCAGCCACTATAACAGGGTTCTACTCTAAGCTTCCACATGAGGTCAAAGATAGATTCCTCTGTGAAAGTACTTTTTATTAATAGTGCTAGAGTTCCAGTTTTTGTTTACATTTCTTATGGAATTAGAATAATTAGAACAATTTTAAAGTGAAGTTCAGAGAATTTTACATCAGTCTTGCATTATTAGTTATTTAATATTGAGAAAAATCCCTTTGTTAGATACAGAATTGATATTTACATGGGCTTTGATTTCTCAGTGTCTGTCAGTGCTATTCAAGGAAAGCCTTGAAGCACAAAGAGTTAACTTAAAAAATTATTTTGATGGTAAGTTATGAGTCATTTTTAGCTGGCTTTGGATTGCAAGTGAGCATGATCTAGGACTATAGACACGACTTTCAAGAATGTTTTGTGTGTTCTGTATTCGTCTCACTGCCTATCAGTTGCATTCAGCTTTCAGAGGAAGATCTTTGCTGTAGCTTCCCTACAAATCTCATAAAATGTGTAGCTGTAATAACTGTAGTTACGGTAGGATGTACTTTGTTAATTTTACAGTAAGGTTTCATCTCCCAACTAAGTTTCTGTAGGATATTAAAAGTAATATTAAAAATGCTGCAGTTGTTCTGCCTGCCAGATTGTAATGGTGAAGGAGACAAAATTGTTTCCAGTTCATGGCATGGTGTTCCAATGTTACTGAGCAGCACCTGCTGGCTGACAGCTGTTCAGGATTGTTCCAGGTTTATTAGTCATGAACAAGATAGCAATAACAGCAAATAAGTTTTCAAGTAGCTACTCAGGAAGTTTGTCTAAAAGATGTAAGTCTTGTTATATCTGGATAATTTTTAATGTTAAATTAGAAACATCATACAGGCACGGACCAAGGTATCTAGTAAATGTATGCAGTCTTCATACATACACCAAAATCTCTTCCTCTGGGCTATATATCACATGGGGGTGAGGAAAAATCAGAATTAACTATGGCAAAAAACCCCAGAAGAATTACTTTTCTGACATAGAAGTTCTCAGCCTAGATAGAAGTGAAACACAATTGCTTTGGGTAATTCCTTACCATATCTATGCCTTGAACATGTAAGGATTTTATTTGCTCAGTAATTTTTATATCAGAGTTAGTCTTTCTTCGTGATGCAATTTCAGAGATGTTTTCAGAAGCTTGGAGAGGAACCAGGGGCCATGTCTCTCTTTTCTATTTTGAATATGAGTGTTAACTGCTAGAAGGTCACAAAGTCAGAACTTTCATGGTTCTGGTGGAGTCTTTGTTTGCAGGAACTGAAAGAGAAATGTTGCTGAGTTAAGAGCTGATTATGCTACTTTGTTTAAAGAAATGAAATCAAGCCTCCTTGCATGGAGGAAACTCCAAAGCCATGTCTCATGCTATGCTTTCTGGACTAGCTAATAGTGATATGTTCATAAAATGTAGAAAAAGCCCCACATCTTGTGGCTTAATAAAATTGTACCAGGTTTTCTTTTTTATTGACTTTTTTTGGTATGAAGGTGATATTTTTGTACTGCTAGAAGTTGAAAAATGCCTATTTAGTTTTCTGCAAGACCACATCTGTTCTTGGTCATTTTACATCCTTCTTGAATAGCCTATTCTTCTGGCACTGAATTGTTCTCTTATTAGCCAAGTCTAGAAATCCTAAGACATAAAATGTCTCTTCCTTAAGAATAACTTTAACTTCATTCATCATTTTAATGACAAGCTACTCACTAAATCTCTGTTACTTATTTAAAGGTCTTCACCCTTGTCACTTGCCCGTGGGAATGTTTGAAAAGAGCTCAAATGTGAAAAATAATCTTGGAATTTTTTTATATTTCAGTTGCTTTCCATTCCCATGCCCCTTTTGTATTTCTCCAAAGTAATTTTATCTTTTTACTCCCTTTACTTAGCCAGCTTTTATATGATTAGTCTTTATCTGGTAGCTATTCTGTATGTAAATGAACAAAAGTTCTTTTGTGCTCTGTCCAGTTCACCATTCAAGTCTCTTAAAACATTTTGCGCTACCACCTTTGAGCAGGAAAAAAGTATCACTAGGAACCAAAATAATGTTCTGCATCTTTTAGACCTTCAGTTTTAACAGAATTCCTATTCATGTGATTGGGTATTGTGAAGATTACCAGAGAACAGAAGGAAGCTGGAGATTTTTGGGTAGAGGTGTTACAGACTACAGAGAGTACACTCACTCTATTTGGAGCCAGTAACTTTGCAGCAAACTAGAATTGCATCTCAATTTTAAGGGTGGTCTTTCCTTGCTCAATTTTTGCACAGCCCTCCACAAGAGGTAAATGACATGCCATTCCTGACAACGAATGTGTTGGTAAACTGCAAGGCTTCTGGCATGGATGAATTTCTGAAAAGAATGTGCTTAAGCATAGATGGGAGTGTTCCAGTGCTGACTGTGTTGAATTGTTGTCCTGGTGGAATTGTGCCTTAGGAAAGCCAAATTTAATTCAGTAGTTTTTCAAGTTTTGGGCTTTAACCACCTAAAGATCTGGTGGTTCCATTTTTTAGCAGTAAGTGCCCAGCAATGGGTCTGTGATTATATGTGTTCACGACTATATAGATAAATAAATGTAGGTGGAAAACACCTGTGGCTCCATAGTTGGCCTGATGTGCCTGTAATAGGGTGCAATTACAGAAAGGGGTGACCCTCCCCCTTCCCATGGATTTCCTACAAGCGTTTGTCCTCATTTCTCTCATGTGGTTGTTACAGATTCTGTGGTCATATTGTGAGTTAGGTCACTGTTCTTATCAGATAGTAATTTTTTCTTCAGGTGCATATGCAATTCCAGCTTAATGTGCAGCCAAACAATTTCCACAGTTGACAAAAGTATGGTAAAAATGTGTGGATACGGGCAGAAGGGGAATCTGCAATTTTCAGTGGCAGGACATGCTCAAGATTGATTTAAGGCAGCTGTGAAACTGTGCTAACCTAAGTAGAAACATGAAGTGTGCAAAATAAAAGATCACCAGGAGACAAAGCTCCCACTTTCCTTTTTCTCAGTTAAGTGAAACATTACTGATGTTGACATAAAGCTGACCATTTTGTTCGTGATGGATATAGGCTACATAATGAGGGGGATCCTTGGAAACCATGGAATAAAACAGTAATCCTAAAATAAAGTCCTTTGAAGCAAGGAAATACATTATTTGAAACAAGATATTTTGAAAAATCACTTCAACTTCAATCAGTGAGTAGTTACTCTAGCATCTCATTCTAAGAAGAAGCGGAAATAAGAGGTTTCCCTATTATTTTGTATCCTTTCTGGTGATCACAGAAGGTCATCTGCTTAGGAGATATACTGGTGATTTCTCAAACAAAAAAATACCCCCCCAAAAAAGCAGGAGAATTTAAAGTCCAAATGGTCCAAATGTATGATCTAGATAAAGAGATATGAATTGATGGGTCATCATGCATTTGTTTTATCTCATGTTTGCTAAAAGGAAGCCATTAAAAAATAGCTAAAAGTAGCCATTAAAAGTAAGCTAAAAAATAGTAGGTGGATCTGGAAGGGTTTTTCTGTTGGTTTTGGACTGTTGTTGGTTGGTTGTTTTTTTAACCTAAGCCTTTTTTGAATACTTCCCCTTTACTTTTCTGTTTTCTCTCTTATATTAAGCATAGAAATATTGGGAAAGGACCACAGGAGTCTAACATTCTGCAATTCAAAACCATAATGTGACCTGCATATAACTAGTTTATTAGAATAGAATATTGTTAGAGTAATACAATTTTAGCTGTGACTTTGTTTAGCCAAATCATAAAAATAAGCTGGGACACAGATTTCATAGCTTTTCTAGAAACCTATTCCAGTGCTATACTACTCATCAAGAGCAATTTTTCTTGGTCTCCAATTTGAACATCTCAAAATGGAACCTGTGGCTACTGCCCCTTCCTGTGTTCTGGTGACTTAGTGTATTCACGTCTCCTTGTTTACCTCAGACTCTTGTTTTCCTGATGTCTTCTGCTGAATAATTTTTTCTTTTTTGCTAATCAAGAGAGGATCCTTCTCTTCTAGCTTTAATGCAAATGTTTGTCTTTGACATCATTCAAATCATAAGGAGTTCACATTTAATTCATATAAGTTCCACAGACTCTAATAAACTGTCATCTTAGGCTAGATTTGAATCTGGTTTACCAGTTATGCTGGTCTATACTGTTATTAACAACCCTGTTACGAATTAGTAGTGTTATTTATAATTATGTATATTTGAATATTACGATATCTGTATTAACTACTCTCTGTTACTATGTATTAACTATATTTTATTTAACTAATTTCTAATACGAACGCTATGTTGTTTTCCATGAACAGACATAGCATAGTGTTCTAATTACATGTTGATGAAGGTCTTGAAATTTTCACCTAGCTTGTCTGAAGTTCATTTTGAGAGGATTCTCTGTAGCTTCTGAAACTGTTTACATCTCAGTAGTTTTTTGTGCCTTTCTGTAACTCATTATCTTAATATATCATCCATGCTTTGGCATTGATTTGATTTTTATTTCCATTCTTTACACATCCACATACATGAAATAAAGCAGCAGCAAATTATGTCTTTAAGGAGAAGGCTGTGGGATTTACCACTTTGCCAAAAGGAAAAAATTACTTCTGCAGTCAGAAAGCATCCCAGGATTTTTTTACCTCTGTGACATAAATGCTTATGTCAGCAAAATATACAGAACCACATAGTGTCAATAAAGAGGTCAGCAGAGTAGTGAGGACTAGCCAAGGCCATTACAAGAAGATTCACTAATTATGCCCTCAGTGTGTGCCTTGCAGAAGCAGAGTAAACTTGCAGAAGTAAAGTGTAGCATGAATGAGGATAGTAGTTGGACTAGGCAGTTCTGATCAAATGAAGAAATTAATATATGGTTCTCTTGGCCTGACTTCATTTGACTTCTGGTAGCTGGCATCAGAAGATTTTTGTCACCAAGAGACAAAGAATTCAGTCTCTGCCTAAGAATTCTACCAGTTTTAAACAAGGCTCAGTTAAGACAGAGCACCTGAATTCTGACCCATAACACCTAACTTCTGACCCATTCTTCCAACTTAAATGTGCGCTTCATAAGACTGTACAAAAATGAAGCATCATCAAAATGCATTATTTTCTTCACATTTCTGTTTAAGCTGAATTTGGTTTCAATTGCATGTCCTTCAGGTTCCTGGGTGTCTGTATATACACAATCTGAATTCCTCATGGAATTTTTCTTTAACTTGTGGTTAAAGTGACTTACACAAAGGTGTTTTCATGTTTTAAGTTAGCTACTCGCAGAGATCATTGCTTCTCTGTGAGTAAGAGATGTTTAGGAATGGACACCAGAACCTACATATTCTTAGTGGATTTATGCTAGAATGTAGAATTAAATAAATATCTGATACACCATATTGCTGTTTAACTGTGGTGAGTAAACTTGGGAGTCATCAGCATTGTATTCTGTTGGTCTGTCAGCTTTTGTCATCTGATACTTGGAGTTACTAAGTTTATTGGATTGACTGTGTTAAGTAGCTGATGCTTTCCCCAGCTCACACAGAGTATTAGTTATATCAAAATATATTGTGGAATGATATACGTAGATTCAAGTTGGTTCTGTGATGGGTGGTGAAGAGACATTAGTTCCTGGTGCTTAACAGAAAAGAAGTGTGAAAGATTGCAGAACTATGCAAGAGCCTGCCACTGGTTTTCTTGCTGTCTTAATTTAACAGTTATTACTGAAATTTTCTAGTAATTTTTTTTCTGCACTCATCGCCATGATGTCCAAGTGTCTATTAAACTATGTAACTTCTGGAGTGGGAATTTTCCCATAAAGGGAATTCAAGAGAATTCTAAAATATCTAATAAATTATTCTGTAGATCTTAAATTTCCTTTACAAAGGGAATCAGAATCAGTACTATCTTTTTTTGGTGTTAATGCTTGAGACACAGAGAGAGGATTCCCTATGTTTACAAGAAGACGAAAGACATTGTCAGATTTTAGTGTTTGAACATTAGGTTTAAACAAATGGTTCATGAGAAGTGTCTTGAGATGGCCTACCCTGGTTTACTTATGTGTGTATGTATATATGTGTGCTTGTTCTTCCCTAACCAAATAAGTAGTGTGTTTCCAGAATAAAAGGTGCCCTTTGACCTCCCTTAATCTCCTATGTCAAGAAAGAAAGGTACATTTTTCTCTTGTTTATTATAAATAATAAAAGACACATTTAGATATTGCAACCTCGGGATAAAAAAAGTACATATGTAAATATATTTAATTTTTTTTTTTAACCTCTAGCCTTTTTCTTCCAAGATAATTTCCATATCTTTTATATAACAGGGCAGGTATTATCTCCATTTTACAGACGTGCAAAAAGAGGTTTAACGTGGGTCTCAGAATAAATCAGTGGTAGAGTTTGAAGCAGAACTTTGATATTTTGCCTTCCAGACATTACTGTGATTGATTCATATGTGTATACTTCATGGCAGAGGAATTTTTAAAAGCTATTTCCATTTCTTTTAACTTAAACCTCACAAAAGTGACAGAAATGGAGGGAAGCAAATCCCATCCTTTATGGAGTGCCACATGAAAGAAATTCATGGGTTTTGTTTTGTCTTTGTTTACAAGCACAATGCTCTAATGCGGAAAAAAAAAGTTATGCTCTTAAAAGCAGGCTTATAGTAAAAATGGAAATGAATAGAACAGTAACATGGAAATTGTGTAAGAAAAATATATATGAAGTTTTTGCTGTTACATTGCCAGTACCTTGTGTTATCTACATCAGGTGGATATGAGTTCATCCAATTAAAACTAGTGGATCTTTTTTTGACCTGAAGGAACACCCCTCAGCTTCCCTACCTTCAGAGCCTCTTTCTCTATGTATTGGCAGATCAGAGGTTTGTCTTACAGATTTTTGGTTCAGATATATAATTTATATCTCTTTGTAATTGCATATTAACATTTTCATAAATAATTCTGCTTGACAAAATTTCCTTTCTCATATGTAAGGCTTTGGTAAATGGATAATTTATTTTATATTTTTGTGCCTGTGTTATTTCAGTGTCTTGTCCATGGGAAAGCCATCTGGCCATTCAGATGTGTCAGTTTTTAGAACCAAAAAGACTGAGACCATAGTAGTTTGTAGCATTAAAAAAAGTGAGAAGATGCAATTGTAATGGGGAAAAGAGTTCCTGTGTTGGTATATAGTCTGGTAAGAACTGAACAAAAGCTTAGGGAAGTGGTTCTTGAGACCTAAATGCTAGAGGAATTTGTTTTAAAACAGACCGTTCCAGTTTTACTTCCCATCCAATTGCAGAGTGATTCTATTGTGAGAAGCTGCTCTTGGCCGTGTGAATCCCAGTAGGAATGGCAGCTGTGGGTAGTGGGGAAGATGGCTTCTGTGGCCAGGACCTAAGTCTGATGTGCACAGAATACGTGCAGTCAGGGTAGTCAGGGACAGATTACAGTCCTCACGTTAAGATTTTCAAAATATACTGCTAGGAAGTTGTACAGTTGTCAACTTCTTTAGTAAAACTTCTTTGGAAGTTACTTTATACATAGTCCCATCAGTTTAACAATCACCTAAAATCAGAGCATTTAAGATAAATTGTAAGGGTATTTACTGTACACAGTCAGTGTCATGAATGTGCATGTAATGGGGGAATTCCAGTGCCCTTCCTTGTGTATTTCAAGGAGAGTATTATAAATAAAATCTCGTAGAGGTGCCTGAGGAGATGGAGCCATACTTTAATAAAAAATAACCTTGGCTTTTTAATACCAGGTCTCCCTTAAATGAGAGGTTCAGGTTCTTGTAGGACTGTCTGTGAAGTTTGGTCTCTCTGCAGGAGCTTCACTGTTTTTCCTTCAGATTACTGTGTTAGGTTTCTTTCAGATGAGAGCACAAGAACTCAAGTCTAGTCTGTGTATAGAGATTATAATCCCATATGGTGCAGTACAATTGCTTGCTCAAGATCAACTGTGTGACAAAAATAGTCAGTAGAATCCAATTAAAATAGGGAAGAAGGATTAGAATGCATATAGATTAAAAGAACAGAAAACTCTAAGATGATGAAATAGTAACATATTACATTTATGTTAGTTTTGTCAAGGCTTGGAGCAAGGTGAATCAAGCATGAGCATCTCACAAGAATCAGCAGAAAATGGAATTGTGATGCATGACAGCAGGGTTACTTTTATTTGGTCTCAACTGCATTGCCACTGCAATTGAGCCATTATTTAAGAAAGGATAAAGACCAGCAATATCATTCTACAGAGAAGCTACTACCACAGAAAACCCATCTACCAACCCATGTGCACTATGTCTCTCAGATACTGAATATATGAGAGGTGGGCATGCAGTTGAGTAGAAATCTGTGAGGAATATTTGTGAATAGTTCTAATTTGAGTTGAGTAGTTGGATAAAGATGACCCTAGGGGTTCTTTTGTAGTATGAAGAATTAATTGAAATGTGTATTTCTGTTATCCTTCCAATAACTGGATAGCTTCTCTGTTTCTAATGAAAGAAAATTTCCTGTCGCAGGATATTAAACTGATCTCCACTGTCTTAGAAATTTAATTTTTTCCACAAATGGATAAAAACTTATCAATAAGGACACAGTTAGGCATGCTGTAATATTTAAAGGGTAGAAAATATGGTGCTTCTCCCTACTGTTATTCAAAGCCTCCCCAGTTCCTGCTGGCGTGCTGCCTGAGAACTGTAGTAAATTTCAAGTGGCTTTGCCTTGGTCCTAGTCTAGGAACAGCTGAATGCACTGCAAAGATGCCAAGATTACTGTTAATATATTTGCAGCAGAAAAAGATATATTTTATGCTGGGTAATGCTGAATGGAATTATCTGCTGCCTTAAAGTAATAGTTATTTGGAGAGACACTAAGCAGATACAAGGATCAGTGTTTGAAGTTTACAGAGTTAGGACATAGACTGCGTGAAAAGGGCTACTTCACCCCAACCCAACTTTTAAGATTCCCTATGTAATACAAATATGGGAAACATGTAAAATGTAGGTTAAACTACAGTAGTTTTTTCTGTAGGCATATACTTATATATATTATATATATTATATATATTATATATATTTATATATATATATTATATATAATACTGTAGGTATATACTTATATATTTAGAGTAGGTTATACTTATTAATTCTCCCCTTTAATTACCCTCTAATAGTCCTATCTTTGTGATAAGGGTCCCATACTGAAAATATTTCAACCATGAATCTTTCAGAGGGAATTAATTTGTATATTCTTTTCAGAATCTTCTTTCAACTCCTTTATGTGACACTCAAAGAATGCAGAGTATAATTAATAATTATGTGTAGTGTTAGATTTCATGAAGGTTCAAAGACAGGACTTTTATTATTAGGTTATCCTAGAAGAATGAAGAGACTTGGTACTGATTGCTAACTTTTTTAGGAATTTCACTCTGAGGATTTATGATAGAAATGTAAAAGAAGTTCTCTTAGTCTCAAAATTAGGCATGGGATTTTAAGGAGAGGTTACACTATTAGTGCATAACAAAAGCTGAGATGTGTTTGTAGATACAACTCTGCACTAGTTAGAGAAAGAATTAAATAAGAATCAATGTTCTTTCTTTAGTAGAAAATGCAAACAAAACTTTGGAATTAAAACTTTCAAATGGAGAGATGTGGCTTCAGGCATTTTGTTCTTTGCGGATTCTACAGTGGCCATTGCACAGTTGGAAGCCTTTTCCACAGAAAATTACTCTGAAGAAAACTCTCAGTCTATCCCACTGTGCCTGTAGAAATGATACCAGGTCTACCTTGCAATTTTGTTTTTTGACATTGGAGTGATGGCTTTTGTTGTCCTTCATAAAAGGAGGCGCTTTTTTTCCCCCCCAGGGTGTAAGGAGAAGATTACAGTCTTTGTATTCTTAGTAACCAGAGTTATGTGTTCCCACCCAGATTTATTGTGTAAAAGTTTCCAATCATCTTTCCTCACTTTGGGAACAGCCTTTGACTTGTTTCTTAGGAGTTTTCTCTGTTACACAACTTTTTGTCTCGCTGCTAAATGTGCTTATTGCTGTTCCATTTTCAGCTTGGATTCCCTCTGTGTTCTACTGCTCCCACTTCACCTATTGCCTTTCTTACTCTGTGCCCTGATGAGAGGAATACAGTGCATCTCCATGTGTCACTACCCACGCCCTTGGACATGTAGTGCTCCTTGTCTTCCTGCTTTCCCTCTTCAGGTGTTGTGGCTTTCAAACGCAGAAGGGCTGCCAAAACTCGTGTTCTCTTGATCACCCTTTCCTCTGCATTTAGGATTCAGATACATCTGCTGAGTGTTCTTTTATCCTTTTGTCTTATAAAAGTGTCTCTCTCTTACTTCTTCCTTTCAGGATCTTCCTGATTTTAACCCTTTCTCTCTTGACAATGTCTGTGTCTATCTCCTTAATTCTCTTTGTCCATAAAAGGAGCTTCTGCCCCACCATCTGCTCCGTCTCATGTATCAAAATCCCCCCAGTTCTGCATAAAAGGAGCACTGCATTTCACTGCTACCTATCTGCAATATTAGGTTTCCTGCCTATTTCAGCTCTCAGTACCCATTCTAAATTCCTCCCCTTTTCCAGATTTTCACTGATCAAGAAATCATTCTCTTCAATTTTATGTCTCAGTAACTAGACTCCATGGAGCAGATAATCAAGTGTATCATTGTTACTTGGAAAACATTAGTAGGTGCCTTTATCATCCAGCTCTGTTGGTTGTGAATTTAGACAATTCCAAGCAGTTAAACCTGTCACTCTTCTAACCTATCTAGCTCTGATTTTTTGGGCCTCTCCTTCCATTCCTCTTTCCCAGGCCAACTGATTCAGAGAGCACTTAAGTTTTAGAATTAGTTTTAAATATTACAGCCAATTACTGCAGCTATGCTTGTGAGTGTTACCGACGTGGTAAGTCTGCAAAGACCTGACATTTCAAATGTATTTTTTTTGTATGGATGCCGACCAGCTATATCTTATCAATACTGTTGCTAGAAGTCTCATTGTATAGTGTGGAACTCTGGGTTTTCAGGGGACAGTTCTTGCAGAATCAGAAGGTGTTGAAGGTCTCCATGAATGGAGCAGTCTGTTGCCTGAATGACTGAAAGAAACTTCTGTTAATCAGAAAAAGCTGCATAAAAAGCTGTTGCTATGCATAAATGTGGGGGACACGAAAACTCTGAGGGGAGGGGGGAATTTTGCTAACTTTCCGAACAGTGAGAACAGCCAAAGGAAAACCCAAGAGATGTGCGTTTGATTTGTATTTCTGAAAAACAAACTGTTTGTTTCCAGCTGAGAGTCCATTGCTAAAACCTTTAATCATGCAAATAAATGTCATATTAGTGACAGTCGTACCACTGAAGCTTGTTAAAATCGTGTTGGAAGACCTGAAGAATTCCTTTCCTTGATGTGTCATCCCATGCATTTTTAAAGCAATGTGCAGGGATTCATCTGCATGCAGTTCTGAGTGATTTTAATGGAACGTAAAGATGTGACATCTGTGATGGCTCTGAGTCTACTTTTTAAAGAAGAAAAGGAGGGTTTCCACTAATACAGATAGGCACAGCTTTAACAGAGAAATATTAAGAGATATTGATATAATTTAATTTTTGTGAATGATAAAGTATATGTAGGGATGTTCAAACTGGCTTACATTCTAAGCCAGATGTCTTTGGCAGTTACAAGCAGAAATTGTATACCAGGTTGCACATTTTCTGTCTAATTCTAAAGCATGGTACGTTGTCACTGGTTTGTTGACAGCCATCTGCTCAGACCTCATTTGATCTTTCCATTAAGTCACAGTTCAAGTAAGGGGACAAAATATACAGAAGGCAGGGAAATTATTTGTCAGTTTTTCTCATGGAAAAATAACTATTCTTGAATATTCTTTCTCACAAAATATATATTAAAATATATTGGAATCATGCACGTATTCTAGTCTCTTCATGAAATGGGAAGAATTTTAAACATACTACTGTGACTACAGATACAGACACACTGTCTGTTGTATTTGCATATCTGTATATATTACATATGTATAATTTACAAATATATGAATACAGTACTACAGCTCTTACATATATTTAGGAGCCCTTTTGTAGCAAAGTCTCTGGTGAACAAATTTACGTGACACACAAGAACTATTTCAATGTACTAGAACAAAAGAATACTGTAAAACTGACAAAGAATGTTCACAATATTCTTTCATATTCCCATATGTAACTGGACAGTTTCTTGATTCAATGTGTAATATTAATATTACTACACAAATACACAATTTAAGTTTTCAATTTATTGGCTTCTTTTGTTATTTGCAGTATTTCTCAATACAAGTTTCTTAATGAATTAGTTACTCAGCTAACTCATGGTCAGAATACTGTCTGTATGGAAATGAAACAGGTAACCTGTCCTGTTCTATGGAAAGCTGGGAGTCTAAGACATTAAAAATATATTTTGCTTTCTGCCTTGATACTGTAATCACTGAAGGCCTTGATCTTGCTACTTTTGCTTACATGCATTAAAATTGACCAGATAAAAGGTGTGTGGCCTTACAGTATAATCTGAGAAGAGCAAATTATTTCTCCTTTTAATAGGATATGGTGTAACATGGGTATAAGTAACACATTCATGTAAAATGGTAAATCTGAATGGTACATGTAGCTAAAATGATGCTTCTAGGACCACATGGATTTTTGGAGGACAGTTTGTGATTAGCCAACCTGCTAGACTTCTATGATGAGGTAACATACTTGGTGGATGAAAGGAGAAGAGTAGATGTTATTTATCTTAGTTTTATTAAGGCTTTTGATGCTGTCTTGGTAACATCCTCAAAGAAAAGCTGATGAAATATGGGTCAGATAAGTGGACAGCAAGGTAGATTAAAAACGGAATGGATAGGTCTGAATGGTTGTGGCACAAAGTCCACCTGGAGGCAGGCCATTAGTGCTCACTAGGCAGGCACTTGTGGCCATTGCTGGGGCCTATAGTAACATCTTTGTTAATGAGCAGGGTGATGGGGCAGAGCACACCCTTGCAGACAGAGGTTTGCAGGCAATACAGAATTGGACAGAGTGGTTGATATGCCAGAGGGCTGTGCCAGAAGAGCACTGGCAGGCTGGAGAAACAGACCAACCTTACGAAGCTCAGCAAAAGGAAATGCAACGTCCAGCATGTGGGGAGGGACAGGCCCATGCAGCAGTACAAACTGGAGCCAAATGGCTGGAAAACAGCTTTGCAGAGGAGGACCTGGGTGTCCTAGTGGACAAGCTGAGTATGAGCCAGCAATGCGGCAAAAAAAAGCAAATGAGGTGCATTACTTAGAGTGTCCACAGCAGATTGAGGGAGGTGATCATTCCCTGTCAGCTCAGCAGTGATAAGAGCACACCTGCAGAACGGAGTCCTGCTCTGGGCTCCTCAGTACAAGAGAGATATGGGCATGTTGGAGCAAGTCCAGGGTAATGGCTGGAAAGGTGATTAAGGAATTGTCTGTCCTATAAGTAGGGGCTGAGAGGGCTGGGGTTGCTTTGTTTTGAGACATGTCAAAGAGATTTTATCAACATGTGTAAGTATGTGTCAAGGGGTGATACAGAAAACACATCCAAACTTTTTTTTCAGTGGTACCCAGTGACAGGGCAAAAGGTAAGGAGCACAAATCAGTATACAGGAAATTCCATTTAAACAGAAGAAAACTCTTCTTTTACTGTAAGTGTCGTCAAACAGTGGAGTATATTGCCCAGAGGGGCTGTGGAGCCTGCATACTTCAGGATACTAAAAGCTCAGCTCCACAGTCCTGGGCCACCTGCTCCCATGACCCTCCTTGAGCAGGGTTTTGGGCTAGATATGAGGCTTTTCAGCCTCAGTGATTCTCTAATCCTCTGAAGACAGTTCTTAAGAACTCTGCATCGAAATTGCTAATTGGTGATCTCACATTTTACCAGGATATGTTGAAAATTTATAATCCTTATCAGTATGTGTTTGTAAAGCATTACAGCAGAATAGTGAGAAGTAAATCAGTTCAAAGAATGAAAATTGAACTTCATGTTTATTCAAGCTCATCAGTTGAAACACTTTATTTTAATCTGAATCCTCAGGGTAAGTGTAAGTGCACAGAATCTCTTACATATGGTAAGATCAGTTTTTCCATTTACTCTTTGGTTTCATGAAGTTAGACTGAGTTTGGATTTTTTTTTGTCAGTTAGGTGATAATGAATAGATGGATGAGTTTTATTAGCCTCCGTAAGACGGCTTTTGTTTCCTCTTGTAGAAGAACGCAGCATACGTTTCAGTCTTTCTGTTTAAGTTGACACTATTGAAGACTCAAGGGCACAGTAACTAATTCTGACTTTTCTGTGTGGTTTCAATGGCCATTGATTTTGAAGTTATTGCAAAAGTAGTAATATGCTTCATATTCTTTAGTGTCCGAGACAATGCATAGCAGAGATGTTTTTCATAAAGCAAAAGATTTGTCAAGACAAAAAAGTCATCAGTAAATTACATCTGGAGGCTCTGATTTTCCCAGGCTCTATCCTACCTTTAAGAAATTCTGATTTAGTTTTTTTTCCATTTTTCATGCTTTTTTTTCTTTTGTCCTTCAGTGATGGGATAGACAATCATACAGATCTATGTCTCATCCTCTGTTTGCAAATGAGAGAAGTGCATGAGTGTGTGTCTTCTTAATATGGAGACCCTGGTATTCAGTCATGGGAACGGAATAAAAATGGACATTTTTAGCCATGACCTGCAGTTTGGGGAAATTGTAAATGGTTGTGTGCTATCTAAGAACAGAAGATGTGATTTGGGAGAATTCCTGTTTGCAGAAATTTGTTGTCTCTCAGAGGTTGTTTCACTTTTTCTTGTTAGGCCTGCTTGGCTGCCCAGGACCATACTACTGCATTGCAAAGGTTTTAATGAAGATCATGTGGTTAAAAAATAAAAGGAAATAACTGTAAAGAGTGCACTGCTGCTTGCTTCTTCATGCATAGTGTACCCTTTCTACAGATAGGGTATTTGTACAACTGGGATTTTGCCCTTCAAAATTTTTGCCAGAATACAGATGGAATACATTTGAAAATCAGTGGGTGTCTGACTCCGGCTGGGCATGTAAATACCTTTGAAAATGAGATGTCCATTAAGTCTTTGTGCTTTGGACTTTTGATTCAGTGGGAGTTCTGCCATGGATGTCAAGGAGACGGGATTTCACCTGTGTCTTTCCTGTTCTCCTTTGCAAAACAGCCTTTGTGACAGCTCTGGGAAAGAAAGGAAATTCATTACAAAGCAAGGAGGATGCTTATATATTACATACAATAGAATATTGGGGTAATCCAGTAGCAATTTTTTCACTCAGTCTTCAATCTGTAAAACTGACCAAGTTTTGCTGTTAAAAATCAGCAAAGTGCCTACAGATTTTCAATGCTCTGAGCTGCAGAGAGGCAAAGTAGTATTACTTAGATAATCAGTATGTCCTCCTTCAGCTGTGTCTGTTACTTTGTACGTATTCTAGTTAGCTTTGCTATCAAGCTTCTTCAGGTCAGTGTTTCATACTCTGCCTTTTGTGTTGAAGATAAATATGCAGGAGGGTGTATGTAATGCTGCTTAAAATACATAGAGAAAATCACTTCTAAGTAAAAGCAAGCCATCTCTAGCACCAAACATCAAAAACTATTTTTCTACTTCCTTTGGAAGGAAAAAAGGCTGACTACTGAACAGTACTGTGCACAGTGATTTGGGGCAACTGACATAAATGGGTACTGAAACATTTTTTTTCCATTTTGTTTTCTTCTGGACAAATGGTCCTAGTGTCAATTTTTTTTTCAGTCTGTGTGCTCTGTTGTGTCTGGACAGCTATTTCTTCAAATTGGGTTTATTTTCTAGTTGTATAAAAGTATTCGTCTACATTGTGGATAGAATGCATTAAGTTACTCCCTGTCGTGCACAGCTGGAAGCAATTCAGTGCTGCAACATTTTGTTTTGTTTTGTCCCAGTTTTTTCTCCCCACTGTGTTCCCACAGCCTAGCATAGCTCTGCACTGCAGCAGACAAGTCTCTCTTTTTCCAGTGACACTTCTTAGAACATCGGAAATTGACATATTCTCTTTTGTCTTTTTAGTACAAATTCAGTGGCAAACAGCTCTGCTTGACTGCATGAACATTTCAAAGTGCTCTATAGACGAGGAAGATTGGCTTGAAAAGTTAGACATATTTAGGCAGGCTGTTTTGTTTGCTTCTTTGAAGAGACTAGGGATATTTTGAGAAGATTGAAGGAAGTATGCAGTGCCAAATACGGGTCTGTTTAGAGGGGAGAAGAGGAATATGCAGGTCTTAACAGAGCTTTATTTGAAGGAGAAAAACATTTTCTCTGTTCTAATGCTTTAATAAGACACAAAGAAATCCCAGAGCTGGTAAACCAAAGTTTGTCTTCTATCTTGGAAATACTTTAAAAAACCTATTAAAAATCAATACTGATTTTTTAAAGTTAACATTTTGTTTGTGTGTGCAGGCACTGCAATTATTTATATTAATTTTACCCTGGGTAAAATGAGATGCTGATCTTATCGCTGTGTAATCAAATCACAATATAGACTTTAAATAATACTGAATGCAAATTTTAGTGTGCCAATAATTTTCTGTCAAAAAGAAGGGTTACAGGCTCTATGAGTATCTATGCAGTGGTCTTTCTTCCAGTTTTCTTCTCTCTTCCCAGTCTCCCCTACTCAGAGTTCCTTCCTTCGTCTCCATGCAAAGATCTCTGCTGCTGTCTTCCATCTCCTATCAACCACCTGTGGTAGTTCCTTCTTTCTCATTTAAGATGTCTGCTGTTTCCTCCATGCAGTAGCAGAAGTCTAACAGAGGTTATAGTCTTGGTTCCTTGCTTGTATTTCAGTTGTAGTGCTCCAGGAATTCTAGTGAAACTTTTCCCACTGGTTGCTCTGTAGGTGTGGGATGGTGATGTGATTGTAACGGGATTTACAGTTCTCCATGGGTTATGTGAAGGGAAAGAAAGAAAAATGTGTCAGAAGTGGTGAATGGTGGGAACACTAATGTCAGGGTAATTATTTTGTTTACATTCATATCTGTCTCCTGTAGCCCTCCTTTGCTGTAGCTGCTTCTTGATAAATTTTAAAAGTGTGTTACTCCAGTGACTATCCCCACTTCATAATGAACCTGTAATCACCATTCGGCAGCTGGAGATGCAGTTAATATCTTTGATTTCCCTCTAGAATCCCTCCATCCTCTCTCAGCTGGGGAAATCAACTCAGTGGGCTCTGAAGGTCAACCAAACAGTGCTGTTTCAAAGGGGAGTGAGAATGAGACTGAATTCAGCAGCTGACAGGCTTTATGAAAATGTCTTGTACCTGCTACTTGTGTAGCTCATCTGCTTCTGCTGATCTCCACTATTGCAGTAAAGCATGTGGAAAATCTGTCAGTTTGGCAGGGAAGTAGGTAATAGGGCATGACAAAACAGGGCAGGGTGCCAGGTAGGTTTTATTCCACTGATACTCATGGAGCTTATATGAGCTGAAGGTTGGTGGGAAGTCATGAAAAGTAGATAAAAGAAAACACATGAAGCTGGTCTGGTTTTTTTCCTTTATGCAGTGAAATAAGGAAAACATACGAAAATTAATTAGGTAACGCTGCTTTGCAGAAAACTTCAAGGAAATTGCCAGGCTCAAGAGAATGTTCTACAGAGATTCTATAGAATAAGATCCATTCTATAGAATAGATAGCCATTGAGGAGACCTCTATGGGTGCAAGGTAATAATGGGAAATAGTATAAAGGAAAAGGGCTGCTGAAAGAATTGAATATTGGCAAAAATATTGCAGTTTCATTAGCAATACCACACAAAATTAAGGTTATAGTTCGTGTTCCGTTTTGGATGAACCTTTATGTTGGGATGTCTATGCTACCAGCCTTAGTAAGCAAAAACTAAAGATACCTATCAGTGGCAATATTGAGGAAAAATGTGAAAGAGGAAGAGTACAGTGAAGTCTCCCTGGGTAAACCCCTGCAGCAGCTACTGATTCAGGGATGTTCTGAACTGACAACTGAACCCAAGCCATTCATGTTTAACAGCTCCAGATGAACCCTTGTTGTGTGTATTAATCTAATCGGATTTTAATCCATTCTTGCCTTTGGAATAAAAATATTTTATTATATAATTTATTCATCTAGTCTAGAATTTAATTGCTATCATACTGAAAGGCAGTTCCAGTTATAAACAGGAATAAAGTCCCAATCAGTGAAGAAAACTCCTGTCTGATAAGCTGACTCTGCATCTTCAATTTGTGGTAGAAGGATAGCTAAACTTATCATTTTCACTCCAAGGATTTACTCACTAAAGCCATTTATGATTTTGTATGCAGTAACATAATCTTATGCATTTCCCCATCAGTTTGTTTTCCAGTAGAAAACTCATAGCCTATTTATATCTACATTCAGAAGCTGTTCCACAGCTGTGATCTTGTCACTTTTTTTTTTTTAATTTTTAGCTCCACCATATCCTTTTGGAGATGAGAGGTAAGGAAAACCATACAGTATTTGAGTAATCAGTACAGATGGATTCATGCAATAATGTAATGACTTTTTTTTCTATTCCTTGAGTTAATATTTTCACTGAAATATCAGTAATAACTCTTTCAGGACTGCTAATAGCTAGTGCAGAGGCAATCATGTTTTTCCCCTGTGTATTAATTTCCATTCCTTGATTTCAGATACCATTTTACTGCCTAGACAAACCATTCTGTGAAATTTTTTCTACCACTCTGTAGTCTGTACTTATTTTAATTTTCCTCTATAATTTTTATCATCAATAAGCAGTCATCTTACTTATTATCCTCTTTTCTAAGTTACTTATGTAGCTGTTGGAACAAAATAGGATTCAGCAAAGATTGCTGTGGTTTTCCACTGCTATTCTGATTTTTCATTCTGACCTCATGAAAGGTCATTCCTTCATATGTTACGATGGCTTACATCCTTTAATGGCCTTTGTGGAATCTTGTGAAAGTCTGTTTGCTAGTCTGAATGTGTTGAACTCAGTGAATCACTGATGTGCTTGCCAGTGTCTCCAGAGAATTTTAGTATTGATAAGGGATGACTCATGAGGCATCTGCAAAAAAACCACAGGTCCCAAGCAGCCACTATTTTTACCTTTAAGATAGATGTGCTATGATCCAGGACCCATTATAAAAAACGATAATGTAGTTGGTACCTCGATACCACACCTACTTAACCAGAACAGTGGCTGCGTAAAACTTGAGTACATAGGAGCCTGTATGCAAGAGAATCCTGCTGATTTGCTGCTTTTCCTTTTTTCTGTTGAAAATACATGCTAAACTTACCATCACTAATTGTCTGGTGACTTGAGGAGCGTGCTTGATTACCTGTGCATTGTACACAACTTTAAATGATTTGATTAATTTCTGTGTTATTTGCCTTATAGTTTAATCACCTCTCAACCCTAAACAAACTTACTATTGGGTTTCCATGCTCTAAAATCTTCATTGAATGTGTTCCATGCTTAAAAACCAAAGTGCAAAGCGGAAAGATGACCATGCCCATTTCACAGGGAGAATATGATACTCTTTTTCTCTTCACACAGCAGCAGTCCTTTGAAAACCAGAAATTGAACCCAAGTTGCTAAAAGCACTACCTAATTAA
Source organism: Corvus brachyrhynchos (assembly GCF_000691975.1). Lineage (NCBI taxonomy): Eukaryota > Metazoa > Chordata > Aves > Passeriformes > Corvidae > Corvus > Corvus brachyrhynchos. Next base: position 16,267,062 of record NW_008239110.1, read on the forward strand.
AAGCCAGTATTTTCTACCTATTTCCTCCATGTAGTTGTTAGAATTTTGTTATTTTTTAACAGATATAAATGCATGCTAATAAGTTTCTTGCCAGTGACACAAAGGAGGGAAAAGATTGATGTATCTGGCAGCAGTTGAAGGGAGTAGAATTTTTCTGCTTGCACTTGAGTTACACTAAATAGTGATAATGTGTTTGTGACTCAGAGGCATTTTATCCAGTCTTTGCACTGGAGCAAATGTTTAAAAAAGGCGTTTGGCAATAAAGAAGAACAGCTCTTTGTCATTTTAGCAGATCATATTTTTGGAAGTGTTTGATAGGAGGAAGCCCATAGAATTCAAGGTGAGATTGATGACAGCAAACTTTAAAAATAATAGGGAAATTGAATTCATGATGTACAAAACTAGTACATCGGTTTTAAAATATTTCTTGTGTATGATTATTGTAATGAAAACAAGGCAGAAAAAATTACCTGTGCTAGCTAGAGATCTCTTGCTATTTTTCCTGGGGATTTATGATTGGAAGATGAATTTCTAAGATGTGAATCTCAGAAAATGTGACCATATATTAGCATCATAAACATACACATTTTTATTTCATATTCAAAAGGCCTAGCTAAAAGTTTTAAGACAATGGTTTCATCTTCTGTATTGCTAGAATGTCATGCCTCTGTTGTGAAAATATATATATATATATGTAACTTCTAGAAATCGATATGAATAATATTGCTTTCTCCATTCTATCAGGCTTGCACATCCAATGCTCTTTTAAAGCAAAGCCTTATTTTGGGCTGCACAAGGAATATTATAGAATCATAGAATATCTTGAGTTGGAAGAGACCCATAAGGCCTATTGAGCCCAATCCCCTGCTCCCTGGAAATAAAGATTATTCAAAGAATTTCAAATATGTAGTTGTTAATTATAACTTGTTAAAACCCTGAGGGTGAGGGTCAATTGCAAAGGTGAAGTGCTGGCTGTAATGGGCATCTTCTGCTCTCTGCCTGCCACTCCGAGCCTGTGGAGAATTCAGTGTGGAGCACCTCTGTGAGGTACTGGCATCTTGACGTGGGCTCTTCAGGGAAGCACCCAATACTTGTTTTGTTGCCTATGTTTGTACTAATTATAGGCAAGGCTCTTTTGGTAGCTTTGCCTTAAGCTGCTCTGCATATTAAAGAGGTGACCCAAGGGTGAAGTTATATTCTAATAAATGAGTTTCTTAAGTATTCTTCGTTTATTTGCCTATCTTACATTTAAAGTTTGTGTTAAAACTTAGAACAAGGTATGATTTGTGATAGACATAGAATAGGTAATATTTTTATAGCTGTGTGAATCTGGAGGCTTTTTGGTTGCTCTCTTACAGCTCGTTTTTGAAGGATTTATTCTCTTGATGCCATGTACTGCAATTCTTGGCATGTAGGATCATTCTGTCCTTTGTACAAGGTTCACTTTTGAGGGCTTAAAATACTTAGCTGCAAACCAAATGCCAGACTCTTTGTTAACAGTAAATGATTAGTGGCTTCTACACTATTAACTTTGTACAGCCTAAAAAGAGAATAATGAGGCTGTCAGTCAACATAGGAAGTTCCACAGCTATTAATTCGTCTACTCTGCTAATGCTTATACAGATTTTTACCATTTGGTCCCATCACAGAAGGCAGAAAATATCACTGAGTGCAGTGAATAAAAATACATGAACAACTGTATAGATTTTAAAGTGTCATGAAAATGAGCTTTAATCTATACAGAAGGAGCAATCTACATGATCAATGAAGTCTCAAGTATTGATTGACTGTACAAATTGGACGGGCTAGTAACTAATTGGCTCTCTTGCTCAAGCAGTGTATTTACACATGGTTTTAAAGTGAGCGTGAGAGTCACTAAGTCACAGTGTCAAAGGACAGCTGTACCATGACCAGCCATGCTTGGTAATTAAATGGCACGCAGGTTAATTGCAGAGACAAGCAGGAGACTGCTATTAAAGGACTGAAAGGAGTCAGTTGAAGAGTGTTGTCCATTTGTAGAGGACAAAAAGAAATGCCATTATAAAGGGAGTTTTATCAGAGTACAATAATGACCAATTCAGTTTTTATTAAAGCCTTATTTTAAGGTTATAATAGTATAATAGGGTTGGAAGTTGAATGAATTGCAAGAGTGAGTTTTGGGCCAGTTGAAATTGTCATAAAATGAATCCAAAAATGATCCCATGCATCCATACATCAGCCTTTTTTTTGTTTAGTTGGTTGGTTTAGGTTGGATTTTTTTTGTTTAACCTGTAGCCATGGCAAATTTGCTTTTGAAGGTGCAAAACTGATTGATTTAATGTGAGGGGCAGTAATGTATGCATTCAACACAGTCTATCAGTTTGTCTCCATGGATCAATTTTATTACAGCTCAAAGGTTTTGATCAGTACTTAGTGGAAAGGAGAGTAACCCACCTTAATGAATGTTCTTCATATGGTTTATAATCTTTATAGCTTACTGCTACATATAACTTGGCTCAGCAGAGCACTCAGATGTGCTTAAATGCTGTGCTGAATGAGAATTATAATACCTCACTCAGCATGTGCACCTGGAAAAATAACAATAGTACTACCATAAAAGATACGATGTCGTATATGTTATTTTCTTCTTGAGGAAAGGGAAACATGACATATGCTATTCATGTGTCTGGATGAATTACCCAGCTGCTCTGATGACAAAGGTGTCTGTGAGGTCCTAAGCAGAACGGTAATACAGTGTAAAGCAAGTGCTGCAGTCTGTGAAGGAAAAGCTTTTCCATGGAGATGTAAGCAGAAAAAGAATGATAAAGAGTTTTCATGGGTACTTTGTGTATGATGTCGCTGTGGCCAACTGGGTAGGAACACAAGGTTTGATTGTGAAAAATAAAATTTTATGATGCTTTGTATGTTTCTGTACTTTCTCCTTTGGTGTCCTGCTGTTGTTCATGTATAACCAGAAGGTACCAATTTGAATTTTGGAAGAATGGGGAGAAACCCATCAGTATATAATGGCTTTATTCTGATGTCTAAATTCTGGATGCACATCCAAAGTTTTTCTTTATTACTTCCATAGCTGTTGTAAACGAAAGCTTTTGTTTTAGTATTGTAACAGTTGTTACATTAATTCATGATTATTCTGCTAAATTCACCTTGGTTTTGCCTCTATTGCTTTTGTTTATGATTTTATTTTATTTTGTTTGCAGGACTGTTTCCTGCAGTGCTGAACCTGGCTAGTAATGCTCTCATCACAACCAATGCTACCTGTGGAGAAAAGGGGCGGGAAATGTACTGCAAACTCGTTGAACATGTACCTGGACAGCCTGAAAGGAACCCTCAGTGCCGCATTTGTGATCAAAGGAGCAGGCTCCAACATCGTATGTGTGCCATTTTCGTTTTGTTCCGAAGGGTGTAGATATCAGGGAGCAAAACAGTAGTTTACCAGCCCAATTCCTGTGAAATGTGTGTCTCTTTTTAAATCAGGTTAACCATCTCTTCCAAAGGTATTTCAAAATCTGTATCTGATATGGATACTCCTCCCACAGAACTTTCTGATTCAGGTACTGAAAAGCAGAGCACCTGAATTCAGATTTTGAAATATTAAGTATCTACAGCTGTTGCTGAATTATTTTGATATACACTAACTGTGAATAAAAAACAGATAACTGACTTTTACCTGCATACCTACATGTGGAATTTGAACATTTTGGCCAATCTAAGCAATATCTGAAATTCCAGTAAATTCAGTTCCACCGAGCCAGAAAAAATAAGATAAAGTAATGGAGCACTGCATGGTTTAATGCTTAGTTTTTCATATTAAAATTGATTTTTGCTAACACTGCTTTCTTAAAGATTACCTGGAAGCAAAATCAGTTTTCAAGTATGAATTTGTTATCATCTACTTCAGACATGGCTGTTTCTGGTAGTTGGGAAGATGAGAACTAAGAAAATTTTTTAGTCAAGTTGTACAAGTTTAATTTCGTGTAACCTTGCAGTGAAAGACATGAACAGTTTTAACATTATTAGATTTTCATGGGTATATTGGCACTGTAGATGGTAGAGGGTGTAGGGATACTTAAGACAGCCTTTAGTGGAATAGGTAAAATGTTGGAAGAAGCACAGACACAGAAGCATGAAGACAATTTTTTTTTTCCAGTTGTGTCCCATAAAACTTAGATACATTTATACCTCATGACATTTAAGCATGTGCTTAAAACCACAGGACAAAAGGAAAAAAAAAAAAAGGATGACATTTAATCTGTCTGCTAGTTCTGGACAGGATGAGCTATCTGCGGCTGGAGCTTTCCAGACAGAAGCTTGTTTGGATGCTCCTTAGAAACTTCCTCCCATGGCCACACTTTCTTGTGTGGCTCACTCATTACATCACTCAAAACAAAGTGTTTTTCTAATAGCTAATCTGCATCTCCTTGCAGAAATTCATGTTACCTATTTCCTGAGTTCAGTCAATACAAGAAATGGATTATTCTCTTTTTCTTAAAAAAAAAAAAATTAATTAATTAAGTGTTGATGGTATTGATCTATCTAGTTTCTACACTAAGCTGTCTCTTTTCTTTCCTTTTCCTCATAGGTTTTATCTTCTAGAACTCTAACTGCATGAGCTGCAGTTCTTTGGAATTCTCTTTAGAGGCTTTCATATTTGTAAAAATTCACCTGAGCTCTTACTAGCTCTAAACAGAGATCCAGGTTTGCTTCAGAATAAGCATATGTTCCCATTCACATGTTTTACTTTGATATTTCTGCTTTCTAATGGTGAAACACCACTGAGAGGACAGTTAGTTGTCATTTGCAAACCTCAGATGCCTTCTTTTCCTGAGCGAAGCTATTTATAATTGTCCCAGTGTAGACTACTTAATTTATATGAAGACAGTTACAACCAATTTTTTTTCCAGATTGTTTTCCAAGTTTCAATGTCTTTTTTAACTGCAGAAAATGCCACCTTCTGAGGGAAGGTCATATGATTCTTTAGCAATAGATACATCCAATTACCTTATAGCAGTGTGTTTCACTCAGAGAAGAATTCGGTTTTTGGAAGCATTCTGACTGGCAGAGAGACTTTCCTATTTTATAGGTGGGAATTTAGAGACACATGCACATTACACAATTTTTTTTCCTATATGAAGTTTGCTTAATTCAAAAATCAAACCTAAACCGGAGATACTGCTTTGTCTATGATGCCAGACAATGTACACAAACATGTGTGTATCCAAAAAACCCATCAGAATGTTTTATATCTATGTTTCCCCTTGTTTCTACACTCTTCTGAACTTGCATCTGCCCAACTTCATAATATCTGGTCTTTTGTTGTCAATCATACCTCATTTTAAGGTCTTTAAATGTTCATTTGGCAAAGGGAAGTGCCTTGTTTAAACAGAGATGGCTTGTTAATAGGAGAACCATATAATATAACGAGACTTTAAAGGATCCCCCTGGAATGTGTCAGTCTGGAGTGCCTCCCCTTAATTACTGTAGTAGGAAATGAACACAAATTCCCTGGTTAATCACATGTGAGTCCAAATTAAAGTGCACAGTTTGATGGGCTCACTCTCAAAGTTCTCCCTCTTGCCATCCATCAGGGAGATTGGTCCTTGAACTGCATTGGCAATCCAGTCCTTTTTACAAATATTGTATTTTCCCCCCTTACCTTTTAAATAAGCAAAACATGCCAGCAATTAATCAATTTTCCAAGTAATTATGATTAAACTTTCATAATGGTGATTACAGTTAATTGTTGATTCATCTCCCAATCCTCCTTCTGATGATTTACCTTTATATCAATTTCATCTGAAGAGACTTAGATCAAAATTTCCAATTAGACAGCTTCTGTCACAATCACCAAGGAGCCCTGGATTTGATTTACAGCTGATTTTTGCTACCACTCAGTTAAAGCCAAAATTTGAGAAAATGATTGGAGCTGTGGTACTGACAGCATGTAAAGCATAGGGTGTGCTTTGCTTTTCTCTTCAACATAAAGCTACTAATAGCTTTATCAGTTGTAGTACCAGAATTCTAACTTGCAAATGTTGCTGCCCACTAATGCCATTGAATAATCTAATAATTAAATGAAATTTTTGGCATTTTCAATATTGAGGGTTTATGCCTTCACTCACTCCCACAAAGCACTTGAATTGTGTCTTTAAATATGTTCAGGCATTCTGACTTCCCTTCATGAGCTAGGACTCCTGTCCTCCACAGGTGGTTGATATATCAAAAAAACAGAGATACAAAGACTATCAGTCTGGCTGGTTGATTAAAGTAATAATTAAAATAATAAGTAAACTTATCAGTTCATAAATCAATTACTTAAAATTCTAGGCCCAGAATACGAATCATATTCCAGTTTTATACCAAGAAAACCTGACAGTTTAGAAAGTCATCCTTAATAAGAGGGATAAGGTTTTCTCCTAATTCATGTTTTTGCAAACAGAACTTGCATAGAAGAAACTTACTGTATTTGGATTTTCTTTGGGTTGTTTTCCTCATAATGTACAGGCTTGCTGTAGACAAGTAGGGACTTCAAAATATAGATCCTTATACCTTTTAAAATTGTGGTTTTGTTATTCTCCATTTTGTACAGAGAGAAACACAAATTGACCACAAAAAATAACCTGGAAATGTTGAGAGTGATTTTTCTCAGTCTAAATAACATTAAAGTACTAAGTAAGCAAACTTTGATAATGTAGAAGATCTTGAAATTAAGGAAAAATTCCATTCTGTAAATAAATTCATATCCCTCTTATTTAGGATTCATTTGGGATACTGCAGCAGAGTCCATATAGACATGAAAAATAATGCATCTTGGACTCTGATAAGGATTATAACCAAACAAACCTCCTTTATATACATGTATGTGAGTCAGAAAATTTTCCACTTGAGGGATATATCCTGTAATGATTTCTGAATCATTTCCTCTGTAATGATTTGTGAATTATTTCCTGAATTATTTCCATGTGTGCTAAGAAATGTCTTAGAAATTTAATCTCTGCTTTCCTTGCACACCCTATCTCAGGTTTCTGATTTGTTGTTTCTGTTGCAATATTCGATGACTTCGCAGTACTTGAAACTTTGGAAGAGTGTCGGAAGAGTTTGCTTGATTTAAATGCCCACATTTTCTGTAGCATCAGGAGAGCCTTCTGCAGTTAGATGTTCTGAATGATCTTCTTGTGATCCTAACCAAAGTTAAAGAATTAACATTAGATCAGTATTCCAGTAATAATAAGCATGACTGATGCCCCTAGAGTACAAGAAAAATTAATTTATTCTTTTTTCTTTCAGAAGTCCTGCCTCATTAGTTCTGTAATTGTCTTAAAATCTATCTTTCAGATCTAAAAATAATTAAATCTTGTAATAGTTTTGAAATTTATTTGTTTCTGCTGTTCTAACAGAACGACACCCGATAACAAATGCAATTGATGGCAAGAACAGTTGGTGGCAAAGCCCTAGTATCCAGAATGGAATTGAGTATCATTATGTGACCATTACATTGGACCTCCAACAGGTACACTTCTGGTTTTTTGTTTCTGGGCTTGCTTTCTTGCATGATAGATCACCTAGATTATCTTAAATTTTGCTCTGTGTTGCTTTCCTATATGAAGACATGCCCAGTTTCTCCTGTAGTTTTCTGTTGTTTGTATGGATATGACTGACCTATTCATTGTAACATAATGTGCCAAATAAATTGTTATTTCATACATATTTTTATGAAGTCATGCAGTTGTAAGAACCTTTTATTTGTGAAGCTGAAGTACTTGGAGGACAGTGATTTTTATACCTGGAAGAGCCTTTGAATCCTGGATGTGCTGTTAGCATTCTGACTTTGGAGCCCTCATTGTTAATGGCAGAAACAATCCTACATCTGTGGTTTTGGCCTTATATATGCAAAAGTATTCAATGTGCATTTCTCTTTCAAACAGGAGAGCTAAAACTTCTTATAGAAATTTGAGGGTAGGATCCTGTGCAGTCAAGAGGTATGGGGGTTTTTTTAACATGTCTTTTAAATTTTCAGAGATACTAACTGGTTTGCTTTTACGGCAAGGAATTGTGCCTCTTGTTGGTTGTAGTCTGTTAATATGCAAGTAGCTCTTAGGCATTAGAACTAAATTCCCATCCTTGTTTTTCATCACCCTAGTGATTTTAGTTGTGTGGTTGTTTAGGTCAGGTCTTCTAAACTAGGGCTGTACAACTTCTGTTTTTTCCCCTGCTATTTCATTATCTAGATTATCATAAGAAATGAACAGATTTGTGAAGTTCTGGAAGTTTTAAGTTTTCTTATGTGCTAAAAGCTAGCAACTAAAGGATCAGTGAGGATACTGGAGAAAAAGTACGGGTTGTTCTAATGTGTTTAAAAGGCCTCTGCATGTGCCAGCTGACAGCAGTCTGAGAATGCTGCACTGTGTGTGGTGTGGGTTTGAGGGGTTTTTGTTACTCTTTTTTTTAAATGAGACAAGGATCAAGTCTGACCCTGTTTCTTTCCCATGTTCTGTTACTAATTGTTCAAAGGAAACTTGGCAGTCCTTCTGCAGCTCTAAAGCTGATACCTTCTCTTAAGCCCATTCACTTCTTATTGGCTGGAATAGAAGCAGTGTTGAGGTTTCTGTGGATGTCAGAGAGGTGGGCTAAGACCCTGTGTCACTAATGCTATCTGGCACACCCTTTATGATCTGAGTAACCCATGTAGTTAGGAATGCATGCAATTTTACTCTCCACCGTACGTGAACAGAACAAGTATTGTTCCCCAAAACGTAGTAAAAGGTCTGCTGCGATTTGCATAGCTTTTAGACTGCTCAGTAAGCAGTAAGAGTTGTTTGGGTCTTGAGAAGTATTAGGAGTTTTTGTTTGCTTATCCAGGAATTTTGTAGTCAGAGCATTATAGACTATTAAAGTAACCGGCAGAATATGAAATTTCTCTTTCAGCTGTTGTTTTGTGTGGTAGTCACTATGAATGATGAAGGTCACCAGATATCTCTGCGACCTCACTTGAAAGAAATTCCATTCTTTACCTTTGCATTTTAGGAGATTCAGTAATTGCTATGTTTGTGTTGATGAATTCTTGCTTTAAGTATCAAAATGCATAACTTCCTTTTGTGAGATAGAAATAACAAATGGGAAATCCACAGGTAATGGACTGAAAATTGCAGGCATGCATTAGTTTTTATGTTATTACTGGTAATTATGATAGTACATGGAATGCTTTTAGCAGTCCTAATTTCATGAAAAAATCAGGAAAATGATTACAATTTACTCATTTATATAATGCTTGGCCTTTTGGGACAGAGACTGTTTTTCTTTACTTTGTTGTGCAGGGAAGCCTGCCATACATCATAAAAATGATGTATACTATTTAGCAATGGCTAATAAACTAGAAGAAGGAAAATATACTTAATATTTGTAATTATGTTTATACTTAAGTTTGTTAGAACAAACCAAAATATTATCAGTCCTGTTGGGAAAAATGTAGTATTTTTTCTTGTTTTCTCTCAACACTTGAGGCTTGCCTTAATACTTATAAAGAGCTTTTATCTATCATGGAGGCTAGGTTTCTAATTCACTGAAGTACACTTGAAATTTGTACCCCATCTATTAATAAAATATGAGTTGAAAACTGGAGCTATTTGGTTGTGAGCATCTTCGATAATTTCCTCTTAACCCTTCACTTTTCCCCACTTTTTAGTCATTATAACAATCCTCATCTATATCACAAAAAAATTATGGAACTCCTTTCCTACCTGTAAATGTGAGATTATTTTTTACAGTGCTTTTCATGCAGAAAGTGCATAGGAGGTCAAAAATATAGATTTATTTGGGAGTTTCTCGCACAAATTTAAATGGAGTTTAGAGTGACAGGTTCAGCTGCCTTGGTAGGAGTTTGGAAGGGGGGTGGTTCACAGATGTGTGAGGTACCAAGAGAAGAGCTGTCTGCTGTTCTGCAGCTCTTAGTCCTGCTGGTTAGAGAGGGTCTGTCTCCTCTGCCTTAAGAGTGTTGGGCAGTTCAAGTGCAACAGAGGTAATTCAGGTCCAGTGAGTGCAACGTTTAGCAGGACTAAAAATAGGCCTTCTCTTCAAGAATTTCAGAGCACGGAGTTGGCAAAACAGAAGTGCTTAGACTTCCAGGGAGAACAGATTCCCTGTACTTGTGCTATTCCCAAATCCTCAGTTGGTCTAATTTCACAGTGATGTGGAAGATTGGTAGAGTATCTTTAAAGAAAATTGGCAAATTCACAGGAAGACCAGTTGGCAGTTTGAGGTGAAGTGGTCAGCCCATCTGTTTCTGATTTCTGCACACATCAGGACACTTTTATTAACAAATTCCCAGCTGCTCTAGGGAGCAAGGACATTGGCTATATCCTTGATACTGCTCAGATACTTGTGCCAGGAGCATATTTATGTGGATTTAGACTTTTTTGCTATGCACTTCATATTTTTTAAATGATGCTGGAATATTTTATGTGAACTGTAGATGTGTGTAACTCAGGTGGACCCAGAGTTAATGTTCTGGCAGAAATTTCTGGAATTAATAACTATGTCTTAATTGCCTGAGACTGTGGAGGATCAGTTCAGTGTCCAGGTGATGCCTTCCAGGCGTACATATTTGAAGAAAAAGAAAGTAATGGACACTCCACAGAGCCTTGTAAGCTGCAAGAGCAAGAATAACTGATTAGGCTATGTAGCTATTTCTCTCTAAAACACTTGCACTTCATCAGTTTTAAGTTCCCTAACCTCTGATAGCATCCAGCTCTTCCACCTTATCTTTTCATTCTGTCCCCTACCCTTCTCCTGTAGGAAGGGAGGAAGGAGTTTAAAAGATTGTGTTCTGACTCTTTGTAGAAATCACTGCAGTCACCATCCCTTCCAAAGGCAGTCTAAAAACACCTGCTACAGGAATGATGTCATACAGCAAACTGGTGGCAGAGACCCATGAATTAACTAAGTCTGCATCCCTGTCTAATTAATTTTTTTTCTTAAAGACGAAGTAACCAGGCTTTTGAGTCTTGAGCATTTCAAAGTTGTTGCATGATTTTTGGATTCTGGAACAATCTCCCTGTTGTCTGGTTTCAAATAACTGGTGGAACCCATTGTTTGGATGTTTGTCTATACAGTTGAATCCCACAATTAGGTCTAGTTCAACTAATCCTTTAAGGATTGACTGAAGGTAATCTTACAGCCATAATGAAACAGGAGGTAAATTGGATGATAAGCTATTGCACAACATTGCTTCTTTTAATACATAATTGTATTTTTTTATTTTAATTTATGACGGTTGACCAGACAGTGGTTAAGGAATCAGAATGTGTTGAGCAACAAAGCCATTTTAAATAGCCTTTACACGTTAGCTGCATAGTCATACAGGGATATGCATATCACTAGGAGATACTTGGTTTTAATGTTGTATTTTCTCTTCTCTGGAATACCAAATACATTTTCCATCAGGGAAAAAAAAAATACGCTAGATTTCTGTTGAATAAGTTCTGATATCAAATATCAGAAGAGCTAAAGGAATGAGGAGGAAGTTAACGATATTGTTTAGTCTTGGGATGTAAGAACCAGTTTAGTAAAATGAAATGCCACTTGGTCTTCATGTTTCAGATTTGTATATATGTGTAAATATTTTGTTTAGGTGTTCAATTAATATTTTCCTTCTCTCTTTTACCAATAATTATGGGCTTAAAATGTTTTCTAAACTGCTTTTATAAAGGTAAGGCTTAAAGCTTCTCTTCATCCCCAAACCAGAAAGTAGTTTAGCAGAAATTTAGTCCACACTTGGACTATTCTCCAACAGATGACAGTCAGTTTTGTCCATCTTCAAAAATGTTTGTCTACAGAGAAAAGAGTGAACAAACCCAAAGTCTGTTGAGACTATCACACTGCAATTCCCTGATTGCCGCTCCTCCCTGCACTGGTGAAAGGGAGATGTTTCTGTACTTCTTGTTCTGGCACTGGCACTTGTGTTGCCAGGCAGGAAACCAGATGTACCTTGATACTGAAAACTATATCTTGCCTTGTTTTTTGGGGTTCTGTTTCTGCCAGATCAATTTTCTGATTTGGCTTGCCTGTGTGAGGTTTTAATGCCAGCCTGGGGGAGGGGGCAGGAATGTACTTCTGGAGGCAGTGGGGAAATAGTTCCACCTCTCTCCGGAATAGCTGGCACTCTGTGTTCATTTCAACATTTTAAAACCTCAAAGTGAGCTACAGTCCAACCCTGCAACATAGCGCTGTCATCATCATATTTGTTTTTACTATTTCTTGCACAAGAATCATTTGGTTTTGAAGTTATGTAAACATTTGAGAATTTAAAAAACAAATGATCTCAAAAAAAAAAAAAAAAGTCGTTAAGTCCAGTTTTCTGGCTCAGCTACACCTAAGTGGTGAGGAACTGTTGAAGTGACAGCCCAAAAGAGATGCAACTAAAACATGAACATGACTGTTGAATCAATTAAAAAAAGAAAAAGAAATGAGATGTTCTGTTTTAATAAAGTCCACAGCCAGCTTTTAGACAAGTATGTTAGTTGTAATACTCAGTATTTTTTTATTTCTTTTTTTCATTACCTTCATAGGCTTGAATCTTAGCATTTCAGTGATTCTCTTAAGTTCTTTAGTTTTACAATTTGCTGGTAATGAACTAACTAACTAGATATGTATAGGATGAAAAAAAGTGTAATTTATCTTTCTGATATTCTTTTAAATGATTATTACTTACTTTTTAATTATTTTACATGATTAATTAGTATTTCATTTTTAAATCTTTTTAAAGCAAAACTATTGGACTTGAAGTTAACTTATAATGAAAGCATTTGAAAAACTCAGAAAAACAAGAAAGAAATTGCATATAAATATACCAGTAAGGATTTATAGCAAACATACCTAGAAAACAATTATTTGTTATCATGAAAAAAACAGAATGTTAGTAAATATTTTGACATTACAGTAAACATTTTTAAGAACTACTTGTTTTACATACTATTAGCAAATTTACTTTAGATTATGTAGCTTTCCACCTGGATTTCCATTTGTGGGAAAGAGAGAATATGTGCCCACTAGTAAGTAACAGATGTTACCCAGGGTTCCCTTCTTGTCTCAGAATAAAGTTTTCCCCATTGATATCACTCAGACAAAAGCCTAAGGAAAATCAAATGATATTTTTCCTCAGTTAAGGGTCAAGAGTGCATGTCTATGCCAGCCATAATTCCAGAAGAGGCTACTGCAGTAAGCTTCTAAGTGTTCTAACAAACCAATGTTAGTGAAGATGCTCAAGCTGACTTTCCCACAGCATTAAAAAACAAGAAAGTTTTTCATGAGTGGTTAAATAGTACGTGAAGGGAGTAGTCTCCAATGCATTCTGAAATGCGGAGAAGCCATTATTGTACTGAAAGATGAGTTGTAATACCCACCATACGAAGTGCTGTAAGCTAGGTCGAGGGTTGTATTAAAAATAAATATCCACAGGATTATTTTTGCCCAAATTTTTTATGCTCCCCACTAAATCAGACCATAAATTTACTGCTTTGTGGTTAGTCAGAAAGACTTCTAAGTAAGCAAATCCTTTCAGCTTCAGTTCATAATACACGCTAACAAAGATTTTGCACAGTGTTGAGAATTTATCGTTTTCTTTCTGTGGTTAGTTGCCTTATATTTTCTGTGGATGACTGTAATACATATACATACCACTTTTCTAGTTTTGACTTTAAGCAAGAGAGCTATTCACCTTTGAGTCCAGTGGCACATACATTCTGACATGAATATGAGGTTGTCTTCTGATTTTGTACTGTTAGAAGTTTTGGTTCTAAAGAAAATTGTGGAGGCTGGGAGAACTGTGTTGTGACAAGAAAGGGTTTCATAGGATTCTCAGTCTTGAGCAGATTTTGTTATTGATATTGAAGAAATATGTTGTCTTTAAATAGTTTATGATTAATAAGAAGCTTACTTGAAAAAATGAGTTTTGCAGCTGATGATGGTTGTGAAATAGTGCTTCTGTTGTGATAGGCACATTAAAATGTATGGACTTGGTATGAGTATGTGAGAGCTGGTGAGAGGACACTGCATGGAAACAGCTTCACTCTGAGTACTCTCAATGCTACTGGACCCAGGCTGAGCATCAGTTCTTGGATCTAGAAAAAAAAAAGAAAAAAAGGAATTTTTTGTTTTATGTTTTAAGCACCAAAACAGAGGAACAACCATTTCTGTCCTCCCCTCTTGTCTAGGTTTTAAGAAGAAGGGTTTGAATATTGGCATTTTCATCAATTTCCCTTTTCTCAAAATAGTCTTTACTCATTGAAAGAAGTGATTAGCTTTAGGAAATAAATTGCCTTTTGCTATTATTTGAAAGTACTGTGCAAAGACATTATTAACTTCAGTCTTCAGTTCTGGTATAGACCAGGCTAATGATGAGCAGCAAAAATAGTCAATAGAAAGCAGCTATTCTTTTTGAGGCCTTCACAAACAGCTGAACAGTTAATAATGGAGAAAACCAACAGAGAAAATTATGAAGAAAAAAGTTGACATTGACAGAAACTTTACAGGTTCTGACTCCTTCCATTTGGCTTAATGTGTCTCAGATATTCAACAGCTGGACAACTTGAGTACTTTACAGTTTGACATTGTATAAAGTGCACTCTTTTAGTAGACATTCCTTTTTTTTTTTTTTTTAATGACATCTTTACTTATAACATGAGCAAAAATTGAGAAGTATTAGTATAATGTATTTTTTGTCATGGAGAAGAAAGTGTTCTTAGAAGAACATGCACCTCTCCAACAGTTACAGACAGGGAAGGGAGAAAGCTGAGCTTATTCTAAGTTCAGATATTTTTATAGTTTTTTTAAAACGCATGTTCTGCATTAACTGAATTGGACTGAGCATTGAACAAAAGCGAAGTTTTGCCTAATTAGAAAAGATGAATTTCTAACTGAAATGGTTTGGTTTGGAGACATCCACCTTAGAGCTTTTCAAGGTTTGCTATGATAAAATCTTTCTCAGTTTTTCCCATTAAGTGCTGTGGACATCTTAATTTACATGACATTTCTAGCTGCAACTTTTTGTAGTTGCAATTTTTCTGGACAGATGATGCCCTGCTAGAATTGCTTGCAACACTAGGAAAAAAAAAAAAAATCTATGTTGGAATCAAGTGTGTGTTTCTTTCAGCCCAAATTCCCCATCTGGTAGCAGCATTTCAGTTGGAAGTAGCTCAGATGAACAGGAGCAACATTGTCATTAAAGGCAAACTGCAGCATGGTGGGGAGGTGTTCAGCTTTCTAAGCTGATATTAGTGGAATCCTGCTAAGCACATTTTTTTTTCCACCCATGCCAACATTTTCAATTACAGAATTTCTAACTGTGAGCAGAATATTTGAAACCATGGCCACCGTCTCTCAGGACAGTGATAGAAAAAATACATGCTAGATGACCATTGAGGAATCTGGAAAGCCATGCCATTTCTAAATAAGACTTTCTCTCTGTCTGAGTTGGATGTGAGACTAAAATGAGAAGATTAGTTGTTCTTAAATAGCCAATTGTATAAAAATTCTTGCATCAAAACTGTTTACTCTTTCATACATAATAGGCACAAACACTAATCCATAACAGTATCTGTGAATTGAAATATTACTGACCTCATAAATTGGCCTCTGAGAACACAAGGAGCTGTTTCTCAAAACTCATACAATCTCTGCTTCAATTCATGAGTAGTTGGATTTGGTCTGTTTCATGTCTTAAACCTTTAGGAGAGGCTAATCCAAAATGAAAAACAGTGCAAATGTGTTCAAGGTGCATGATGTCCTGCATATATAACAGTTGTTTTCATATGTGAGTATCAAGATAGAATTTAATGATTGAGGAACACATTTGCATTGAGAATCTGTTTATATCTGTGATTTCTGATTCTTGGTCACCTGTGGTATTAGAAGTTCAGGCTCCTATGTCTGAACTTCACATTTGGACTGGTATTTAGATCTCTTCTCCTTACTGAGTGTGAAGTTAACCCTTATTCACACATAACCACTAAAAAGAGAGAGCACACCTAAAGAAGATATTTAGAAACAGGATTTAGTGAGAAAATAGGATAGACTTCAGCGACTGAGGTCAGGACTAACATGCTGATCAGCCAGCTAGTTGTAGTCAACTGGTTCCTTTCATCTCCTTTTCCCTCTATCTTATTTGTTCCTTCCTGATCCACCTTGATCCCTCCTTTTCTCTACCTATATTCCTTCCCCTAAATGTTTCATTATAAGTCTCATCCATTTATACAATCCCCTTAACACATCCTATAATGAATTCTGCATAGACTTTCCCCTGCTTCTCTTAATGAGGGAGGACCCCCCTGTAACCAATAACCCCCTTTAGCCTCAGGGTGTTCTGAGATAGCCTCGACTCATCTGCGTCACACCGGCACAAGGGTTGTCTGCAGTGCTTTTTCTACTCCTAACAGCACTTTTAAATAACTGCTTAGATAAATCTGTGTCATGGTAAAAGTCATATGGTGTGACAGAATTTATGCCAGCCTGTAAGGAAACAAGTCCTTGACTAAGTTCTGTGCTCTTCTTGATGAAAGAATATCATGTTTACTTAGCCACTGAACTGCAGTAATAATCAGCAATGTAATATAAATACAGTAAATACGTAGATACAGAGCTTACACCAGATCGTTGATGGAAGCCTCCATTAGAGCTAATAAATTTTTCTGTTGAGAAAATGAAATTAAAATACTTCTGTAGAATTGTGTAGTACCATTTTTTTTCTCTGCTGATATTCTGATTTACATGAGCGCTTTCTGAACGAAGGATTTATTTTTTAAATAGAAGCACAAGTGGGAGTTGGACACAATGAGATTTCCTGCTTAAGTAGCTAACCCTATGTAGATTAATGATTCACTTCTGCTCTATCTGAATAATATTAGTGTAGCAAATTATCCTGTATAGTAGGATGCACTTTTCTTTGTCTTATGAGGCATTCACAAGAAGGTAGAGTGCTGTAACTTACGGAAGTGTTCCTACCATATGTGCTTCATAGTTCTCTCTGCTGAGACAATTACCAGTGAAAATGAGACCCAAGACTCATTTTGTTTCCCATCTTGAGGATTATGTTGCCTATAATTTGGGAAAGGTTTAAAGGACTGTTTAGATTGTTTCCCTCCCACTCCCATAATTATACTGCTATGGTCACATGAGCAGAACAACTAGAAAAAAGCACCAACTGTGCTTTGGCAGCTGTTTTAATGGTCTTTTGCATGTTACCACGCAGCTTGGTATTGCTCCATTTTCACATTTGTATGAGCAAACTTGTGTCTCTAGGTTACATTCTGTTGAACTTGTACAAATCCAGATGTGCTCTAAGATCGTGCAGTTACTCTATCAATTGACATGTGTTGGTTTATTGATGCTGTCTGAAATGTGAACCAGGCATGCTCCATCCCTGTGGGAGTAGAAGCTCAGTGTTACAATGTACTGGGAAGGTTGGCTTCAGAATACTGAACCATGTAACTTTTTTTGAGTGTGGAAACCAATGCAGCAAAACTCAGTGGTATATCAGACTTTATTAGTTTTCTCATGCCACTAAGTGCTTGCTGGTTTTGTATTTGCTAATCAGCTCCACAATAAAAGAAGAGTTTCTCTTTTATCTGGAGAAGGATAGTTTTCCAGCTGACTGGAAAGCCAACGTTGCTTCCATTACATTGATTTGTTATGAGAATAATCATACAGCTGCCATTAATTTTAGACTGTTTGTTGTCATTGCCAGCTTGCTGAGAAAGCACAGTAAAACATGGCATGCTCCATGTTTGCTGTCTGCCTCGTAGAACTGTGGTGAGCTGGTAGTGCCTGGTGTAGCTGACTGAGCTGGGGCAACTGTCTTCTCGATTCATGCTAAAGCTCTCCATGTCCAGCTTTTTCCCAAAGGAAAGGTATTTTTAAGAAGCATAGATTAGCATCCTGTACTGTCTTCAGCCTAGCCTTAGAAAGATCAGGAGTAATATCAACCAGGCCATGTTTTTTGATGTGTGATGCTCTTGATGCATCTTCCTTTGTCTGCAGTTAGCATTAACTACCAATATTTAAAAATACGGGTCCTTAGTTCCAGCTCTGTTTCTCTATCCAGGAAATAATTCTGTTAGTGGGTTTCAGGTAGCTCAGTGCTGTTGTAGAAGGAACTCTCAGAGGCTGGAACAGTAGTAGTCTGGATCAGGTTGGAAACCATAGCTGAATAGTAGTTTAAACCAGCTCTTCATGTGTATTCTTTTATTTACATTAAGAAGCTTTTTTCTTGTCAGATTTAGATTAAGAGAAATTATATCCACTCCACTGTGATGTGCAATATGCTGTTTACTCTCCACTGCCTTTTTTTTTCTTCTTTTTTGTTGCAGTTTCATTTACAGAGCATGCTAAAAATAATGAAAGCCAAAGGTATATAATAAATTGCAGTCAAGCAGTTCACTGTCTGAAGGCAAGAAACAAGACTTCAAACAAATCCTCAGCAAAATGTGCAGGAAATATTATTGGAAGAGGGTTTCAGTTTGAAAAGTCACTGTAGAAAGTTTCACTCTCCCACACAGCCTAGTGTTTCAAAGTAAGCAAACAGAAAGAGGCTTCGTGTTGATTACACCTCTTGGCCCCACAGAGCCAATGCATCCAAAATGCTTGCAGAGTTAATGTTTTTTTAGCAGTATTTAATAATGAATCTTTCATGAAGTTTTTCAAATTGTAGGACTTCCAAAAAGGAACCTATGATTGTGAATTTATTGTTAGATGTATCCTAAACCACAGATCTTCCACAATAGAAGTAAGTCCTAGCAACGTGTTTAACCTCAGCTGTTACCCATTCAACATATAAGGAACAGTCTTAATATGAGAACTTGAGGTAAATTGCTTATGTAAAATTTTTTAAAAAGTATTTATAAGTACTCTGGAATGAAATCTCTCTTCTGTGTTTCTTACATTTCAAAGAGCTTAACTGGGGGGGAAAAGGTTTGGAGAGGCTTGTTAATGTTTGTTTGTCTCTCTTTATTGTAAAGAGTATTAGTAATGTGGCATGTGACACTGATCCAGGATAGTTAAAACTGTAATTGTTTGTGGCCACGGTGGAATATAGCTGTAAATGAGTTTGAGAGAGGAACTGGGATTTGTGAAAGGGGACAAATGATTGTATGATTCCTGTTGAAACAATGGAATGAAACACAGGTTTTTCATTCTCTGGAGTGTTTATTTTATAATATTGAAGAAAAATACAGAGATAAGCCTGCATGAATGTACAATTACAGACATGCTCTTCAGGTTGAAACAAATACAGCCTCACCCCCTTCCTAATCCACTGAAGAACTTCGGCTGATAGTGATTTATTTTCCTGACTGAAGCAATTGTGAATCTTACCACATCCTCAGCATCTGCACAGAAGGCAGGAATGATAATTGGAGATAAACATTTTCTTTGTCTCCATCATCAAGTGTTTGGGAATACTTGCAGTACTCCAGCACTTAACACATTTTCTATTTTACAGTGATACTGGTGGGCAATAAAAACCAAATATTTTCACTGTTTCTTTCATTGTTTACTCTTGAGTATTCTTTCAGTAGCTTTACTGATTGTCTAAGCATTCACAAGAAATTTTGTGTGGACTAAGTCTGAATCTTGCAGCTTCTTTACAGTGACTATCCCGTATAGAAAGCATTAAGTATTAAATCAACACTGCCATGATATCCTCTGGCATCCTCATGTGCAGACTCACAGCACTGCGTCTGAAAAATATTAACTTGATATATGTTCTGCTTTTATAATGGAAATAGCTCCTTTGATTTCCTTGGCTTCTGTTCTACCTGTGTAGCATATAGCTGTTGGTAGGTTAAAAACCAAACCAAATCAGCCCTGCATCACTAATGTGTGTCATTCTGCAATGGCAAATGTATTTGTGGTTTGCATTCTAGCAAGCGTGTACACAGAAGTAAACCTCGATAAATCAATTGAATGGGCAGGTAAAATGGACTATAATGAGCATTGATTATATGCTTGCATTCTGTTTGTAGTGATATTTGATGTGTCTCTGTCCTATAAAGCTTATTCATGGTCACAGTGCTGAGTTGTGTGATTGAAACAAGAATGTTTTATAGAATGATTTCAGCGTGATGTGATTACCTTTCAATAGCTTAAAACCATGTTTTTCTTTAACAGAGATGGAGCTGTAAGAGTTTGGCAAGTCTTAAACATTGTGGAAAGCGTATGTCTATAAATACACATAAAGAAAAAATCCCACTCCTACAAATTGAAAATACTTGAAAACAAACTTTGCAAACATTTGGCTGAAATGGCAGCTTAGCAATTACCTACTAAGCTATGTGCAAGTGCTTTGTTATTCTATTTTCAAAGTCTCTATTGGTCTAATGCAACTAATTTTTTTTTTCAGAAATGTTAATGGAGAATTTGTTTCTGTAGTTTTAGAGTTTCAGTGTAATCCGAGGCCATATTGCATTTCTAGAGGAAAAAAACCAGTCAAGCATTATCATATATACTGTTCTTATTTTGGTAGCTATGAAGAAATTGGAATGAATTTGTAATTGTGTATTTACATGTATTTTAACCATTCTTCTATTTTTCAGATTTTCCAGATTGCATATGTTATTGTGAAAGCAGCTAACTCCCCTCGTCCTGGGAACTGGATATTAGAGCGTTCTCTGGATGGTGTGGACTATCAGCCATGGCAGTACTATGCTATCACAGACAGCGAGTGCCTGACACGCTACAACATTCATCCCCGGCCTGGAACCCCATCCTACATAAAAGATGATGAAGTCATATGCACTTCTTATTATTCCAAAATCCATCCTCTGGAAAACGGAGAGGTAAGATCAGATGGCGTTCCATATGTAACCTGGCAGAAAAAACCCCCTTTGGTAAATTGGCAAATCTGCTTTCAGTAGACACAGTGTTTTGGTACAATTGAAAAATGGGGAGAGAATTTATTTGCAAATTTTAAAAGCTCATCTTACATGGTCCTGTATAAATGCATACAAGGTTCATTCTATTAAGAATATTCTACCAAGTAAACCAAGAGATAAAAGAGTTTATTAGGTAGGCTCTAGTACTTTCAGACGACTTTACATGCTTGAAATATGTTCCCATGTCACTTGTGAACAAAGTGAGAACACTTGGAAAAATCACGGACCCAGTGAAATCATTAAAACACTTTTCTTTTAGGTGCATTTTCAGTCCCTGTATATTAGCCATGATGTCAAATAGTAATGATTTTAGTCAGAATTTAATTTATTGCCTTAAGAGCTGATTCTCTGCCCCTGTTTATGCCTATTCCTTCTTCTTTCAGAGGCCTCTGCTATTTTAGCCCAAGTCCAGGCACATAAGTCATGGACCAGTCAGTCATTTGTTCTAACTGAGGGTGTGGAAAAGATGTTGTGGACTTGAAAATGAGAATCTGTGGTTGAAAGAGCAAGGTCAATGTAACACCTGTAGCTGAAAATGCAGCATTTTCAGTCGCTTAAAATGATGAGAGGGAAAGCTATGTGTACCACATTGCAACTGCATATTTTTTTTCACAAATTTTTTCCAACACTTGCTCTGCAAATGAAATTTTAGCCTCAATATTTTCCTTCTGTTATTTTTTTTCTGTTCTGCTTTTTAATGGTTTATTTCCATACAAAGAGGTTCAAGATTACTTTCTTCTGTTCCCCTACATGCGAAGCAATGTTCACCTGCAAAATTGTTAATACAGCTATTTTTGAGTCCTGGATATAAATATGTACAGTTTGTTTATGTTCACAGAAAATTTCCAATGCCAGTTGCAAAAATTGAAAAATTCAGCTTCCAGTGAAAGTATCCTCTTGATACACTTCAAAAAGACATAAGCTTGAATCTAAGAGAGTCTCAGATTATCAAGAGTTATCAGATGGGAAATAATTTTCAGTTCTAGGAAAAATAATTGCAAATATTTTGTGTTTGTAGTTGTATCATTAGTGCTTGTATCATTTACATCGGTATTTGTTCTTGTAAAATCTAGCAGGTGCAGATAAAGTGATATTAAAAGAAACAGTGCATATCCATGTGCTATATTTTTAACTGGTTTCAACTGGGTGCTTTTTGAGGGGTGAACAGAACATGAGTTAACAATTTGTCTCTTGAAAAGAAATTTTATACAGTTTCTTTGGGAGAACATATCTGCATTGAAAATACCATGCAAAAGTCATTATTCCAATAATTAATTTAATTTACATTGTTCCATTTATTTGGTTATCCAGTTCTCTCACAGACAGATATTGATTCCAGTAGTCTGCTGTCCTTTTGGTTAAACCAGTGAGTCTCTATGTTCTTTATTGACTGAGTTAAGCAGCAAAGAAATTTGTTCCGCATGCTGCTATATATGCTATATATGACTGAAACATTGGCTTAAAGCCTACTGAATTGAGTGGAACTTCTGATCTTAAGTATGCAATTAATAATTTTTAACTGGGCCTGATGTGCCATCATTGATGCTCTATCCTTAACCTAATAAATGACCAGCAACTGATATGTGGTTTCTTTGAACACAAAGATGACTTTGAAGGGAGGAATGCATCTGTTCCATTCCACTTGGCAAAGGGGGGGAGTTGTTAGGTACAGGCATAGTCTGTGAAAGGCATGATAAACCATAAGGTAATCTTACCTCCCACAGGTAGTTATTAATCTGAGATGTGGCTGTAATAGAGAGAGAACAGCTTGAAATTAAAAGCCTAAAGATTAACTTTTATAGTGGTTGGAAGGGTATCATTCCACATGAACTAATTATCTTACATTTTTAACAATACTCTTTTCATAAGTAAACCACTAGTTTCAGCTGTCTGAGTAGCTAAAGGCTGCATTATGAAATATGTAGCATTTACAGAGAATTAACCCAGGTTAGTTCATTTTCATATTTCATCCAACATGTAACATAAAAAATAATATTTCTACCAATATCATATTTACTTGCAGTTGTGTTGCTGGTGGTATTGGGCTCCTGGTCTTCCAGTGGAACTGCATCTGCATATAATTTATCTTTGTTCCACGATAGCAGTTTTGCCCTGTGAATCAGATATTGAAGCCATCTTGTAAGACTGAAGGAGTTATGAAATGTAAATAAAAAGCCTTTGCTTCAAACCTGATGAATTGCTTAGGCACACCGTTCTGTGTACACCCAGGAAACCTGATGAAGTGCACAAGGAACATGGTTGGCAAGCCAGTGCCAATGTCAAATGTACATCCACAGCACTCCCTGAAGTTAAAACCTGTCATCTTTGAAAAAACAGATTATGTTCTCTTCATGTATAATTTCAATGAACATTTTAGTCAATGACTTGATTCCAAGAAATATGTCTTGCTTGACATATGTCCAGAAATGCTCATTCTAAGCCAAATATTTTTTGTCATTTAACTATTCCTATTTGCACCAGTAATATTATCTTGGCCAGTCACAGAAGTAGAACCAACAACAGCTAGAACAACAAAACCAACAACAAATAAACAACTCTCCCCTTGCAATTTATCTTCAGATCTGTGTAAGTAGCAAAAGTTTAAGTTTGTGCAGTCAAATGGGAGCAAGTAATCTGTAGACCAGGAATTATTTGCAAAACGTAATTTTATTGAGTATCATCATGAATTAAAGGAAAATTGCATAATGACATCTTCTGAATGAACAAAAGTGAGAAACTCTCAACGAAGTTTCTCTAAAAGTGAAGACTTGAATGCAGAAAGATTCCTAGCATTCTGGTTTCCATACTAAGATCAGTGATAGCTAGAAAAACAGTGTGTCTCAATATCATACTGGCTAAGGAAGACTTCTAGCATAGCTGTTTCACAGAATCATGGAATGGGTGAGAATGGAAGGGACCACGGTGGATCATCTGGTCCAAACTCCTTGCTTAAGCAGGGTCATCCCAGAGCGCATGGCACAGGATTGTGACCAGAGAGGTTTTGAATATGTCCAGTGGGGGAGACTCTGCAACCTCTCCGGGCAATTTGTTCCAGTGCACAGTTACTGCACAGTAAAGAAATTCTTCCTCATGTTTAGGTAGAACTTCCTGTGCATCAGTTTCTGCCTGTTGTCTCTGAGAAGAGCCTGCTTCATCCTCTTGGCACCTCCCCTTCAGATACTTACATACATCAATGAGGACCCCTCTCAGTCATTTCTTCTTGAGGCTGAACAGGCCCAGCTCCTTCAGCCTATCCTTATAA
>NW_008239110.1:16291344-16344874 GCF_000691975.1 Corvus brachyrhynchos
GGAAAGAGATTAGTTCACTTAATGAGTTACTCATTACCTTTTACTGAACTGATGTTTCTTGCTTTAATAGTAATGTTAGATTTTTTTTTACACTGATAAGACGTGTTTATGTAAGGATTAATAGGTGGTGGGATGAGTCTGGTATTTTCAGGTGAGTAAGAAAGCTAATTTCATTTTCTTCTTTGCTTAAACACTGTATACGAATGGCATTTCTTTGTTTCTTTGTTTCCTCAGATGATCATTAGTTTGAGAACTAAAAGTTAGGGGGTTACCATAGTGATTTTTGCTTCACTTCCCTGAGCCTCTAATGTTTACATCCAGTTTGTACCTTTTTTATTGAAATATTTCTTCTTCTGCTAGACTGCAATTTGTTTCACAGCCTCTTTACCTTGATGACTAGGTGAATGTAAGGCTCTGAACATTAGCTTTCAATGTTGTAATTTTATCTTCTGTGAGATGCTGAAAGATTTTTCTTAGCAAATGCTTGTTTGAATTAGCACATGCAGTATTTGTATTTTGATACATGGGAATTTTTCCTCTTGCTTGCAGTTGTTTCAAAGCTGGACCGTCTGAAAACTTCAGGTGCAACAGATGATCTCTATAACATGTTAAGAAAATGTGTATCTTTTCATAGAAAAGGGACACACAGTTTTGTAGGAAGTAAAATTGGAGGTTACACTTGGAAAAAGCTTTCTTCAAACATTCGTGGATTTAGAGTGTTTTGTATAGGCTAGGAGAAATAAATATTTAGGTTAAAAAGAAATTGTTTTGTTTTTTCTTCAGTATCAAGTAATTCTTTGTGCAAGCAGATGTTGAAAGTCACATGCAATGAAGACAGTGGAAGAAAAGCTTAATTAATCTGATAGGAAAGCACTTCCTTTTACTAAGAAGGCAAAAAGAACCTCCCCCCAATATTCTGGGAAACATTGAGTTTCTCTAAAATGAGGCTTTCTGAAAGTTTAAAAATGGGAAGGAAGGTGGTGAATTTAATTCCCACCTTTTAAAAGCTTACTTGGAATACCCAGTTGACTCCCTGGTCTTTCATCATATAGAGGTGTTCTGTCAAAGTTGGTTTAAAAAAAGTAATAAAAAATAGTTATTGCTAGTGATGTGGAAGGTATGTAAACTTTCAAGAAAAAGAAATCCTTCTCTGTGGGCAGAATCTGTTGTCAGAAGATGCTGTCTCAAAGGATATTTCTGCAGCTGGTTAGAGTTTGGTTTATACAGTGACAGTGAAAAGGTGAAATGTCAGGATTCCTTGTATTCCTAATATTTCCTTGTACTGAGTAAGAGAAATAATCTCTGATCATTCTGTGTGAGATGCCTTTCATACATTATTTTCAGTTGCTGAGAATGCTCTACCTTGACATTTAAATATAAAAAAATTGAAGGGTAGCCCTATATTTGAAGGAAAGTAATCTGATCGTAGAAATGAGAATGACACCTAATTGCAGGATACCAAGCAGACCAAATTTCCAAAATGTTTGTCTAGATGCCTCATATCAAACTCAGTCCTTGGTGTTGCTTGATTCTTTTCAGCAAGGAGCATTTATGAAGCAATCGGTGTGACCAGATGGTTGCTATAACGATATTGGTAATGACTATTGGTTTATTATTAAGGAGGTAATATAGTTGCATATCTGCTATGTTCCATTGCAAACTGCATGGTATTTCCATGTTCAAAAGTGAAAACTGGAGACTGAAAGACTATGGCAAGAGCTGTCTGTGCGAACAATGGAGTTGAGGTTCTCTCAGTCCTGCTGTTGTTTAAAAAGAAAATTCTTCCTGCCTTCTCTGTGACTAAGGCTGAAGCAGAGGACTGACAGGGAGGGGAGTTATGGTGGAATTAAGTAACCTGTCTCCATCCTATTCTACAGTGAGTCTTTCTATCACTGCTATTATAGTGGTGAGAATTATATTGCAATGAAGGTGATGCTTCAGTTCTGCTCCGCTAAATGCTTAATCTTGTTCCTTTCTTGTTATGGTAGCAATGTAAGTGTGAGGTCAAAAAGAAAATAAAACACTCTTGCTGTGGTAGTAAAGACTAGCCTTGTATGATCATGTTCATTAGTCTTTGTTTTCTTCAGTCAAGTGGAAGTTCAAAGTGTGTACTAACCATGTAAAGAAGAAAAATAAACAGAAACAAGTGCCTTGACAGTAATGGTTTTTTATTTTGTTCACTTGTTGCCATAGCACTTGAATGCTTGTATTATGTCCCTTTTAAAATGCATGCCTCAGGTCTCTTGGAACATCCCCCAGTGTCCCAGAACTTTGCTGAGCTTTCCTCAGACCAGTGATGCCATGAACACTGAACTGTATTATTTCCCAGTGTTTGCATGCTAGTTTTCTCCTCTTCATACCATAGTGCTTGTCCTGTTTGGTGCAGTCTCGGTGGTTTACGGAGAAGGAGGGGAAAAAAAAGAGACTTAGAAATGGACTCTGAAGTCTATTCTTCTCATAGCTAGATTTAGACCTTGAGAATTGCAGTGCTAAGAGGACAGAGAGTTTGAATTTTTTAAGTATTCAAAATTGAAATGTATTAAGTTGCAGACTGAAAATTTTATGTTGACTTTTTTTTCTTATTTATTAATGGTGGAGATGCTTCACAGTTTCTAAAAAAAAATTGTGTGAGAGTTTGTGGATTACAGTATTGATGCTGCCTTTATGATTTCTATTTTTAGAGTGATCCTCTCAGCTCCTAACATGTATTCAGTATCTTGTCTTTATTGCAAAATAATTTTCTGAAGTCTGAGCTCTTATTTCCCCTTTAGTAACAGTGATAAGTTTCTTTCCAAATGCATAAGACATAAAAAAGGTATCAACAGTAAAAAGTAATGCCAGTAATACTTTTGTCCATGGCCTCAGCTGCAATCACCCTAGGCATTTCTCATGAGTATGCTAAATTTTCATATATTTGACTTGCATTTCTGTATACTGTAGTAGAGTGTTTGTGATTATGGCATATGTTGTCTTGTATCAGTATTTTGTTGCTATATTTTCATTGCAAAAAAAAAATGCACAATACAAAAAAAAATAGGTAACAATCTATTACTAATGGATGAAACAGTTCGGAAATTTAAGTGGATTCTACTTCCAACCTCACAGTTTAGACAAAGACACATTAGGCGGAGACTAATGAATGCAGTCTGACTCAGAAGTTACAAAATAGGGGTGTGTGAAGAGCTTTTTTCAGCTTGACGTCTGAAGAGGGAGAATAACAATAATTTTAAGTAACTCAGATTTTTTTTCCAAACAGTGAAACGGAAATTTTTATTTTGATTGACATGAATTGTTCCATGTGATGCAAAATGAAAACATTTTCTTTGGTCATTTGACTTTTTTTTTCAATGCAAAGACAATGAAAACAAATGTCACAAAACTGTGAATGGAGGACGTGACAGTCTTTTGCCTAGGATGCAAAGAAAACTTCAGCAAGTAGAGATCTTACCAGATGAAATCCTTGCTTCCAAGATGTTCTGCTTCCCATGTTTTTAGCGTACTTTGAGTCAGGCTGTCTAGCCAGGTGGCACATCTTCATTTTCTAAGAAGTAATGAGTTAGGTTTTCTCTGGACTGAAATCCAAGTGTCCCATCAGTTTAGGATCTTTCTCATCCTGCTTTTCCATCTTATAATGCACAGTTAATTTTCTGTAGTGATTAGTAGTAGAGACAGATCGTAGATAAATGGTGCTTATTATTAAAGATCTTACCAGTGAAGTCAACGATAACCTTCAGATCAGGTCTTCCGTGAAGACTGTTAATCTCATTTTATTTAGTGTTGCACCACTTCAGAGGTTGAATAGTCCCTGCTTAACACTCTTGGATTTCTCATACTTTGTTCTTTGTGTTGATTTTGCTTTATATTTTCTTTGCTTTCCCTCCCACCCCCACCTTCTGGCTGCAGAAGCTTCAGGAAGACTCACGCTCAAGGCATGATTTTGGATACCCTTTTTGGTCTCAGTGAAATGATTGTGGTAACTTCTGCTTGTGAGTCTTCTTTTTCAACTGCTTTGAAAGGATGTAGCAACCTAAGTGTTACTTGTGTCTACCAAGAAGGGATGGAGTATTGATTTTCTTCAAGAATTTTGGCACTGAAGCTTTCAGCTGCTCCAAAATTTCCACTTAGAATAACTTTGAAAGAAAGAGTATACAAAAAAAAATAAAACAGATTAGAGGTTTGGACAAAGATTCGGGTCTAGTTCATTTTGCTGCTTTTGGGGTTTTATCTTTCCTTTCTTTTTTTTTTAAATTTGGTTATCTGGCTTAGTACAACTAAACTTGAGAATCTAATCTGAGAAAAAAAAAGACCTTTAACAAATGACTGCCAAATAAATAGATACATTTTACATACTCTGTTTACACAATGGTATATTGCCTCACTAATATAAAGTTAACATTTCCTGTTTTTCTAATAGACATTGAAAGATATGTGAAAGGAAAAGACAAAGTAAACATTCAACATATGTGCTCAGTATCAAAGGAAAGTATTGAAAACATAGAACTTAATTTAAGACAGTTTTAAATTATTTTATTATGCATGGTGAAAATTATCTTTGCAATAATTTATTCAAAACTTCTACAAACAATTTTGCAAGTCGATATTTTCATAATTACATTATAGCAATATTCAGTGCTATTTTTTGCCTAAGAAAAGGGAAACTTAAGTAATATTTTCAAGTTGAGAGTTCATACTGAACTCGAGTTTCTGATATTTAATACTACAGAAAAAAAAAAGGATATAAAATATGTAATGTACTTCTAAATTATGCTGCAAAGATGAAACAACTGTGGAAAACTGTGTGTTAGTAGTATTGCAGTCTCCCATTATTGTGAAAACAAGAGACAGGATATCTACTGGTACATCCGTGTGGGCCAAGTTGGAATGAAAGTTTCTTTTGTGCAGTTAGACAGCCCACTTTTCTATCTTGGCACGTCTTCTCTCTCTGAGAAGAAACTCATGTTGTAATTTCTACCATTTCTTGGAAAAAAAAGAAAAACTTAGTAATCATATGAATCATAATACTTAAAAAGTAATGAAGTTGCAATATGCAAAAAGCATACTATACAGAGCAGTCCTTCAGTTTGAAGTCAAATTGATTATTCACATTTTTCATTAGCATCCATCATTTATTGACCACAATGCTTACTGAAAAGAGATGTGTTACACATCTTTATATAGATCTATGACAGATTTTCCAAATTGTGAAAGGAGGATTCATGCCTGTAAATGTAGGTCATAACTCAACATACTCTTCAAGTATTCCAAAGGAAAATGGTACACTTAAGTGTTGGTATTTACTTGAAATGACGCAAATTTCGCTGTTGGGTTTGGCAGTAGATTTCTGGACAGTAATAGATTTCATTCTGACGGCAAAAAAAGAGTAGTGGGTATTTTGTGTGGGTTTTTTGTCTTCTGTTTGATTAGAGGAACTGAAGATCTATTGTTTTTGGGGGTTTTGTTTCCCTTTCTTTTCTTTTTTTTTTTTTTTTTTTTTTTTTTTTTTAGTTCATTGTTACCATGGAAAATTACTGGGAGAAAGAATAGCTTAATTGTCAAAAAATGCTTATTTTTTTTAAAGGAAGAATTTGTTAAAATCCGGGTGGACTATGTGAAGGAGTAACTTTAATCACTAAAATCTCATTGAAGCAGAGAGGTATGAATATATCAGCCTGAGGCCAAATGTAGGTATGCTTTCATGTCAGTGCAAAGGAATTGTATATACAAGAAAATAAAAACCAAACAGCATAGTTTACCTGGAATTTTCAGTTTAAATGGCAAATGTCACAGAAATTCAATAGAAGGAAAGTTAGTCAATTAAACACTGTGGACCAATGGACAAATTGCTCAAAATTCAACTTGTTCAAAAATCAAATTATTTGATTGAAGTCTGGAGTCAAGAACATTTGAATGAAGAAAGCACAAGACAAGAGACAAGCTGGGTAAGAGTACATATTGTCTCAGCAAACAAGTCTCTATCAGAGAAAATTGGTATATAATGCCTGAAGTAGAGTAGGAAAAGTTAGGGCTGCAGTACTACTTAATCAGGGTGGTGAGACTAAGTAAGGAGGCTGTGAAGCAAAAAATGAAGGCAAAAAAACTACTATAGCGAAAAAGTAAACTATTGTCACAAAGTAAACTAAAGTCACAAAGGCTGATTTTTAAATCCCTTTAAATGTTCTTTCAAGAAGCAGTTTAATGGTACAACTAAGAATATGGGATGCAACTCAAAATGTTGTAAGAAGAGTTCAAGGCAGGATGGCTCAAAATACTGTTATTTAAAGACTGTTCTATAAAACAGCAATAATATTCTCATTATTTAATGTTAAGTAAATTTTGGAAGTTAGTAAAAAAGATAAAGCAATCTCTGAGGGTGGAAGTATATTTTTATATGGCGCTTTTTTTAAATATGTAGGAGTTTATACATGCCATTTACAAAAAAAGAATAGATCTTAGAGTATCCAAAAAGGTAGCAGCATATAATGCCTGACTATTAAAAGACATTAAAAAGTGAAAGACATCATATAGAAGCAAGGAAAATAGGAATTTTGCAAATTAACGTAAAATTGCGGTAAGGCGAAAGAAGAAACAAGAACCAAACTGCTGCCCTTTCCTTCCAAAAAAATGACTGTGCTGGAGGCCTAAAAAGTCCTAAGAGAAGCGTTTTCAAGCAGATCAGAATTATAAAGCTAATAGACAAGTGAGATATAATAGGAGTGCCAAGGACAGCAAATCCATAGCAGATGAATTCTGTGGCTTGAGCTTCCTACGGAGGGGCATAAAGAAGTAACTACAGTAGAGCTTTTCTTTGTTTTGGAAGTTGGGGATCTTCTGAAGGAAGAATAGATCCAAAAGAACAGTTAAAAGGCCTTGGCAGATTTGTTCCCCAGTTTTTATGGCTGATCACGTTGTCATATGGTGGGGAATATCCCTGTGGTCAGTTGGGGTCAGCTGTCCCAGCTGTGTTCCTTCCTGACCCCTCAAGCACCCCCATGCTCTTCACCGAGGGAGGCAGGGTGAGAAGCTAAAAAGGCCTTGATGCTGTGCAAGCGCTGCTCAGCAGTAGCTGGAATATCTTGCTGTTATCAACACTGTTTTCATCACAGATCCAAAGCAAAGCCCCACACAAGATACTGTGAAGGAAATTAACTCTGTCCAGCCAAAATCAGCACACTACTTGACTATATAAGTCATTTTATATCATGTATTATAAATGAAATCTGAAAAATTCAAACAGTCGAGAGTTTGACAAAACCCACGAAGTGTAGTTTTTGTAATTAAAGTAAGCACTACTATTTTTGTAACTTTGCAACAATTAATCATGATGGAAGCAAAGAACAAAAAGCACATTTCGTGCACATAATTCTTTAATCTGTGTTTTACAGAAGATTTATGATGACATTCCTGGCCTGGCCTGTTCATTCTGTGCTACTTAGAAATGGATTTTTTCCCTCCCCTGACTTTTCTTCTAGTAGCTGCTGTAAAATATCTCCGAAGTCTGAACAGGTTAGGTTCATAGTTGGAGAGGTATCAAAGTTTGTCATATTCTACAACTGAATGTCCTATTTTTTCTTTCTTTATAAATCATTATAAATGGTTTTAAAGAAAATGAATGCTTACCATTCACAGGGATCCCATCTGGTTTTCAAAAGCATTTATCCGTTTATGTTCCCAATGACATGACACAGGTTTTGCTAGAACTTAGACTCCAACACTATACGGTAATTGTAATGGACTTTTCCACACATGGATTTCCATCACAAAAAAACCCCAAAAAATTTTGTTAAAATTGCTCCAGTCCAAAATTCTTCAGAGTTGTGGTTCAAAACAAGAATGTTGTATCAATGTAAAGCATATTACCACAGTTTATTTAATGATAACATTCAGGAGCAGATGTACTTGTTTACTGTTTGAACAGCTTAAATCCTCACATTCTCTCTCTTTTACATCAGCAGTTGTTTTTGGCAGCCATTTGCAACTGCTTACAGCTGTTAAACGTTCCTGTGGATTTTCTTTCTACTGGTCACAATTCTGTACTGGCAGTAATTTGTCTGTAATTCCACGGTGGACTCCACAGTGCGTCTCATTCAGGAAGAAAAATATAGTGGGAAGTGCCATGAATTTTTAGGATAATCATACAATGAATAAGGGAAATCATAAAGTCTTGGTAGGAAAGCGGGGATGGGTGTTTGGGTGAGATTTTTTTACTATTGTTTGGTTTGGCATACTTAGAAGCCTTTTAGTTAAATCTGAGGATCAGAATGCTTTTTATTATAATGTCCAAGAACGCATAACTTTCCTTTTTTGTCATTTATTTGAAATTACTTGTCTCATTTATGATCATTGTCCAAAAAGAGGGGTACTACTTTGAAAAGTAGTAAAGAAAAAATATACTTTTCAGGTAATGTCATCTCACTCCAATAGCATAATTTGGATTTTAATGTTGTGCTTTTTGAGTAATTTTGAATGTGTTTAACAGACTACTGCATTTAATCCTTTAAGCAGAGAGGTGATTATGTTTAACTCAGTAATGCCTAGGTATTTCACCTCTTCTTGATCAGAACTCAGACTAACATAATTTTCATAACTGCTTTGCAGTAGAGTTGCCATTGGCATCAGCATAAAATACCTTTTCACTGTTTTAAGAGATGGAGTCTCACTTCTAAGTACACTCAGAAGAGCCAGTAGAGCACAAACCATCATGGTTGTGTTAAAGTACAGTATTCCAGGCCTTGCATCTTGTCTGAGTCCCTCATAGACTGTGGTGTGCATAATTGTTGCTGAAGCTACAGCCTGGTGCAATGTTTCCACTTATGTAAGACAGTTACAAAAAGAAAATAAAAACTTGAAATTATACAAATACATTTCAAGGTAATCAAATTTCTTATTATTCTGTGATTTACTAATAACTATTGCTCTGACAATGAGCAGTCTGTTTACAAGTATGCAAGATGATGTCTTTGACAAATTGTTTCTTGTCCAAAAATGACAAGCATGAGAATTACAGGAGCCATAAAAAAGCAGTGGCTTGAATAGGGAAGTGAAATTGGAAAGAGAAAAATGGCAAAAGCAAGTTAATCAAAACTGAAGAGATGAAGCCCTATTTAGCTTAAGCTGTAGGGTATAGTTGTCAATGACACAATAGTATTTGCTAAACAGTTTGTTAAACTGACATTTGCCTGTATTCTTAGGGGTAATGAATTAGTTGAGATACAATTTGACATGCATAGCCCTTGACATTTTAATGCAAGTTTAAGCATTGCATTTCAAGCAGCTCTTGTACTCATTAGTGAGGCACAGAAGTGAGTTGTGCTTTCACTTACTAAACCACTAATTTATTAAGATAGTGAGATGTTTATTAAAAACATAGCAAAATTTGCCAAATATACCATTTCTTATATGCAATTATTATAAATATGTATTTATGAAGAAAAATTGGATGCTGAGTTCTGGCATATGCTTCCATCTACTATTCTAGTTGTGAAATCAACTCTAATGATAGAGTAGGTCTTGCACTAAGAAAACTCACAGAAATTTTGTCTTGAGGGATTAAATCTAAGATACCAAGAGAATAATTAATCAGCAGTAATTTTCTGTCTACTGCAAATGAGCTATTTGCAACAGATAATTAAAGCCGCTATTGGATAGGAGAATTATAAGAGCTACTGAATCACCTGTTGAAAAATTTATTTTCAGCATTGTTCATCTTCATATCGATGTGCTTGCATAACTTGAGAATGTAAATCATGGAGTACTTTTCCCATTAGATCATTTTAAGGCTGACATTTTTGTCTTCTCCACTCCCAATTATGAAGTTTCAAGACCTTTGGTGCAGGACAGAAACTTTTCTTTCCTATATGCTGCTGTCTGAGATTAGATTTTAGTGAGGAACTGACCTTTCTTGACAATAGTTTAGGGTCAGACCACCACCTTACACAGAGCACCAAGGTTGAAGCCCACACTCTTGATATGATGTACAAAATAAACAACTGAGCACTTGCACAAAGTGAGTTCTTTACCACTACTAGCCAAAAATTATTGTAGGATGATGTTTCCACTCCAATTACACTAAGTAGCTTCCTCTTTTTATGAAAGAACTAAGTCTTCCAGTTTATCATGAGTGAAAAGCATACTGGTTAGTGATGATGTTTGCTGGAAAAGAAAGTGAGCATAAAAACTCTGTGCCACACAGCCACACAGCTGGGGTTTTTTATATCCTACAAACAGCTTGAGATTGATTGCACTCAAATTGCTTGGCAAAGTAGCAGGCTTCAAATACCAGAGCTCTAAGTAGAAAAATACACCACTTGGATTCATACATGGGTATTTTAAATTTGTATGAGAGCATGGTACATACTTAAAATTCTTAAAAACTCTGTTGAAGTGTGTTAATTTTAAGTGACTCAGCAGTTGATAATATACATTATTGCCAAGTGGCAGCATTTCTACTGTTGCATTAACAACAGAGGCAGTTAATATGATGCATGTTTGCATATCAGTTCATGCTAGAAACATGCACAGAAGGAGGGGCAGAAAGAGTGGTTTTAGGTGCTCAGCCATGGTGGTGAGGTGCAGTCTGGGCACAGTCCTCAGCACTGGCTGCCACCACTGCCCCACTATAGCAGAGCCCTCAGCTCAGGCTGAGTTCCAGAGCCAGGAATCAGATTTTAACCTCTGAGACTGCAAGAACTGTCTGGGACCTTGCTGAAGTTGAAGGAGAAAGAGAGAGTGTCCTTGCATGCAGAATGGTTTCTTAGGCTATGTCTGTCATTTCTCAGTGGCAGAAACCCAATGAAATATGTTGTGAAATTCTAGTCATAGGTCTCGTGGTCACCTGGCTGGAGCACACTGCAAGCCCTTTCAGGTATTTTTGTTACAGAAGCTAGGATTGGATGGATCTGAGTGTTGCCCAGTATCCACACCCAGCAGCTGAGAAAGGTTACCTTGATAATTAATACCAGCCTTTAAAGGGTGTTGGAAAAAGGTGACTCTGTAGGCATGACAGAAACAAGAAGCTGTTTAGGAATGACTGAGTGGCTTATAGAGGAGAGGCACTATAGATTTAATGCTATAAGAAAATCAGCAGAAATAAAATGAGATCTCTGTGAACTAAAATTCAGCACCTAAACTGGGACAGCATAGCTTTAATGTTGTATCAGCAGCTGCCCAGAGGTGTGAAACTGAGCTCTTCTTGCTGAACGAAGGCTAAGAATATAATATCAACCTTCTACAACCCTTTGGCAGACTCTCTATGTGTCACAATGAAGTGTAGTGCAAGAGAGTATTTCTTAAAAACCTGAATGTTCTCGGTGCAGCTAGTAATAGAACCCATGGTTTAGTCGAAAACAGAGCACAGATCCTGGTCTGAATAATCGCCTGTTGAATAATCAAGTAATTACACACACATGAATGCTACATTTTAGAATGGTTCCAGAAATTGTACACCATGTTTAAAACATAAACAAAGGAAAGATAATAGATATTAAAATTACTGGTGTTATTTGTGAATGGGCATCATATCTTTTCCTGCAAATGAGGCAAAGAGGTAAGAAAATAAGCTCCAGCAAATGAAATGTTAAACTGCAATAAAGATGTGAAAAAGATTCTGAGTGACTGAATTGAAATAAACCTTTTTTCAGACACATCAGATGCAGGAAGTCTGCCAGAGAATTGGTGGGCTGAGAGATGATCAAAGAGTGTTCAAGAAAGATAAGGTCATTGCTGAAAAACTAAATTAATGATTTGAATCAGTATTTTCTATAGAGACTGTCAGGAGAGTTTCTGCACTAGAAACATTATTTACAGGAGAGGAGTTGGAGAAAGAGTTGCAAACTAGGTTGTTAACTGAAGAGGTGCAGAAAAAAATGATAAATTGAATAGCGAAAAGGAACTCAAGGCTAAAATAGGTGAATTATAACAGTTACTATTTAACTCCTCACTGTCAGATATTCTCAGTAACTGAGGAGTGTGGAGTGTCGAATGAAGCACTATTTTTTTAGTAATATTCCTTAGGCATCCCAGGAAACTACAGATCTGGAAGCCTGATACCTGTGCAAAGCTAATTAGTAGTAAAGAAATGGAATGAAGTATAGAGCTGGTAGAAAGATACATTTCTTTGTTCCAATTTCAGAACTGGAAGTATTAAGTGAGTTTAGTATGAGGCAGGTCTAAAACAAGCAAAGGAAGGATCTCTTTTCCTACAACATGAATGAGCTGAGAAAATCCTAATTAAGTGATGGTGAAGATACTGAAAGGTGGCTTGGATTTAAGGTGAGACTGAGTTCATGGAAATCATTTGAGGCTTACCAGATTTATAGAAACTACCTATGGCTCAGGAAATTCCTTAGGAAGTGTTGTGTATGCTTGTTTTCATCTTACTGTTAACATGCTGGTTTGAATGCTGTGTGGGGCAGACCGCCAAGCTAGATAGGTCTTTTGGTTCTGACATGGTCCAGAGATTCTAATGTGCTTGAGGTGTCCTTCGAATATATTTGGTAGTGTCCCTGTTGTTCAGCATTCTTGCAGACAATCTAAAAAATCAGAAAACTATGTAATAGCAGCGTTTGTTGGTAATGCGAAATTTAAGATAATTTTTTCTATTAGCAGCTTATGATACTACATGAAAAATACTTTATGGAAATGAGTGTTGCTAAAAGCAAAGTAATACATGTAAGAAGAAAAAAGAATTATGCATGAATGCTGATGGGCTAGTCTTAGACTAAATTCTCTTCATAGTAGAGAGCTTGTAACATTCTCTACAGTTCTCAGATAAGAAAAAAGTTGATCTATCTTCATGCTGAATTTTAAAAATTAAAAGATGTTGACTGCTTCCAATTTTTTGAAAAGAAAAAATTAGAATACTGTCAATTAAATAATGATGAGTTCCAGGTTTAAAAGGAAAAAGAAAACAAACAACAACCCCACCAGAGCCAGTTATGTTTGTTATTTTTTCTTTTTTAAGAAGCAAATTTCCTCACATTGGGACAAGTAAGTGTATGTAGTGATGAAAAACAACATTTGAAAAAGGGAGTAGAGCTTTAATACAGAAAAGGGCAGACATTACATGCTATGACTCAGATTCACGCTGTAACTCAGGAAGCCATTAGACTGATTAGTCAGAGGAAGTGATCATATTGTACTAGAGGGATCAGTCTCTAAGTGCACTGTTTCTTACAGAACCATTCCTTCATTACTGTTCTCTTCTGGCCTCTGTTGGAGATTCCTAAAGATTCCATTTGCTTGAATATAGTCCTGGACAAATGCCTTGTTAAGGAAAAGTTTTTCTGTAGTTGAAATCTGAATATCTTTCATTTAGAATCCAAAATTATAATTGCTTCAGTCTTGGAAATGGTAAATAAAAGTTGTCCATAAAACCTGAACAAAATTTGACATTGTTCCCTCATGGGGACTTGGATTATCCAAATTGTAGCAGCCCAGTGGGCGGATTAAAGTGTTAATATTTTCCTGGAAGACTCAGCTTTGGATCTTTTCTCTGCTGTAGAGCTGTGGAGTGGCTCATAATGCAGTGTGTGCACAGCTATTGCAGGCCATCAGCGCTGTAGCTGCCTCTGTGCAACTGAGGCTGATCTTTACAGGAGCTATACACGAAGTACCGTGATGATCTTATATGGCACAGGGGTAGATGCATAGTGAGGATTGTGTTCACTGGGACAGTTTTCAAATCCGATTCAAAAATATTTGGAGGGTAGGGGCCATGCTAGTCTATTGACTGAAAATTCTCTGCCCTGGGAGCAGTGTCTTACGAACAGGTGCGAGATAGTGGAGGGAGATGAAAAGAGTAAGTGTGCTCTGGAAAAACTCAGTGATGTCTCATTGAGAGAGTCATATTGAAAATTTTTAAAATCTAATCCTATTTAAACTTCTTTAAATTAAGAGTCTTACTGT
Organism: Corvus brachyrhynchos; assembly: GCF_000691975.1. Lineage (NCBI taxonomy): Eukaryota > Metazoa > Chordata > Aves > Passeriformes > Corvidae > Corvus > Corvus brachyrhynchos. The sequence continues at coordinate 16,305,247 of NW_008239110.1, forward strand.
TTTTTCCTAATTAATGACAGATGTTCCTAAAGTATTCTTAATTTCTTCCTTACTCTCTTTTCAGGGAGTAGGAACAACTTGGTTGGACAGTTTTCAAGTTAATGCCTAGTGTTTCCAGGAAGAAATGAATGGTTTCATCACAGATGTTTGTAGGAGGAGAAATAATTTAGAGTAATTAATTTTGCTGGTGTAAAATTTTCGCTTCAGATTCATTTTGATAAAACTACCTAGTTTTGAATTTTTTAGTCTCAGTGTCATTTTGGTGCACATACTTGAGCAGGTGCAGTGTTTCATGTGGGACATAGCTGCATTTCCGTAACTATGTGGACTTAATTGTTTGTTGTTTTAAAATGAAATTGTGAAACATTTAAAGAGAAAGCTTAAAAATAGTGTAAATGAAAGTCATCATCTCTATTAGATTAGCCTTGCCAAATAGATGAACTGCTGGCAGATAGATCCTTCCAAAAATAGGGTCTATTCTAAAATGAATGCCTCTTGGTTTATTTTGTTAATTTACACTTTAGCTGTAAAACCACCATTCCAAGGAGGTGGTTTTCTCCTCCATCAGTGTCTGAAGACTAAACGTGTTGTTTTTAAAATAATCAAAAGGTATTACTGCTGTTTGCCAGCTGTGTCATTTGCAGTCAAGCTGTGTCTGTGATTAATATTTTTAACTCTCTGTGGGCACTTGCTTCTTTTGATACATGGGATTTCACCTGCATCTTTCTCCCCTCACCCCCAAAATGTTTATTTTTGTCTTTTTGAAGAGATAGTCAGATTGGCATGCTGCTTATCGCCACAGTGCTGTTGTTCCATCAGATTGAGCAAGGCACTAATTTAGATTTATTTCTTCTTTACCTCTGGAATATCAAAGTTCAGTGTTTAGTATTCTATTTCTTTAAACCATAACCCATCTATGCTTGCTGGCTGTATTAAAGAAAACTCTTGGATCCTGTTTTAAAGGAAGGCAGTATTGGTGTGAAAAAATACTCAGAAGAAATATGTTTCCTTGCTCACAAGTAAATATTATGCAAAAAAGTCTTTAGGCATGTGTTTTTACTAAAATTCTCCTTCTTTTGGAAAGATCTGTCAATTTCCACTTGACTTATTGCCACTATCTTCAGGTTTCTTTTGAAGTTTACTCTCCACACATGTTCTCTCTCTTTTCACCAGGGACTTGAGCAGTTCTGTGGTCATGTGCTTTTGTCCTATTTGTAGCCAGACGTTTCTCATTCAGGACCTCCTCCTCCCTTCCTCTGGGGTTTTTATTATAATCTTTTGTTTGCACCATGTCTTTCTTATAGCATTTTATTCTGTTTGTTTCCAGTCAACCATGTCCTTTAGTTATTTGTAGTCAGGAGCAGAATTCAGTCAGAGCTCAGTGACTGTATTGTTATGATCTGAAGAGGAGGTAGCGATATCACCTGTTCCTGGAGATTACATGGCAGAAACCTAGTGATGCTGATTCATACATAGGCAAAATATGTTTGATGGCTGCTCCTGGTGGAGTGGTTCCCAGTGAGTTGGTGTACCTGTAGATACGGTGGAGCAGAATGCTGAACATGATGGGGTTTAGGGTTTCTCTCTTGGTAGTAAAAATCACAGTATCACAGAACAGTTAGGGTTGGAAGGGACCTCTGAAGATCATCTAGTCCAACCCCCCTGCCAAAGCACAGTCACCTAGAGCAGGTTACACAGGAATGCATCCAGGTGGGTTTTAAATGTCTCCAGAGAGGGAGATTCCATGACCTCCCTAAGCAGCCTGTTACAATGCTTGGCCACTGTCAATGTAAAGAAGTTCTTCCTCAATATTGAAGTGAAACTTCTTGTGTTTAGAGACGTAGCTCCTCATCCTGTTGCTGGGCACCACTGAAAAGAGTCTGGCACCATCCTCTTGACACACACCTTTGAGATAAGTAAGTGAGTTGATAGTATCACACAGCCAGTGCAAGACAGCAGTTGTTCAGTAAGTCTATCCAGCCCCTCCGAAAACTCCAGGAAACAAGAGCTACTGCTTTCCTGGAGGCAGTAGATGTACAGTCTCTTTCCTCAGTGTGAGGCAGCCACTGCTGAGGGAGTGCCAGCTGGTGTTTGGAGTGCAGCTGTTTGCCTAAAACAGCAGTGATAGGACCATGTTCAATGACAGAAAATGGCTGTGTGGCCTGACCTCTCACTCAGAGCACTGAGGTATGAGGCAACACATGTTCATTGCAAAGAATAAATAATTCTCTTATTTGTTCCAATGTTCTGCACATTTGGCTTAGCATCTGAACATTCTTCCAGTGTACCAGCCTGTGATAAAAATGCCCCAATTAAAATTTAACACTTGAGAATACAGAAAAATTAATGGTTTCTTTCCTCTCTCCGTCTAGGTGCTCATTAAAGTATTTTGCTATACTTTTTGTAGGCCTTTTCCAAGAACGGTTCTGTAGCAGCCCGTCTGCTGTATTTAGTTGATTCAGAGCTAATGTGTGCCATGATCAGCTACAAAGACAGGAGGGGAAGAAGATCTCTTATTTTTGTTGCCTTGCCTTTAATGCTGCAGTTGGGGTCGGAGAGTCTCTTTATGAAGGAGCCACAGAGCTTACCTAGAAGATTTCTAGACTTTAGGATAGAGCAGGCAGAGAAAGGGGGAGTTAGTCTTTACAAAAACCATGGTGTAGGCAGAGAGTGGTAGTATCTTTGGAAAAACAAATGCTGAACAAAGTTCTCAGAAGTGATAAAGACTTTCCTTGGGGACCAGCTGAAAAACAGTTGCAACCCAGGAAATTGTTTTACCTTGCTGAGAACAAGATTCAAAGGAGAAGATGGAAGATGTGTTGGGTAAACAGAAAGTGGGAAAGGAGAGGTGTTTATGAATGCTGATTTTTGTCTCATGTAGTTGTTGTAGTTTTCAGTATTTCAAAAGTTACCCTATCCTGGCTTTCAAGTAAACCTAGTTCAAAAGCCTTTTGATGATGATCGCTCTAAGAGGTGCAAACTGACCCCTTTTGAATTCTGAATCCCACTCCAAGTATACATTTCCTTAAAATTTCTGAGTCCATTTGGCTGTATGATTACTTTACCTATTTTTAGACTAGGAGAGGAGAAATGAATTGCCTGCAGCATGGACACTGTTTTAGGGCCTGGGTACACATGTGCAGTTTGTGCTGCAGTCTTTTTGTAGCTGATGACCTTCCTTTGCTCAAAATGCTTTTATTATAAAGACCCTTCATAGGTGAGGGCTGTGGACACATGGTATATTTAGGGGGCAAACTGCTTTCTAAGGAAAGAAGGTATTCTGCATGTACAAATGCATTCACACAGTGCCCGTAATGATATTTATTGCCCTAATCATGACAACATTGATGTAATGTAATTCCTTCCTGCTTTAATAACTCTTCAGATTCACACTTCTCTAATTAATGGACGACCTAGTGCTGATGATCCGTCACGTGAATTACTGGAGTTCACCTCTGCTCGCTTTATTCGCCTGAGATTCCAGAGGATACGGACACTAAATGCTGATTTAATGATGTTTGCACATAAAGATCCAGCTGAAATTGATCCCATTGTTACAAGGAGGGTAAGTTCTGGCAAGACAGTAGAAAGGCATGTGTAGAAGTTCTCTTATACTTGTAAGTGCTGTACCTGCCTTTGTTTGCCATAGGAAATTTTGAGAGATGATGATTACCTGTTGTTATCTTTTAAAATCCTGGTGTTGGAGAATTCCCTGTTCACTCTATTTTGTTATCTTCTCTAGAGCAGAATGAACAAATTTACCTTTTCTGCTTAATGGTGTTACTAAAAAGACACAGCTCCTTTGGCTGCAAACATTTGGATATAGGTATTTGGCAAGTGTTTGCTGTTAGTGTCTCTTGTCTCTTCTGCTACTTAGTCCTTTGCTACCTTTGACATGCCTTGAGTAGAATTTCTAATTGTACTATAAGTAGTTGTAGGGCCTGAATGCAACACTTTTAGCATTTTGATGTGATTGAGGGTAGCAGCAAACATTTTGCATTTTGCTTTAGCTTAAAAGAATGGATATAGCATTTAAACTTGCACCATACTCTGGTCTTCTCCACTGTGCCTTGGATGTGCACACCCCTGTCTGTTCTTTCTGCAGTCTTTACTTCCTCTCTAAGCCATATCTCCCTGTTGTCCTGCTGATCAAATGTCATATATTATTCTTGTTTTCCTCTGTTTTTTCTACTAAGCATTCTCAAAAACTGGTTTGAGGGATATATAATTTTCCACTTCCATTTTTTTTTTATTTCTGCTTACTTCCTCTTCCTGTTGGTCATCATATTTTGGTTTTGGAAAGTTTAGATTACCACTATAATAAGTCCTGTTACGAAGGGCAACGTATTGTTATTCTTAACTTTAGTTAATATCATTTATCAGCGGTGAATGAGCACTAAGAAAATTTGCTTCTTCCGTTCCCCATTTCTGGTTTCCATTTCCTTGTCTAAATAGAGTGCTGGCTGTTTCTGAAAGTTTGGAACAAGCCATTTTGTTTCAAATTGCAAACCCGGAAACCCTTCCAGTTGTGTGCAGTTATTGCAACCTCACTAATCATTAATACTGTGTGTTTATGTAAAAGTGGACATTTAATAATCTGATTCTAAGCAAATAGAAATAAAGTTGAATTCACACTTGAAAAATCACTGTATACTCATGCAAACTGAGTGCAGGATGAGACACTGATTTCTCAAGCCACCAAAGAACAGTAACTTTGGTGTGGCATCTCTCCATGAGGCTGTCCTCAAAATATCAAGGAGCCACTGAAACTTGCCACCCTTGTCAGGAAACAAAGGGTAGCCACAAATAATACATTTTCTTTGTGTTGGAATGTTAACTAGGAGTGATAAAAGTTCTCATTTTGTTTGATATATTTATTCATGATCTGATAAAGATGTTGAACATTGTAATAGCAAAATTTGCAAATAGCATATATTTTGTTTGATTAGCCAGCTGTGAGCATGTTGCAGGACCCTTGCTGAAACGGAAGACAATGGATGAGATTCACTTTTCACAGATATAATATAAGATTATTAATATCCTTCTATCCCTCTTTCTGCTTAGGCCTCTTAATCCTCGCCAAAGAAAAAAGAGAAATGATCAAATGGCAGAAAAACAGGTCAAAAGTACTTAATCTCAGTAATAAAGACTATTCCATGATCATTCAAAAGACCAGTAGTGAAAAACAGTTCTTCTTTCCACAGTTCAGTGAATGCCCAAGTTAGACCCAGCTAAGGTGAACAAAGGTGTTTCATAGGTTTTTTCCTAGCTTTTCTTCTCTTCCCGTCATCATGCCTTTTTCTTTTCATATTTTCTGAAGAGAATAAATTCTATAGCATTTGACTTTTCATTATCCAGTGTGCATATAGCCTTTTCCTATTCTCATGTTTTTGTAATCTGTGTATAAATTGACATGGCTTTTGTGACTTCAAACAAATGGAACTGTGCCAGTTTACACCCTTTCTTTCACTCAGCCTGAATCTGTTGATCAAGACACGGCTTGGATTACACTGTCTGCTATATTTGTAATAGATCAAAAAAGAAATAAAACAGGACCTGACAGTTTTGTCTCAAGAAATGAATTCTGCAGTTTGGCACCTGCATTTTAGAATCCACTTAGCAATTCAATTTCTGTTTTGTCTTACAGTATTACTATTCTATAAAAGACATCTCTGTTGGAGGCATGTGTATATGTTCAGGCCATGCAAAGGCTTGTCCACTGGATCCAGCGACCAATGTATGTATTTTTCTTTTAAATGTTCCTAATTTATAGGGTGGAACATGAGAAAAAAAAAATCCCTGATATTGATATTCTTCAGAGTTCTGTGAATTTATGTCTGTTCTTCACCTACAGGAACAGTCAGAAGCAGTGCCAGGATGAAACAGTGCTAGCAACCAGAATAATAAACATTCATACAGTGTCAGCAGAGGCTTTCCTGAAATGAAAGAATGGGTTTCAGATAATTCGTATTGGAAGTTTCCTAGGAAAAACAGAAATCTGGGTTACATTATGTAGCTGTAGAAATGAGCACTAACAGTCAGTCTTTCTTTTCCTTCTTGATATTAATCAAGATGTTTCCTAAATGATTGTCAAATATTTAATTGATACTTGCAAACAAATGATGGCTCTAGAATGGTGCATTGACTATGCAGGGAGTACTAATTGAATGATCAGTTAAGCTAATCTAGAAAATCATGAGCTATTTATAATATCTTCCAACTTGTAACTCTTTTTTTGTACATAACCAATACAATAAAAACATAACAAATATAATGGATATAGAAATATAATTTGTTACTTATTGCCCAACTCCATCCACCCATTATTACTAATACTGAATTTCCCATCTATTAATATTACATGCCACAGTGTGGGGTCTCTTCATGTACTATTCACTCAAGTAGGAGCTTTATAGGATTTAACTGAAAATCTTGTTTGTATGTGACATTAAGCCATTATGTAGGAAATCATTTAAAGAAATGATGAAATCTTACAGAGAATACATTTAGAGTCCTACGCAATTTCTATGGATCCTTGTAAAAACGGAGCAAATTCCTTGGTTTAACCCTTCTGAGAATTTTCTGTAACAATACGTACAGCAAGTGTTGAACTATTGTTTCAGATGCCCTTAGTGATCAAACTGCAGCCTTGTCTCGGTGCCATCTGTATCGGGCCTGCCTCAGAAAATAAGTGCTGCTACTGCAATTAATACATACTTCAGATGATTTGGCTACTAGCTAAAATAAAGCCATTTTGACAACGGTGATGTCCTGTTTTGCAGGATGTCAAATATATATTTGTTGTCTGACCAGTATAAAAAGTAGCATAAATGAAACAGCTCAAGCCAGAAGAGATTTGGAGGTCTACCTCTCCAGGGATGTTCTTTAGACTGAGCCATGCCAAAATAGGCTTATAAACATTATGACTACACTTGTTAGCAGAAGGAATCTTTCCCTTAGCATTACAAGGAATAAACTTGCTAGAATTTACTGCCATGCTTTTCTGAAACAGTCCTTAACTTAGCATTGTTTTGCAAGATTTATGCTTTGTCCTGTGAGCCGTGGAGTTTCTCTGGCTTGCTGGTTTGACCTCGTATGGCCTCTCAAGGACCACAGAGAATCCCCTTTACTAAATAACTACCAGGAAGGCAATTTTTACTTCTCATTTCTCCAAACCGTGGGGTTTTTTACCTTTTTCAAGCTGCTTCTGTGGCTCAGGGAGTTTGGGTGTTCCTTACAGCAATATTTTCATGCTGGGACTCAGGTGGCCTTGTGGGGAACTGTAAAGTGACTGAAAGGCTGGACACGTGTTCATCTATTGTTACTTTAAACGCTCCTGCTATCCCTCCCATAGAATTAGTTACACAGTTAGAAGGTTACATGATAAGTTGACTTATCCAGTCAAAAAAATGCCAAAGTATATAAAAAGGGAATTTGTATTGGATCAGCCAATAGAATTGATTTCATTCTGTAGCTGCAGAATTGCTGCATCTAAGGGAAGGGTGGAGAATGGCTCGCTCTATCTGAGATCAGATCAGTTTTCCCGTATCTGAGGGCTACCAGTACTTTGGCTTATTTGTTTTATTGAGGAACTTTCCCATCCTCCTTTCTTTATCCCGTTGGAATTAAATTCTCCTGTGTTCTTAGATTCTCCTCAGATTATCTGGCCAACCATCTTCCTTTGCTTTGTGGCTGTCTTCTTCAAATAGAGCTATAGAAGTTAAACATGCTTGGTGAATGCAGGATACATAAATGAATAAAAATTAATAAACAAAGGAATTACAGGGTAGAGCCATTCTTAATGTTTTCATAATTTGAACTGGAATGCATATTATGTACGTGGACAGATTCTTCAAATCATCACATTGTGTAAATATTTGTTTTTGTTTTAAATTAGAAATCCGTCTGTCAGTGTGAGCACAACACATGCGGAGAGACATGTGATCAATGTTGTCCTGGTTTCCATCAAAAGCCTTGGCATGCTGGCACTCTTCTGCATAAGCATGAATGTGAACGTAAGTTGAAAGCAGTACAAAAGAGAAAATTTATTGCAACAGCTACTGAAAACTGAAATTGGGTCCTACATGATTTTGCAGTTAATTTGATTTCTAACCACACTTGTTTATGAATAACATTTGATGTGATGTTATTAATTTAATTAGATTGACTCAAAAGGCTTAGCAGAAAAATCACATGTAGAATTGTGGTTTTATTGAACTCAGAGTATTTTATTGTAACATGGTGATATTTGGGGAATACTATATGAAAAAAAAGTGTAGTTTTTATAATCATGATAGTTTTGTTTTTTTAAAATAACAGGGCTATATCCTGGTAAGTAAAAAAATCTTTTTACAGATTTTTCATGATATTAAACTTAAACAGCATGATTTTTGTATAAATGGCACTTTTATATGTCATAATGTTCATCCTTGCTGAAACAAAATATTTTTGTATGATCAAAATGCATGCTGAGTGTCTGATTTTTTAAAAAAGAAAATACAATGTATCTAGTTTTCCAACATGGAATGAAAACATAGCTTGAAATATCAACTTCCCACAGGGTGGGAATTTAATTTTCAGATTTATTGTAATAAGGGTAGTTATAACTGAACTTTAACATCTTACTTCCAAAGGTCACATACCACTTATATTTCTGAATATAATAAAATCTAATGCTCCATTACACTAAGTGTTTATTCAGTTGTAGGATTTCAGCTATAATTTTACCATGAGTGATTAAAAATAAATAAAAAGGAACAGATGTGCCCATATTACAAGTAGCCATTGCTTACTTGTGTCCTGTAAACTTTGGTCACAGACATCTTTGTTTTAGCTGGGGCTATGTCTGCACTGAGAATGCATTCTGGAATGAAATCAGGATACATTTAATTTTGTGATATTTAAGAGGTGCTTATACCCTGTTCAACTGTCAGTGAATTGTTGTATTGTCATGGTGGAAACAGTTCCCTGGGATCTGGTTCAGATGTAAGGAGAATGCCTCCCCACAATGTTGACAAGCTTTGAATTTCTTTTTATGATGAAATTAATGTTTTAATATCACAGGGAAAGGGACAGTGAGCTACCTTGTTTTCAGTGCAACAGAGTATTAGATTATCTTTCCTGTATTTGGACCTGAAGTCTAGAGTTCAGATACAAATGTCAAAAGAAGATTTAAGATTGGGAATCCCTTTGTTCTGCCCCAGTTCTTATATGCATATGTGCAAGTCAGATGTTTTTAGGATGTCTTTCAGCTTCTATTTGAATTATTTTAACTTATTCATACCATTCTGCTGCTTTCCTTACAACTCCTCTTGTATTTTAGTTTAGATGACCCTCTCATGAACCATATGTGTATGCAACCGTCAAAAGGTTTCTCAGCTATCAATTTAAACAGAAAAGAAATCAAACAACCTAAAACAAACCAGGAACATCATAATTAGACTGTGTCTGTCAACTTCTGTATTCCCCAAGATAAAATATTGAGGAAAAAAATACAACATACAGAATTTCAGGCTGTGTTTGTAATGGGACCACATTGCCTTTCACAAATGAAGCAGTAAATTAATGTTTGGATGTGCTTTTGGTTGCAATATACACAGGACCAAAGGTAAAATGTTGAATGACTCTTTTTAATACCTCAGTAACTGTGGGGCATCTCCAGTGGGAAAGTATTTGCTAATACTTCCTTTTTCTTTTAGCATGCAACTGTCATGGGAAGACTGAGGAGTGCTACTACGATCAGGATGTGGCAGACAGAAATCAGAGTTTGAATATCCATGGAGAGTACATTGGGGGAGGAGTGTGTGTGAATTGCTCGGGCTACACCAGTGGCATAAACTGCGAGACCTGCGCCGACGGCTACTTCAGGCCAAAAGGGGTAAACGCCTGCTCCCTCGTCCCTTCGCCGCAAAGCCCGGTGTTCAAACCATCACTGCAGCAGGGCAACAGCTTACGTTATTAAAAAGAGTTTGGAGTGCCATTTTGTGAAGGTTAACTTCTAAATCTGATGGTGCAGCAGCTGCTTTTCACAGCTGGAAAAGTATAAAAGTTAACGCTCACAGAAATAGGAAAGTGAATTGTGTTGATCTGAAGGCATGCACTTGAGGTCATGGCCCCCAGCTAGTATTTCAATCTAATTTAAAGGAGGATGTGGTCCTGTAAACAGAACTTTTGCCTCAGTAATGAATTTCAAGTTTTGTTATCAAAGTTCAAAGAAATACTGCTATATTTGATATTGATCAAAGAGAGACTGTAATTTCTGTTTTTAAAATGTAGTGTAGAATTAATAGCCACTGAAATTCTATAGTGTTTCATGAATGTCTTTAAATTTCAGTGCACTGGAAATTGTTTTTTGTATTTCATCATATAAGACTGTATTTTCATCTAAGTGGAAGCTGTCAAAAGTTGAATCTTATATTAGGTTGTACTGTCAATATGGGTCATTCCTGTGCTTTAGACAGCTACACTATTAGTGTGTGCTTGAATTGCTTATATTTCATCTGTATATTTTCAGTTGGGTAAATAATGGCCCTTAGTCTGATTGGTGTTCAATCTTCAAACATAGAAAACATCAGCAAATAGCAGTAATTACGTTTTCCCTGATAGACTGGATTTAGCCTTAGAACTTAAGAAAAGGAGTACTGAGAACTGATTTCTTCAGCAGTAGGGCACTTGATTTTTCCCTCTGAATCAAGTTATCATCCAACTAAAAGGAATTTGATACATATATGTGTGTTGGTATAGCATGTTTATAGTATATGTATGTACCTAGTTCGTGCACAACTTCTAATTTATATTCCTAGTTTGATATTTGACCAAGGTTTGAGTTTGGTTGAGGTAACCTTTCAAGAACAAAAGGAAATTGTTCCATGGTTTAATATTCACTTTTCTTCAGTTACTTTTTGGCTCTCTTACTGACTAGCTAACTTTAGTTAGTTTTTTGAATCATGTTGACCAGAGCAACTGATCTACTTGTCAATATTACTTTAGGAAGTAAATGCTTAAAATCTACTTCATTGCAGTTTTTGAGTTTAATTATATAAGGTTCTGTTACAACCTCTACACCTTGTATTTTTTTAGTTGAAAACATATTTAGATCTAAGTCACAACATATTTCTAAATAAAAATCCAAAATGTAGCTTTAATAGAATCACAGAACCTAGAATCATTTATGTTGGAAAGGACCTCTTATCCAACCTTTAACCTAACACTGCCAAGTCCACCACTAAACAATTCCTTAAGTGCCACATCTACACATATTTTAAATGCCTGCAGGGATGGTGACTACCACTTTTTGGGGCAGTCCATTCCAATGTTTGACAACCCTTTCTCTGAAGAAACTTTTCCATAATATCCAATCTGTGGTGCAATCTGAGGCCTTTTCTTCTTGTCATAGTATGCATGGACTAAGTTTATCAGCTGTCCCATTTTTGCTAAAGTGTAAGCCACCTACACAGAAGTCGTTCTCTCCTACTTTTTATTTAAGATGTAAATAAAAGTTTCCAATTATTGAAGGTAAGGTTTTTTCCTTCTAAAATCTTTATTTTTGTAGGTACTGCCAGATAACCCAAATCCATGCCAGCCGTGTTCCTGTGATCCAAATGGGTCTTTAAATGATACTTGTGTCAAGGATGAGAAACATATGGAAGGAGGTAAGATCCCTCAAATACAGGCATATTAAAGATGAAGATCAGCAATGGTCAAAGAAAAGCTGAATCACATTTTTGATATCTTTAACAAGAAAAAAAAAAAAGGGTTGATTTTGGTTTGTTGTGGGTTTTTTAAAATTTTACTCATGCAAACAGTAATCCAATGGCATGGTTTTTTTTTTTTTTTTTTTATCTCTTTGTTTTTTTTTTTTTTTTTTGAAACTCATATTCCCAATTTGCTGAGGCTTCTTTCAGATTCATGGCTGGGAAACTTGTGTATGTTTGGAAGAATATTCCCAGTGGAAAATATTGAAGAATTTTGGCATTAAAATTAAAGAGCTTTCTTCTTTTACAGAGATTACAACTCATGCAACAATAATGTTTTAATATATTTTAATATATTTTCCTATCTAAGCATATTTCCATTTGAAATCTAAAAATTATTCTTGAAAGGTATTTATTTGCTTTCTGTATTATTCATATAGGATAGCAAGATGCTTACCATAGCTCTGCAAAAGCTGTGTTCACAAAGACAATAAACTGTTAATTGGGCTTTGAAAACAATGAATTGCCATACTTTTTGGTTCTTTCATTGTAAAACATCTGAAAATATTGTAGGAAGATAACAAAACTCTAGGTCAGTTCTTAAGAGGTGTATAAATTGGGCTAATTACAACCTATTGATGAGATGTAGCAATCCTTTACAATAGAGATCAATAGAACATAAAAGCACCATGGCAGAGATGCAAAGACAGGGCCCAAAGGTATAAAATCTATGTAATAACCATGTACTGATTGCATCAGTTCAATAAAATGATACTGATTTACTGTCCCAGTGATATCTCTGGTGGGTTGATCTTGGCTGGCTGCAGCTGTCCACCCAGCCACTCTCTCACTGCCGTTCTCGGCAGGACAGGGGCAGAACATAAGATGAGGCAGCTCATGGGCCAAAGTAAAGACCAGGAAATCATTTGCCAATTATTGTCCTGGGCAAAATAGACTTTACTTGGGTAAAATTAATTTACCTTATTACCAATTGAAATAGATTCAGATAGTGATAAGCAAAGACAAAAATTAAAAATACTCCTCTTCCCCCACCTTCTTTTTTTTTTCCCTCCAGACTCAACCTCACTTCTTTATTCCAGACTCCTCCTCTATCTCCTCCCTCACTACCACAAGTGATGGTGAGCAGGAGTCATAACAGTGGTCATAACAGTTCCTTCTGACACTTCTTCCTCCTCACACTTTTCCCCAGCTCCAGGGTGGGTGTTTTCCATGGGCCTACATCACGAAAAAAATTTCTCTGCCAGTGGTTCTCCATGGGATGTAGTTCCTTCAAGAAACATCCAACTTTTCCTTCATGGGCTGGAGTGTGGATATCTGCTCCAGCCTAGAGCTGCAGAAGTATATCTGCTCTGGAGCTTCTCCTTCCCCTTCTCCATTCTCTGACCTGGCTGGCTGAGGTGCTTAGCTGTGCACCCTGTTGGGACCTGGCTGTGTCTGGCACAGAGCAGCCCCGTTCTTTTTCTCGCAGAGGCTCCTCTGCAGCCCTCTCCCCACTGCCAGCATCTGGGCATGGATACCCAGAGCAGTGAGAGACAGTACGAGCAGAAAAGAGGATGAATCCCAAAGCTGGCAAAAACACAGCAAGACTCTGCAATGTCTGTACCAAGCCTGTGGGTGAGATTAAACAGGTTACAGATGACAGTGCAACAAAAGAACCTCTCAGATTGTGATTTTGAGATGGGGAATGATTAATTCAAAAAAATGTGATGTCCCACTTGCATGTTATGCAGCTGCTTGCTCTCTCACTCCTGTCGCTGCTGCAGTCTCTCTTTTCACACCTTTGCTGGCCCCTGGTGTGGGTCATCCTCCTCGGGCCTGGCAGCTGATCAGCACTTAACAGGCTGACAGCTCCTCTCTCACAAGAAGAGGGAAGCAAAAAGATAGAGACATTTTTCCATCTTCTTTGATTGTCAGTAATGGTGTCCTTAGGAGCTCTCAAAATGTCTTATGCATCTGAGCATTCAACAGATCTAAACCATCTCAAAGTTGCTTTCTAAATCTGCTTACACTTTTTAAATCTGACAAGGTGGTACCATGCTTTGACACCTTGTTATGTCTCCTTCTGCCTTTTTAGTGCTCTGATCTTCTTTCTGGCAAATTCTTCTCTTGCCTCATTTTTGAATCTCTCTAAGAAGAGAATTAAAACTCCTGTTTGGAACATTAACTGTGTCTTTCTAGAAAATCAAGAAACATGTCATGCTAACATGTTGAAGATAACATCTCCAAAATTGGATTATCTTTTAATGTTTTGCCACCTTTTACTTTTATTGCAAGTAGACAGTCCTGCACATCTGGCCCCAGGCATTCCAAGAAACTGTTGAATGCTTTAGTTTCTCCAGTACAAAGAACCAGAGTTCTTTTGTTCTCCTCACAAAATGAAAACTCTCATCTTTTTCTGTCCTGACTGTAACCAGCTTCTCCTCATCTTCCTGAAACTTAACTCATGCTGATGCAGTTGGTTGGAGGCCTGTTGCTTTTGAGCATGTTAGAGTATTCTTAATTTCTGTTGAATCAGCTGTTTGTAACACATGAATTAATTTTTTTCATTTACTCCTTTTAAAAACCCATTGATGTCTTCTGTTTCCAAGTTATTTACTGTATAGCTTATTGTGTGTTTGAACACATATGTGACAAGCATGAATGTTTAGGTAACTACCATCATATATTGAATTCCCTCCCCAAAGTAGTCCATGCATTTGTTCTCAGTTGTCTGTGTCGTGCCCAGTCTTGGAAGTCTAGTGACAAGTGGACACTGCACTGTCTAGACAATGGCCAGAGGATAATTTTGATATATATATTTATCTTATTATTTGCCTATTTTAAGACCTCAACAACAAAAATAAGCCAGCTCTACAAATATCTGGGCGTCATAGCTATTCTGCCTGCAATGGTCTTGTTCTTTGCTCTTTGTTCTTACTGTTAATTTGCGTTTGTTTTTACTTCTTGTACTAAATAAGGTTCCGACACATTAGGAAAACTGTTTACTTCTTGCACATTACGTTTGTTTATAGTTCTTGAACCAGTCACGTATTTGTGACTGTAATGCCTTATTCAACAAAAAAGACACAATAATGCCAGTTGAAAGGAAAAGCCTTTCTAGTATTTCTTTTAAGAAAAGATTGTTGTGGTAACAGAAGTGGTTGTTTTAGAATCATGAGTGAGTCTGGATACAACTTTTAGCCAAAAACTATTCTGAAAGCAGATCACTTCTTCCCTTTTTTCCTCTCTCACATTTGTGTACACTGATAAAATTCTTCTTGCTGCATACTGCTCACCCTGCGTAGCAGTTGGGTTTGAAGCACTGGTGAGTGTTCATAAAGGAAAGGCTGGAAAGCAGGATCTGTCTGAAGGAATCTATCTATTCACTAGTGAACCAGAAGGAACACTCTGGGTGGGTTGAAATACATCTTAGGAGTTGCTGGCTAGTTGTTTGAGGATAAATTATTTGCTTGGTGTAGGATGGGAATATGCTTTTTAAATGTGTGTTAAGTAAATGCTTTGAGAAAGTAAAAGACATTAAACTACAATGGAAATACGATAGTAAGGAATATCACTGGGGATATAATCTTCTGAACAGTTCTAAAGTAAAATAAAGCTGGAGCTGTACATTCTGTGTTCTTGAGTACAGTAGGTAAGCAGCAATTAAAATGGAAAATTGTAGCAAATACTATAATAACTGTGGTGCATTGATGAAATGCATCAGGAGGATTTAAATAACTGCATCCTGTAGTCATAATCAGGTTTTGCTAGATAAGAGCAGGGCATAGAGAAGCTGCTTTTTAATGTAGCATTCATTGTTTCAGGAAAGAAAAAAATCTTGTTGTATATTAAGTGTGTATAATTTCCATTTTGATCAGCATAGTATAACTTTGTCCTCATGTGTCTCAGTCAATATTCTAGAATCAAATATTACTATTCTAGCTTGTAAAGTGTAGTTTTGGTTTTGAGTCTTCAAGAATGCTTTTAAAATATTCTTTCACGGCAATCCTATATCGTATGTTAGTGAGCAATATAAAAAAGAGGACTTGGGATCAATCATAAAATAAACTGATGAAAAAGCCTCTAGGTTTGGTAACTGCAAGGCAATAATTTTAAAACTGAACTTTTCCACCTGTATTCAATTCATCCTAATAATAGCTAAACTTGACCATTGCCGATATTGCAGTTTTCCATACAGAAGTGAAGGTCCAACCATTTAGAACTACTCTCAACTCCAGTAATTAGGGTTTTCTCCGTGAATCAGTACTCTTATTTCAAGCTCTAATGGCTAGATTTTAACAAATAGCCATTTTACTTGGCTTTTAAGCACCTGCAAGAACTGAGAGGTTTGGAACCTGGAAGAGTTTTGTGGCTCAGTCTTCAGGGCATGCTATCATTTTTTCTCCTATTCCTTCTTTATGTACAATATAATGCCAATGACAGATGTTTATTTTTGCTGAAAAGTGTCCTCAGACATTTTAGGATAAGTAAGATCTAGACATCTTGATCTTTATTCAGGCTTTGTAGTACTTTGCGCAGCAAGCAGTCCCACTGACTCCCATGAAATTATTTTTGAAATCTATATGCTGTTGAACAGGAGTGAAAATGACAGGAGGCCAGTCTTAGGATCGCAGGGTTTTTTAAGGGTCTGGTGCATGCTTTTGCACGCATTTATTTTTGTGCAGTTTTGAAAGACTGCTAGGCTAGGTAAAAACTAACTGGTAAAACTCATATTTCAAGATGACTCATCCGCTAGGGTGCATTTTCAAAGCCCCTGTATGCTGAAAGGACAGAAACTGATAATATGCAGGGAGAAAATAGGGAATAATAATATCTGCATCAAATAAAGCCCCATTCAAACAAGACCTATGAAGTCATAGATCGAAAGCAAAAGATGTCCTTCTTCTGAAATACCAGTTAATTACAACAGAAATGAGGCAGACCTGAAACATCTGTCCTAAACTGAAATTTAGTTAGACTGTTGGCATAATGTACATTAAAGATGCACTACAGCAGCCTCATCAAAAATAACCAGTGGACACTGCGAGGAATTTACATGCCGTGTAACACAGGGAGAGCTGAGATCTCGCAAGGGCTGTAAATGAAAGAAGGCATGGAGCCAAATCAAGTACACAGAGTAACTGTATCAGCAAGCGTGAGAGCTGGAAGAGTGTATGACACGTAGCAGTCTCCTGCCTTCCTCTCTCTCATGTGGAGTGTGAGGTGTGCTGATAAGTGCTCTGCTGAGGTTATCCATACCTCTGACTGCTGTGTAAGAATGGGGCAGGCCGGGCTGGTGACAGTAGAGTTTTCAATAACTGCATAGAATGGAAGAGCAGGAGAAGGGATGGTTCTTGTTGGGGAGCTAAAAAAAAATGGACAAAGTGGGCAATGGAGGAGAGACTGTAGATTTAAATGACCATTTGGGAGTTCCATACTGAGACATGTAATTGAATTTGAGCTTGCTGAGACTTCATTTGTGAGATATCAGTTCCTGAAGCTTTCAAATGAGATGGGCTCACATCTAAAGAGTAGACTTGCCTGTCTTTTACTGCGAACCCTGGAGTATAGCTGGGTATTTTCATCTGGAAGGAACAAAAGTTTCTCTGTTCCAGATTGTCCAGTTAGGATGTATTGACCCAGATTACAGGAGCTTGTGGCCTGCTGTGCTGTGGGGCCTTGATGGTAGCTGTTTGAGAGGAGAATAACTCAGAAATTTGAGAATCAGCTGAGCCAAAGGCATCAAAACCCATGGAGCACATCACTTTGAGATAGTAAGTAACAGAAATTTCATGCACTGAAATTCTGTATATAATTAGGACAGATCAAGAAGGTGACAGTCATTAATGATGTGCTACAGGAGATCAAAGAGGCTGCAAGGTTAGAGTAGACAGATTGAATTTCACCTCTGTATAGATTAATAGATAATGTAATTTAAGACTCCTGTAGGTGGCTGCTTCTTCAAATAGCTAGTTAGAGAAGCCATAAAAAGGAGAAGCACCTCTGGATTTATGCATGAGGGACTGTTTTAAAACTCTCCTCCTGAATGGCAGTCAAATTCAACATTCTTGTAGGAATGAGAAAGCCTCCCTGAAAAACAACTTAATCAAAACAAGGAAACCTATAAAAGGAAAATAAAAATGAACAATCCAAGACTGCTAATGGCAAGCTTAGGGTTTATAGACTGCATATTAGACATTCAGAGAAGATGCATTTCTCTGGTTCAAAATTATTCAAGCAATGCCATTAAGCTAAAAAAATCTATTTAAACAATAAAAAGAAACTCACTGAAAATCAGGAGTTATTTCCAACTGAGGATAATAGAAAAGAATATAAATTGTGACAGATTCTAGAAAGTCACTCTTAATAATAAGTACACATATTTCAAGGAATAATTTACAAAATACATAGATATTGCTAAGAAGTCCTTATTCAGATAAATCAGAATCAGACTGCTAGAGATGCAAATGCAGTAGGAGTTAAATATGGCTTAGGTGTAATCAAGATATAAATGGACACCTCAAGAAAGAAAGGGACACAGCAGAAAAGCTATAATAATTCTTTTTAACAGTGAATGGAGTAGCTCAGGGAATTTCCCACTTGGGAGTCTTTGTTCATGGGGACAAGTCAGAAGAACTGCCTCAAACAGAAGTGTCAGGTTTAAAGCAAGCTGATAATGCAGAATCAAAATTTGTCAGGCATGTAGCATATTTATCCATGGCTTCAGGATGAATTGAGTAGTTGAAAATTGAGTTGCTTGAGGCATTATATATAGCTTATAATATTTTTAAAAACAGAAATTAATTTTAAATAGACACTGTTTATCCAAAAGAAAGACAGAGTGTTCCAAGAAACTAGAATCAGGAAGTCTGGTTTCTGTTCCAAGCAAATCACATACAATAAATGATTTATACCATTTCTGAAATGTGGCAAAAATGGGCAAAACTCAAGACCAGGGGTTTTATGTAGAGGACAGTCTGCCTTATAAATATGTTTGAAAGATTAAATGAATATGTGAACAAAGGCTCATTTGATTAATATTGTATTTTGATTTTCAAAAGGTTTTGACAAGATCTTTTACCAAAATCCACAAAAGAAAGTGTAATAGTATAAGGAGAAAAGGTTCTTTCATGGCTTAGTACTTGGTTGAAAGACTAAATGGACCATTTTCACAGTGATGATCAATATGAACCGTTGGAAATATTCATATTTAACCTGGAGAAGGGATGAGTAGGAAGGTGACAAAGTTAGCAAGTACAAAATCTTTCAGCATAGAAAAATGAAAGAACTGCAAAATGTTCAGAAGGATTTCAAGATAGTCAGTGGCTGGGTAGTAAAATAAATGATGAATTTTTGTAGCAATTACAGAAAAAGTAGAACACTGAGAAAAGTAGTTCTACTTGTACAGTGATTACAGTGATTTCTGAATTAGGCACTACGGGTTGTGAAACAGCTCTTGGAATTACCTCGGACTGTGCCTCAGGTCTGTCAACTCAGTTGTGTCTCAGCCGTGGTCAAAAACATCAACAGGGCCTAAGGAAATGTGACTGTTTTTTAAAAAACAACTGAAAAAAAATCATCAGAAAAACCAACCAAACCAGTCTACACTATGCACTCCCTTCTTAAGAAATTTATTAGAACTGGAAACAGTGCAGAGAAGAACAGAGGTTTTTGGCCACACCAAGCAGTTTCTCTGTAGAGGTATTGAGTAGGTTTAGGAATTTGTGGCATATGAAATAAAAATGTCATGTAGGATATGAGAGGTATATTGAAATCACAGATGACATGGATAAAGTGAATGGTTACTTGCTCTTTTCTATGATATGACTATTAGATGGCAGTAAACAGAGATTTAACACACATCAGTGTGTTTTCCTTCACACTATACAAGGCTAAATGTGGAACTCCCTGCTAGGGAGCCTTATGGATTCTGAAAGTAAAAGCATGTTGAAAGGTCTTTAGATGAATATAATGGAAGAGAAGGTTTTCAGGGACTGTTAGATCCAAGGAAGCAGGGATAAGTTTCAATTTTCAAGATTTCTAATACGCAGATTTCTGGAAGCTCAGAATTCAAATCACTGTATACATGCCCTATTCTTACATTGTTCATTCTTACATCTCTCTCAGATGACTCTGAGTTAAATAGATGGTGGTGTGAGCAACAGTAAACACCCTAGTGTTAAACCTACCAAAGGTGTTGCTTTGAGCACTGTAACACATATATCTGACAATAATAATGAAAAATGAAATATATCTCATGTTTTCTCCCTCTTCTCGTAGATTTGTTGCCTGGTTTCTGTCACTGCAAGACCGGCTATGCAGGAGAAAGCTGCAGTCAATGTGCCTTGGGTTATACAGGATATCCTGAGTGCCTGCCCTGCAACTGCTCCCTCGAGGGCAGTGAAAATGATGACCCCTGCATAGGTCCCTGCATCTGCAAGGTATGGATGTCAAATTCTTCTGAGCCATAGAAAGATATTGATGATACTGCAATTAATGCTCTTTTTTTTATGCCAGAGCATTCCACTGGTCTACCTAGCTCTGTTAGTATCTATGTTAGCCACTTCTCACAGAACACTTGTTCTTGGTCCTGTAATATCTTAGGTAGTCTTGTGTCATCTCAGAACTCACTGCAATCAACATAGTTACCTAGGAGCTTGCTGCCAGTCATACAAGTCCTTAGAAATCTGTAATGAACGGATACTTAAGAAATCTGTGCATCATTTGTTTCAAACTCCATCCTTATCTACTCAGAAATTATGTTTACAGTATTGTGGATTCTAAAAGTAACCCATAAATGTCACTCAAAAAGAGAAAATGAAGTGAACAGATGATCTATTAAAACAAGAAAGTTGCCTTTTAGGAGTACTCATTACTGATATATGGCATTCTTTCCTGCCTTAGGATGGTTGTTTAGAAATCTCTAATGTTTAAAAAACCAAAATCTATCCTTTCTGTAGGAAGCATTTCTTAATTTCTGGGAAGAATATTTAAGAGCGTTTTTCTCTGTGTGCCATTGTGTACCTCCATCAAACTATGTCTTGATATTATATTGAAATGAAAAGCATTTTAAAGCACATGTATCCACTTACAAAATACCTAGCTGTAAGAAAAGCTTTAGAAATGGTTGTGCTTTCTAAGTCACAGTCTAGTGAGTGACCATGAATATGCCCAAAGGACAGCTTACTGTACTGTGGATCAATTTTTCTGTACTGTACTTGTGGGAATTCCCTTCCAAAATTTCATTAACAGAATTAGTCACAAATGAGAATTTAAAAATACTTATATGACATCTTAAATACAGGAATGTGCAAAAAATGCTTCAATCTCATGCTGCGGACACACACAAAGCCCTGGTTTGACAGCTGAATAGCACTGAAATCTACTTAGAGAATTAACCTTATCCTCACTTTATGTAGCAGCCACGTGCTTTCTGTCAGAAATAAGATCATCAATATCACATTTCTAATTACTTAGCCATCAAGTCTAGAAGATTATAAAAGGGTGATTTTGCTGTGTTCTGGCTTGGAATTGAGCTTTGATGAAGGTGTATTATGCTAAATACCAGATAACTATTGCTTAATGACTCTTACAATGTTATTGAAGTAAAGCCATGACCTGTTAGTACACGCAGACCAAAATGAACAATTAAGGAATAGAAATAATTGTTCCTATTCCAGAGAGTTCTCATTATGTGCACTTTTCCCTCATTGTTCATCTTTTGTCTTCTTTGTGCTCCTCCAGTCCCTTTTTAAGTGCTTGTGGGAGAAAAATGATACTTTTTGTAGATAGCTGAGAGACAGATGCATACACATTTATTTTCACTAGCAATCTTCAAATTAAAATCAAAGCAGAGTATGGTCAAAGGGACACTGAAATCATCAGATTAGTTATGCTCCATATGAAGAATAAAGTGGGACGTCTGGTTAATAGCAGGTCTTAGGAAAAATGCTTCCCTTCTTTTAATCACATCTTTCAATTACCTATGATGAGCTGTAAATTTGCTAAAGATAGTTTTCTTGTAAAGGAAATAGCTGAAAAGCAGTTCTTACTGTAAGCAGCAAAATGCAACTAAGTGGGCGTTAGATTGTTATCTTTATCACATTAACTAGAGTAAACTAAAATACAGAACGGGGGGGCAACTATAAAGGCCTTTTTTCCTTAATTATTGCAACTTTATGAATGTATGTCGTCAAAGTCTCATCTGTGGATAGCTTAATACTGCACTGAAAAGTATTGAGAAATACATGGGGTTGCAGAAACATTGTTTTATTTGCTGAAGAATAGGTTAGATCTCCTTTCCAACTCTGATTTTTATTTATCTATTATTCACTGAATTTGCTGCCTACTCAATAGAATTCTATCGGTTTTACTCATAGATGATGTTTGTGACTGCAGAGTGGGCAACTTTGCATTTAAACACATTTGCTTTGGAGCTCTCTTTTTATTTTCCTTTTCCCACTCTGCATACACTAAGCATATCAACATGGTATGAAACTTTTGGGACTGGTGTTCGTAATTCTAGTTTCTTAAATAATGAGTGAGAGTATCTCTGTGCCCAGATGGTGCCCTCATTACTTTGCACATGAAGCATGAGTAACCAGTTGATTTTGACATACCTATGGCAGTAATATGAATTGATAAATCCCAAGATTTCTGGTGAAAGTGTAAAAATGCCAGTCTTGAGATTAATGAGATGTTGAAGTTAAATGTAATTGACTGATAACTTAAGAGTTTTATTAAAGACACTTGTGGTTTGTTTAATAGTCTCCATATTATTGAAGAGGAGTATAGAGCACAGCAGTAGAGACAGAGCAAAGATACTTTGCTACACATATTGTTACTGTAAAATTAGTGGTGAAAAACCTTACTACATTTTTATTGTATCTCCCTTTTTGCTGGTCATTGCCCCTTCCTGCACACTGTCTCTATTTTCTCTTGATTCATGCATTCTCTATCACTTTTCCCTATACCTCTACCTGCTTTGCCCTGCTTCTTCCATCTTGGCCACATCTTAACCAGGAGGCTATCAAATGGCTTTCAGTGAATTTACTTTGGAGCTGTGTATTTTGAGCTATCCTAGACTACACAGTGTAGGCAGGGTTTTTATGAGGTGTTCATTCTCCGCTGATGCTGAGCCAACAGATTGCTCCTGTGTGCATACCACAGAGAGCTGTCTCCAGGGTTAAAGAGAGTGTGCATAATACTTCTGAAAGGGGAAAAATTTCCTGAGCTATGTTGGAGAAAATACTGAATTACTAAGCCAGCACCATGTCATGAGCCTCTTGCAACATATTCCTTGTAGAAAACCTGGCTTTAATTTTGCCTATAGGACAAATTGATTTATAGCGTAAGATAGTGGGATTTAATGCACAACATGAGCTTTCTATGAAAAATATGATTACCAAATGCTAAGTTTAGAATAGCTCACGTATATTTAGTGCCTGTCTTTCTGCAGGGTACACGTTTGCAAACCTGGCTGCATGGCTGGCAAACACATGTGATAATGGAAAGAAGTACAGCCCTTTTAGCACTCATATATATCCTGAATTCAGATACTGATGACAGACCTCTAAAAAACTGATACTCTGAATGATTAGTATGACTACTGCTATGTACCGGTAGTTTGCATCAGTTGGATGTGCATGATTTTATCAGTCGTACCTACATACTGCTGTTGTAAAGGTCATAACATTGTGCCATACTTCCTTGCCCTCTGAGACTCTCAAGTGTAAAGGATATAAATTAGATTATTCCCTGAAATAAAGTATATCCATTCGTAGAGAAGAAAAATGACAACTCTTTAATGTCCAAATTTGTCCTTTTATTTACATGCAGCCACATAGTACCTTTTATTGTGTAAAGGATTTGCTACTAACATTCATAAATAAGGAAGTCTTTCCTATAAATGTCTTTAGAGGCCTCCTGAAGAGTAAAAAGCCAGTAATCTCTTAATTCTCATCTATGACAACTGAAGCAATACTCTAATGTGCCTTTCCAGGAACACGTTGAAGGAGAAAACTGTGATCGTTGCAAACCAGGTTTCTTCAATCTTCAGCAAAATAATCCCGAAGGCTGTGAGGAATGCTTCTGCTCTGGGAAAACAAACGTCTGCACTAACTCTCACTTTACCTACAGAAGTGTAAGAAAAAGAATACCACACCAGTACATATAATTGCTTTTGTGTGTTGTCACTGACCATTGTCACTGTGTTTCTTCTTATTAGAAGATCATGCATGTTCATTATGCCCCATGTGAGTTCATGTTCCTTATGGGTCCCTTCCAACTGGAGCTATTCTACAATTCTGTGATATTTTTCATCTGTCCAAAAGCAAATGTTTACAAGCTTTGTCTCTCTTCTTTGTGAGAAAGTTCTGAAATAGAGCAGTTAGAACAGTGAAAAGCACAAAAGAAGCTATAACAATAAAAAATGAAGCCACATGCATAAACACAGTCCTGGAACGTGCATGTATAACAACTCCTGAGTTAAATGCATCATATCCATAGGGCAACCTCTTTTCCAGGTAATTATTAAATTTCTAGACCTGAAGTAATTAAGAATTTTGAAACACTAAATGTACAGCACACAGCTTAAGTAAGAAAAAGGAATGCCTTGCAGGGGGCATTTTGAATGCATTTCTTTTGTATGCTGCATTCCTAGGAAAGGATGTGAGAGGGAGATGAACCTACTGTTCTTATTTGTACTGTAGAAAAATGTCTTTAGCCTGCAAATATACTATAAACTGTAAATTAGTTCTCAAAGCCCGGACACTGATTCCACTGAAACGGATGTATGCTACATATTCATGCCTGTAGATTGAGTTTGGGAAATGTATTCCAGGTCTACTAGCTCCTGATTTTGGCCATACTGTTTTGCTGGAAGTCTGCAAATAACATCATATATGTCTAGTGTTCTTATTTATGTGCCAGCAACTTGGGAAATTTTCCATTCCATGGCTGAGCTCATTTATTGTTCTGCTTGTATCCAGGCTCCAGAAACCATCCTTGTATGAACAGTGTGCTCTTCTCTGATGATTCATTTCTAGTTATGGGATTTCAGAAATTCAAGTTCTGGTGCTTTCCAGCACCAAAAAAAGTATAAAAGTATAAAAAGTATATCTGAACTTGTAAGTTTTAAGGTTTTAGCATTGAAAATTATTTTAAATTATGCTGCCTACAGCAATCAGAAAATGTATATTCATTTGTCAGCTCATCTTCTGTACAATCTGTGACTGATACTATTTATTGAAAACTTGCATAGTATTTGTATATGTATGTTCTTGCACATATGTTTGTATGATAGAATTTCCTTCTTGCTCTGAGCCATGAAGCACAGAATGCAAATACTTGCAGTTATTTCAAACTCAGAAGTTGTAACTCCCAGTCACATACAATAAGAAGTGTTTTCTGTTACTACTTTGTGTTTTCCATGGTTCCTACACTGCTGTTAAACCCAAACAGTTTTTTAAAAAATGGAAGAATGAGAAGCTGTGACTATTGAAATGATTGGTGTCCTGATTCTTAATGTAATGTGAGTTTTATTTATTTATTTGCCTTCCTATCATTATAGATAGAAGACATGAATGGTTGGTATCTGAGTGACTTACCAGGTCTCATCAGAGTTATCCCCATGCAGAAGAGATTTGATGGGCATCAGCAGCTTAGCATCAGCAACGTGATTGCGCAAAAATTACTGCCACAGATTTACTATTGGAGTGCACCCAGTTCTTATTTGGGCAACAAAGTAAGTGCAGATGATACCAGCCTAAACACTAATTGTATGTATTGAGAAAAAAGGTAAGGCTCTGAAGGGGGGGTGGAACTGAGGTTAATAACCAATTAAATTGGTTAGCTATTTGACCAGAAAAATTGCAAGCAGAAAGGAATCACCTGTGTGGAGTATCCACGTGAGGCAAAAAGTTAGGTAGAAAAAGTTAACTAAGTACCTTTAATCTTGAGCCCTCTTTGGTCACCTGCTGTCAGGTGTTAGAGAAGTCCAGATAGTTCACAGCATTGGTTTTTGAATGAACTAGCTGGTGTGTGGTTGAGCTTGGCCTGTTCTCTTCCCACCTTGTCCTCTGCTTTGAAAACCAGTTCCCTCATCTGCTTTTCAGAGATGCAGGTTGTGTATCAGATGTTGTGGGGGTGTGTTGCAAAACTTTAGTGTTTGTCGGGAAACTTGTGTGTGGGGATCTCTCTGCCCTGGAACTCAGAAAATGCTGTGGTGACAGTTCTAATGCATGTATTCAAGTCTGCATGTATCTAAGTGTGCATGTACACACATATTCACACCCCACAGGTTAATACCAAATCCACAATACTTCCATACTTTTTAACAATACTAATATTTTTTCATGAAAATCTCTTTTTTTTTTCCCAGAGAGTAGATTTGAACACTGAATGAGTCTTAAATGTGAAGAAAACTTAGCAGCTTTCCATTTACTGTAACCCTGATTATGCTAAAACTTACCAGAAACGCTAACACTGATGTATTTGAGCACGTTTTCCTCTGTAGTCTCTTCAGGCTAGTCAACCTCTTATTTATTTATTTCTTCCTGTTGGCTGAAAGTCAACATGACAGAAGGTAAGTGAGCACATTGAAACTAAATAGCTTCATTCCGAAGAATTGGGCATCCTGTTCATGGCCTATAAATTGTTAAAGAGAGTCAGGCTTACTTGGCTGGGCAAGGGGGAGTTTCTTCTATAATATTCCATGTCTGGTGAACTTACCCTGAAATAATAACTGATACTTTTCCTGACAGAATTTCATCTTACTTCTAGTCAGTGAGCGAAATAATGGTAGGAATATGCACAAATTATTTGAATGTGGAAGATATTTTTTTAGTGTAATTTGGAGGTCCTTTGTGGTTACTGTCAGATATCGCTGTATGAATGAAGCAATTTGCCTTAATAACTGAACCATATAAATTTTTGATACTACAATAACACTGAAAGCACTCGAATTACCACAGTACATCTTAACTGTCATGTTGTATCACATAAACTGTAGTCATAATGGCATGCCTAGGCCAGATGATTTATGCTATGGAAAGGGAAATGGAAATAGAATATTGAGAGTCCTTATTTGTAAACTCAATAAAACATTTCTCTAAATAGCTGAAACTGAATAAAACCAAATAGCTGAATCTAGATAAAAACATCCTTTCTTGAGAATAACTGCTAGCTACAGAATCATTGGTATTTCAAGCGTGCAAACTCTAATAATTTTTGTCTTAAGAAACACAGAAAAAATTTTAGGAAGTCTTTTACCAAGATGTACACTTCTGTTGTAATTTATAAACCTTGTGTCACAGAAAGCTGCCTCTCCTTTATATTGTTAAAATTATTGCTCTTAAATAGTATTCCCCAAAATATAATTGAATAGCAAGAGGTAGTAACCATTCTGCATTTCCTAGTTTTCAAATATAGCTCCAAAACCTTTTATCAAATAATTCTTTTAATATGAAATTGGCGTGTCCTGTGTGTGCCTCTTCGATGTTGACTGACATATGTGTGCTATCTGCTTGTTTTACATCCATCTCCAACTGCCTCTTTTGGAGGAGAAAAACATTATAAATAGGATGCCCCTGCACAGCCTTCAGCTTTTTCTTTTTCATCTAAATCTGAGTGACACGAGGCTATGTGATACTGGTCTTTGACTGTGTCTCGGAGACATTATAAATAACAATAGGCTGTAGATGGTACAGGATTCTTGTTTATGTCAGAGTGGGACAAAAACATGAGCAAATTAGTCTAACATCACCATGCCCTTTTAGTCTTCTAAATATATGTGCTGCTACCAGAACTTAAACATTGTTGTATAAAATCAGGTAATTTTTCAAAAAGCCATGTAATTTGCATTTGAACTGCAAAATCGACCACTGTTTTTGATTCAGAATACATTTGGGAGTAATCTGGAGGAATTTAATTTCTAGAAATAAAATATCTAGTGGATAATTTGAGGGAATGGATTTAAAGTGGCTAGTATTAAGGTTTTAGTAGGTATCATAAAACAGTTTATATTCTTGCCTGCCTACCTTATCATAGCCTACCGAACTAAGGATTGCAGCAATCATAAGGACTTGTCCTCTGTTAAACCTTCTAGTATCTGAAAAATTGCATTATTCTATAAACTCTAATTACATTTTAGGTATTTGAAAACTCCATTTAGTTTTTGTTAGCAGTTTCTTAAATTGTTTTGACAACAGATCTGTAAGTTTCTTTTAAACATGTGTCCATGCTAAAACATTTTAAGAATTTGTCTGAAAGTGTTATGAGTTACAGTATAACATTTGATCACAGCACTGAAAAGGAAGTATGAAATTAATTAAAAATCAGATATCCAACTCAGCAGGATAATGCAAAACACTTGTTTATTTAAAGTCACTGCAGAAGCGTTAGGTGTGTGTGGTATTTCAGAAGTCTAACATTATGTATATACTCTGCCTCTGATGCTTCATCAAAAAGCAATTCCGTAATTTGTATGATGAGTAGAAGTCCCTCACAATTAGACAAAAGTAAACATGATATTCAAAACATGTAAACATATGACACCCCTCCTCACCCCTCCATGACACAAACATGAGAGGTGGTTGAAGCCACTTGAAATTTCATGAGAAAACATCCATCTTTGGTTACACGCTTTATTTTTTTCTCTGCAGCTGCTAGTTTTATCTTCCTTTCAAGGGCCAACTTTGACTTGAAGGTGGAGATTTAGCCTGCCTTTTTCAGATGATTAGGGCACTACCTTTGGTCAGCAATTGCAGGTTAATTCAGTCCTTAGGTGGGGTTCATCTTAGAACTCAAATCTCTGGGCATTGTTAAGTCTCAAGGAACAGCACACAATACATCCCATCTAACTCTTCCATCTGGGTTTTGAGCAGAGACTAATGCTGCCATTACTCAAACTGCAGACATGATGGAAATCAAAACCACTATATGCATACTGGCAGACTTGGATTGAGAAGTTTCTGGAATCCAACCCTGTTTTACAGGAATCATTTAAGTTGTACAGCATGATGTACATGCCATTCACTGTAAGTAAGGTTAAGATAAGCTGGTCCTTCATCAAGCCAGAGAGTGTTGAAAATTAAAGCAAGAGATGTTTGAATGTTAAGCTTTGTTACCTCTTGGAAAAGTTGTTGGACATCATATTTGTCAACTCTACAGACCTAAAGCAGCCATATGGTAGATAATTGTTCTTTCTCTGACTTCTAGTTAAAGACAACAGCTGAAAGTTTTATGTAGTCTGTGCATACAGAAAATGAAGTGGACCTTTTGACCCTGTCACTTCATTTATTTTTGCCTGCTATTTTATAATTAGCTATTTGCTAATTACCTATTTGCTGACTTCTCTAAGTCATTGTTTCTTTGAGTCCAGACATGAAGACACTGTAATAAGCCTGTAGTCAATACATACAAATTCTAAAAATCTGTCAGCCCTTTAAAAGTACTTTACTTGTGGAAAACTAGATTGGGATAGAGTGAGCAGTTTTTTTGGTGACATATTATCTATTTCAGACTGTCTAGAATACCTCATAGCGTTAAATATTGAATAATAAAATAATCATAGACTAGATCCTCATGGCTTTTATGTTTATTTCCTTCCATTTGTTTTCATTTCTTAGGCAATTCTGATACAAAAGGCAGAATAATGCAAGCAAATTGCAGTCTATGGCTCCTAGGGGAGAGGGATGGAGTTGAGACCCAAAACATAAAGAAGCATAAATAATACAATAATCAGCTGGAACTGAAATGCCAGGATCAATTGGCCTAAATTATGAATGCATCTAAGCCCAGAAAGCTTCATCTAGTATTGTCATGGTTTCAGATCTCAAGATTTTCTTGATCATAGGACGTGATAGAGTTAAATAGACACACAACTCCTTTCCTTTTAGCACCTGCTTCAAAAAAGGAAAACAATCTAACATAATACCTTTTGGTGTAAATGGATGAAGTACAAGTTAAATTGTAGTTGGAAGCTACCTTTTTTACCATCAGTTGGTTTTGAAATTATTTGACCAAATGAAATTAATCTAGCTGCAGAATTCCAACACTCAGCTGTGTCTTAAATTCAGCCAACAGACTGATTTTTTTAAGCATGTGTCTGTATCACTTTTATTGTCAGGGAAGCGAAGCAGTGAAATTTAGGTGGGCTGGCATGATCTCTCTTTGTACGCCTTTGTAAGAAAACCCTTTCTTTCAGCTGGTTATATGGGCAGTTTAGGCCGTCAGCAGAAGACTGCATATGGGTTGTCCAAATTTAAGCAGGTCACCCTTCAGTAACGTAGCAGAGGTGCTTGAAGTATCTGCTCACTCTGTGAGGGAATTTTC
Source organism: Corvus brachyrhynchos (assembly GCF_000691975.1). Taxonomy (NCBI): domain Eukaryota; kingdom Metazoa; phylum Chordata; class Aves; order Passeriformes; family Corvidae; genus Corvus; species Corvus brachyrhynchos. The sequence continues at coordinate 16,335,273 of NW_008239110.1, forward strand.
ATCAGTGGTGGTAAGGCCAGTACTTCACGATGAATTTGCCTTTTTTATGCCTTCTGCACATGAAAGCGTCAGCCCCAGATTTGAATGTGTAATAAAGCACATCTCCAAGCCTGCAAAAGCAAATTGGGAACGGAGTAGAGAATGTGATCCTCAAGTGTTAGGCATAACATAACAAAAACAATTTTGTAGGGTTATATGCATGTTATCCAAATCTGTAGAAAAAACAGTAATAGGCACCAGCAGCACGTAGTATGCAAGAAATACCCATTCAGTGTAACACCCCTGAAGTTATTTAGAGTTACTGTAAATTTCGGAATTTTTTTAATAGTCAACAGACAACACTTGGCAGAAAATTAAAATTATTCATTTAAACCTAAAGAAAAAATAAATTTTATAAAGACAGCCACTTCAGTATCTTTTGTCTTTGATACTGGAATGCATTCTTCTAAGAAAAAGATGGTTTCGTTTATTGGTATGTTTTTCATTTAATAACAAGTAACATTAATCTAAAAAATGTTGTTTGATTTTAAATCACAGTCTAAACTAGCCTGACTGAAACTAAGTCACCATGGTAATCAGACTCAGTCAACAGTATGAAGTTGTCTTCAATTTATACCAAATGTGCGGTTTATTTTATTAGCACTTATTTCAATATAGCTTGTAAAAATTGAGATAATTGGCAGAGTCAGATATGGAAAAGATGAGACAGAGCAGACATCCAAGGGAAGAGCAAAACATTTTAAGGATTTGAACCCCATCTGACTGATGCTTCCTTTAAGTTTACTTAATTTGTATTTCATGATTTGGTTTAGATTCTTTATTTTTCTTTGAAGTATTCTTTCAGCTTGGCACCGTGAAATGGACAGGGGTAGGTCTCTGGATTCTTTCACAGCTGTGGCTTGCCAAATTTTCCTCAATCCCCAGTACAAAGTGGAACAATATTAGTAGTGTCCTACTTGGGGCTCAGCTACCCATGACTGTAGAGAACCACCAAGAGATAAGTAAATTTTGCACACTTTGTTCCTCGTTAATGCTTTTAATGATGTTTGGGTAGCCTGTTGGGACAGTTCATGTACAGCCATTATTGTGATTACAAGGAAACTAAGGATGCCCAGTAGACTGTTACGGCCTCTTTGCGCCTCGGAAATGGGTTGAAACAGGGCTCAAACTCTAGCTGAGTCCACTGACTGCAGTATTTCATATATCCCATGTTACATTTAATTTCGTAGTGCTAAAATCATCTTACACTACCCTAGATAAAAGAGGAAATTTAGTGTGAGTGAAATTATTTCATAAATCTCAAATGTCCTTTGTGTTACCTGCTTACCCAAGTCTGCCTTGAAGGCAAGGGTTTCAATCAATAGAGGCAGTTGAAAAATGGTGAAACAAGCGGGAAATAAAGCAGTTTCACAAAAGAAGGGAAGGGAATGTTAGAGAGAGAGCACTTTGGGGTGTTAGGAAATAATGAAGAAGGAAGTAAATGGGGGGAATATGCTGTCCAGCTTGCAAAGTCTTACTCTTCCATTTCTTTGATCCCCAATACTAAAATACTGAAGGATCTGAAAAAGCAGAAGAAAAATTTTAAAAGTCTTTGACTTGGGAAGAATTTAAAATAGCTAAATCGAAGAGTGGTTATTTAACGACTGCAAAGGAAAACTGGTATTTATGAAAGGGAGGATGCATAGAGGTTTTGTTCTTCTTGTATTTAATTCCTCTTATATACATTCCTCTGCATGCTAAATACTTCATCAGCAAATAAGTGTTTGCTTTGAAAACTATATTTAGAGTTCCTTGCTTATCACAGGGTACCTGTAAGTAAAGTGTTTAATCAAGTTTTACTCAGATTAATCAGAGAGAATTTATAGTCCAGACATCTAGTTCATATTGGGTTACACCAGGAGCGTGATGAAGGAATTTATGCCCATCACCAAAAGGGTATATTTGAGAAATACTGAAAGGTCACTCTCAAAATGTTGAGAGCCATGAAGAGATGGTGTTAGGTTTAGTTTCTAGATTTCCCTTTATGAATAAATAAACTGCTATTTCTGTTTGATTTACCTGCCTCCCCCCAATTTACTTAAAATTTAAATGATTTACAAAATCTTGAAATAGAATGTAATTGAAATTGTTGAGTTTATATAACTCATTAGTAACACTGCATGATGCCACTGAGCTTCAGTTTTGTAATTTTGTGGTGTTCAATTTTGCCTTCCACATCAAAAAGGCAGTATGCAGCAGGGCAGAAATACTGAGAATTTCTGGTGGTGCACAAGGGAAACAGCCTTTAGCACAAACCATTTGTTGTATTTTCAATCTGTGCTATATTGTTTTTGAAGTTTGACACGCTCAGTAGCATCTGACAATCTCAAAATTGTCTTTACATGCAGCCTCTCTACAAGATGGATAAATTCTGTTGTTTCCATTTTACATACAGGAATTAGCCTTGCTTTTCTATGTATGTGTCCTTAGAAACTAAGTTTTGATGCCTAAATTTGGTTGACTAACTACCTTGTGTCATTAAGAACTTTTAAAACTGAACAGGTGTAGCACAGATGCCCAAATCCACGTGCTAATCACCCATGTACACATGCAATTAGGAAGTCTATGTATGTGAATTTATGGGACTCATATTTTATTGTATGGGTGTTAAGGGAATTTTTAATCAATTCATAGATCTGGGAGACCTAATCCAACTACCTTGGTTAACAGCATTTTACATCTCTTGTCATTTACAAAAAGGTGTTGTGTTTGTAAAACAAAATATTGGCAGGAGCCACTGATTTTTAATAAACAAGGCAGCGTTACTAAAAAGAGTACAGAAGATGTAGAAGTGGTATAAATGGTTGAAAACTGTACAAATTCAATTGAGACATCATTAGTGAAAGAAAACCCAAACTGATATTCAAAGTGTACACAAAGTACTGCTTTTTAAAATTTGTGTTAGTTTATGGGAAGCAGTAACCATATTGGCTGTAATATACATCCAAGGAATTGAATAGTGAAATGGTAACCAGAACTGATAAAAAAAGTAGCACAATAGTGATCAGAAGCTTGAATTATTTGCTTCATTTTAACTTATGTTTTCACAGAGTCATCATTCTAAGCATATTAATACTGAGTATCATGCTTTGATCTAATACCTGAACAGGGTGTGAAGCATCCTTTTTTTAAATCCTGTAGGTCCTGTGTCTCATATACACTATTCCATGTCTCATCTACCCTGACTGTTCTAAATGGACTCACACTGCTTTGTTAAATCTCTAGAAGGCAAAATGAGGTCCATTACTTTACATTTACATTACTTTCCTAGTAAGTTTGCATACTGTAAGATGATCTTTAATGGAAGAGAATGATGGCGAAAGAGATTTTATTTTGCAGAGAGAGACCATAGCTTAATACAATAGATTTATTTACAAAGTGGGAATTTTAAATATTCAGTAAGTGTTTAGAAGTAAGGATTACCATAACTATAGAATAAATTTGTATTTTTCTTCTTTGACCCAATGTACAAAAGGGTTAAGACCTCAATATTTGGCATATTGAGGGGATAATCATGTGCTAGAACCCTAACCTGATCTGCAATGAATTATTAAACAAGTGGTTTGTTGGATGATGGAATACTACCTGCAAAGCAGTGCTCGTCTCCTAGAGGCACATCCAGAGCTAACTGAATTGAGCCAATTAGACTGACTGTCTCTTCAATGTGTTGTGACCTATCAATGGTAATAGCTTATTGTGATGATAAATGAACCCATCTCTCAAACTGAAGCCTGAGTACACACTTCAGCAGTTTCCCTGAATCATAGGGCCATTACCTATCAACTTCAGATTGACAGGAGTGGCAGCAGTGAGAGCAGATGGCATGCATGAGTAGAGACAGATGATTGCTTTACCCAAATGAATGTATTTGGACTTATTTTTGGTGGGGTTGTTTTGTGGTTTTCTTGGGTTTTTTAATGGGCCTGCCTTAACATTCCATATTTTGCTGGAATGTTTCTGACAATAAATGCAGTACCAACTCTGTCTCCTGAGATGGCTGGATGAATTTCTGATTGGTATCTTACATATCTTTTCAGTTTTTAGGCATTCTGTGTTGTGATACAGGTCAATATTTTTTTTTTCTAATTGCAGAGTGTGATGTATGTTTGGCCCTCTTAGCTCTATCACTTTATTTTCCAGAGCTAACTTCCTCAGAAAAATGGGCAAGATAGAAGAGCTGAAACATTATCAATATTTTTCATTATTTTATTACAAGCTTTTGAAACGTTAAGTATCAAATATCATTAAATACTTGACACTTCTGGATCAATTCCTTGGCTAGTTTAGGTCTTTTTAGAGATAGGAAAATTTTTCACAGTGAAGGCAGTCATTTTAACAACTTTCTGTGTCAGTTTTCTTCTAGGCTTTTTTTTTTTTTTAAAGGATTTCAAGTGTGTTTTTTAATTAAAAATAACAGTGCCAGAGATTTATCTCTTCAGTCTAACATCCTAAAAGATGATTTTGGTTATGACTCAATTTTTAAAATGAAATTGCAGAAGAGAAATGGCTTTGTATATTCCTAAACTGTGTCTCAGTTATCTATAAGATAGCTCCAGTCTGCTCTGAAGGTGTGACCTGGAGTGAATAGTCCTTTAAATGAAACAGTTTAAGCAATGCAATTAGCCAGTCAGTACAGCAATCCTCTCCATATCCATGCATCTCTTACTGAGTATGTCTCATACCAGAAGGTTTCCTGACCTGTGTCCTGGTGAGCTCTGCCTCACTGCAGCACATACTTGACCATGCAGTTACCAAGGGAAAACTTACACTATTCTAAGTTTGCTTTGCCAACTAGCTAGCTTGATTGCAGAAATATTAATGGATATAAATACAGTGAATAGTAATCTGTAGTTTTCTATCAATATAGTATCTTCCGTGCTCCAGAAAAACCATAACACAGTGTTTCATTTACTTTGAAGTTATTTGAAGCTCAGATGATCAAAGTCTGTCGTAATAGAGAAGAACTTTTTCTTCTTACATTTTTTAAATTAAATGCAACAATAGAGAGCTGTACATATATCTAGAAATTTTAAATGTTTGCCAAGTAAAAAAAAAAAAAACAGATGGAAAAGTTAAAAAAGTGAAATTTAAACTAATAGATCAGTATTCTATTTGTACGGCAAGAAGATTTCAATAAACCTTAGCAGTCACAAGTAATAAAACTGGTGGACCGAAACCGCATTTTTTAACTTAGTAAGTAGATTTGTAACAACAGATGCTGTTCAAGCTAATCAAAGCAATAGATACATTGTTTGGTCAGCTGTGTCTTATTACTTGAACGTGTGAGCTAATTCTGTTTAGTCTGCTGTGATGAAAAGTCCTTTTGAGAAAGAGCTTTCTACAGTTTCATTGCTGAGATTCTTCTGTGCCATGCAGCCCTGTGAATTTTTCCTCTCTTTCATAGATGATGTATTAGCTCAGTTTAGGTAGATGCACAAAAATCCAGTTTTGTCACTGTCCCGTGTCTTTTGTTTTATATCAAATATGTGATAAATATACCCATACATTGGAATAAAAATCACTTTATACATGTGTCTCATCTGTTGAACAAAAACATGTATGTATAACACAAAGGATGAGAGAGAATAAAAATAGCCAAATAAGATAAACCACAGAAAATTAAATACAAGAATGATCAAGTCAACTTTTCTCAAAAAACTCTCAAGTTTTTGTTAAAGCTAGCTGACACGGCTTCATTAAAATATTGGTTAGGCTTTTTCCACTAAACATTCTCAAATTTTCTATTAGCAACTTCAGAGAGAGATACTTTGTTTCAGAATTTGGAAAGTGTGAGCCTCTTCGGCATTAATGGAGAAGGCTGAGGAACTGCAGTTCACCTTTGAGGGTATGTCACAGCAATTTTCTTCCAGTAGTAGAAAAGTTCTAACATTTGGTAAGAAATTGGAATTGTTTATCCTGGAGAAGAGGCTCAGGGGGACCTTACTGCTCTCTATAACCACCTTAAGGGAGGATGTAAACAGGTGGCCATCGGTCTTTTCTCCCAGGTAACAAGCAACAGGACAAGAGGAAAGAGAATCAAGTTGTGCCAGAGGAGGTTTAGATTAGATATTAGGAGATATTTCTTCACTGAAAGAGTGGTCTAGCATTGGAACAAACTGCCCAGGGAAGCAGTGGAATTGCCATCCTTGGAAGTGTTCAAAAACGTGTAAGATGTGGTGATTAGAGACATGGTTTAGTGGTAGACCTGGCAGCCTTACACTGATGCATGATCTTCATCACAGAGGTCTTTTCAAATCTTAATGATTCCAGGATAACTCAAAATCTCTTATTCCCACCATAGGTATGATCAAGTAGATGATTTTATCAGTAAATCGCCAGACTCATTACCAGGCCTTCCCAGAGCTCCATGAAACAAAACATCCTTTTGCATGCAATATTCAAGGAAAATAAATGATAGCTGAAAGATTTGGGATAGGCAAAAGAACTCTCCTAATCTCAGAGTCTCTCGTGACTGTCCCTGCTCTGTCTCAATTTTAAATCAAATAGAAGTGCATTCACCATTCAGGGGTGACCTCATCAAACTGTGAAACCTTTTTGAAAATGTATGACAAAACACATTTCTTAATTCAATTTACTGAGTTACAAATCTGATGTTTTTCTGAAAGTTACAGACAAAATTGAAATTACGTAAAACAAAAGCTTCCAAACTTTCAGTGCACGTTTTTGTGGGGAAAAAAAGGTTACGAGGTTCACATACTTTAGTTAAAATAATGAAAGCAGGAGCTTTTTACCTAAGTTATATGTGTTTATAAATATTATTACTGACTACAGTGTGCTTTCAGTCTGCCATTTATATACTTGGCCATCTATGAGAGTATTATTCCAGGCAAATATGAATAACTTAGCTTGAGGTACTTTTCCTGTAAATCATTATTTAGCTTCTTTGTCAACTTTGTTTCCCAGTACTGTGAAGGATTTTTGTTTTTTTTTTTTAAATACTTGCTTTTGAGAAATAAGATAATTCTGGGCAATTATCTGTAGATGTATTGTACTTTATTCTGATCACATATAATATGTTCTAAAATGTAATGCACCTTTGACTTGCTCTCACGATTTTTACAAGATAGTTCTTTCAGGGTGTCTTTTGGTGCTTTGTTTGGCTAAATGCTGCATTTAGAAAATGGTTGTTCTATAGATCTATGAAATGTTTTATGACAAGCAGCTAAAGTAAAAACTTATAGTAGATCCATTAAAAAGTATTGCTTTGTTTTCTTCAAAAGATTACTGGTGTTTTTAACACAGAAGATCTAATTTAAATTCTTATGTAGGTTTCCTGTATGTATTTTGCATGGTTTTTTTTTTATTTCAATTTAAAATTTGCTAATTTACATCCATTTATGCATAAAAGATATTTAGAACATGTAGTGATATTCTGCACTGTGACAAAGCAGAAGACGGTGTTTTTCAAATACAAAAATTTGGGCTGGTTTGAAAGCCAGGGCTTTTTGAGAGGAAGACGACAGATTATTTTCTTAGTAACATAATGAAATTTTTCTTGTGTTTGGAGAGAAAGCCTTAGTCTAAAGAGATTTTGATCTGACCTGTTGAAGTCCTTCTGACATTTCTACAATGCAAGTTTAGTTTCATTTTCAAATATGAAAATCTTCAGAGAGCTGAAAAGCCACTCTCTCACTCTCTGTTGAGGTACCTGAGATTGTTCCGCATGCTCAGAGCAGCACCAGAAATAACTGCAAAGTGACTGCAGTCAACCATGTCTTTGAAAATGATGTCCCAGAGTTTCTTGCCTGTTAACAGCATGCTGCTTTCTAACGTGGGGAAGCCCAGTTTTCATAACTACTACAGCATGTATGCTATTGCTGCAGCATTTCATAAAGCACTGAAAACACTGGGTATTTACTGAAATGTCTTCACTTTGCTTGAAGAATGTGGTGAATTTAATCTCACAATTCAGGATTTATTTTGCTTTAGGCAAGTAGTGACTACCACTTTAAAATAAGTGGATGTTAATTAATGCTTGAATACAGCAGATATATTGGATAATGTGGATACAAATTCACCTTATTAATGAAAAGATCCATCATAATGAGTATATTGCTGTCTTGCTGAATTATGATGGAATTCTTATGGAAGGATAAATGACATCCATTTTAAAACCTAATGGGTATCATTATGGTCAGTGCTAAAACAATGAATACCAAATGAATGAGTAATAGGAGGGACACTAAAACTAAATTTTATTCATTAACTCAGTCGGTAAAAATGTGTAATCAGTATCACAGATTTATGTACACATCCTAGTTAACTGTGCATGTGCTTTGGGCAATCTGGGACCTTCAGGAAAATTTGACCAGAGTATCAAAAGCATTCTTAACCACTTCACTAGAAACACGTATATATGGTCTATATGAAATAGTGAAAGTGGGAAAAAAAATAGCCTGAATACTGCCCAAAATGCCATAAATAGTTTCTTTTCTTCTATGTACAAAGAATCTTAAATAGAAATCCCAGCAGTATGGCAATAGCAATTAAGCAAACATTTTGTAATTGGTGTGCTTTATTATCCTGGCTAAATGAAGAGAAATGTGAATACTCAGTGACTTGAGCTACCCTGATGAGTACATCTGCTTGGGACAGCATTCAGCATCCCATTAGAAGCCAGCATAAAACCACCCCATAAGGCAGGTAGCTCCAACTATGGGGGTATATGGCATGTTCACTGATCTCAAACTTCCCAATTCTCTTAGAGTTGTCCATAGGGCTGCTTTGTCATGGTAAGCTCTATGAGGGCCTTTAGTAATTTCTCTTTATTAATTAATAAGCTAACTTTTTTATTTATTCCTTGTTAGTTTTTGTGTCAATTCACCACAGGGAAATTCAAATTGCTGCAAGCTTTAGAGGCAATTATGTTGTTAAAAACTGGTCTAAAAATATCACATGAGCTCACTGAATTCTTTGTTTTTAGGGAGGGAAGAAAGGAAAAGGTGGAATTCAGAAGGGGATTGTAACTAGGAAGAGTGTAGGTCCATGCTTACGTGTGATCTAATTCTCATCTGGCTGACTAGCCAGAAAATGAAGAGTAGTTTTAAGTATGTGTCATTTTTGTGGGTGATTTTTTCTATTTTAAAATTACTAAGGCAAAAATTCTCCTATTTGATCTTAATCAGTATTGGGCATACTTAACATATATTTGCTCTCTTATTACAGATCTTTGATCTTGATCTATATTAGGTGTTCTGTGAATCAGTATAAAGCATTCAGCTGTGGCTCTGAAGAGCTTTCACCTGCAATACTGAAAAGAAATGGAAGCACAATCTGTAATAAACCAGTAAACCGCAAACAGGACTCATCCTGCAGATCTGAGAAGAAGAGTTTGTCCTCAGAGAGGGAGGTCATAGATTCAGGTTTAGAGCAAGTCTTGCCAAGTAGCTTTATTTTTTTCCTCAGAGAAAACAGAGAGATATATGTTAATATATCACCTTCTGAGTATGTAGCTATTATTACATTAGTATGACACCAAAACAAAGGTTTTTCTCAGTTCTTTACATAGAATCATAAACCATTAGTATGTTTCCTAGGGAAAG
>NW_008239110.1:16344890-16352683 GCF_000691975.1 Corvus brachyrhynchos
ACAATATCTAAACTGCACCAGAGGAAAGTCCATCCAACCCAGCAGCCTGCTTAATTGCAATTGCCAACAAGTGCCAAGGGAAGAGTGTAAGAAGCTGGTAAGGATATAATGATACTTCATCACATACTTTCCTAACCTCAGGCAACCTGTAGCCTAGGTACCTCAACTCTGTCTTTGGATTTAATGGTCTTTATTCTTCCTAACTTTAAAACCTTTATCACATAAAAATCTAACAATAAATGAAGGTCTTGTTTGAAACAGAAAGTCTAATTCTCTGGCAGCCCACTCTGTGTCCTGCCCTCCCCCATTGTTATTTGATTTTGAATTGTCCCTGAAAAAGGGTTTGTATAGGAAAATCTAAGAGATCGAAATTTATGCTGGCAATTCAGATAAGTGGCCTGGAGGGAAAATTACCTGTACTTTGTAAATGAACTGTAGGTGTTTTGTCATGACGTCAAAGCACTAACTATTGTTTGCTTCTCGTCAATCAAGTTATGCTATTGCATTTGACACTCATCAGAGAGAAGGAAGATATTTTGTGATTATTGTGTAGGAAAATCCTTTTAAATGGTTTTCAGGGATGAGTTATTTCTGTCTTCACATTATAATCTGCTAATTGTTTAAAACAATTATGTTGGCATTGATTAGAATCTGTATGTCCTTGGTATTAACGCATTAAGAATTTTTAAACATATCTTTGATTCAGGTTAGTATGAAAATAAATGATGGAACAACATACTGTTATCACTCTTCTAATTTATGTGATTGTGTCATACACTCCATTTTTGTACTGCAGTAAATCAAAAGCAGTGAGCCCTCGAAAGTGGTCTGAGCCAGTACTAAAATAGCTAAATAAGGTTGAAGGATGGGAAGAAATAAATCAGATCAAGTAGCATCACAGGCAGATATAGAAAAAAGAATTAGTGCAACTACTTTTCAAGGCATATTCTGGTTTCTTGAGTGGGCCCATGCGAGAAAAATAATGGTACAAAAAATGCTTTTCCCAGCTTATGTTGTCTCGTTCTATTGCAGAAATGAGGTCAGTACTTCATTCCACAAAACCTGCTTTTTACTAACCAAGAAAGTGAGTTTTGTGGGACAGCTAATAGTAGAAAATTCTATGTGATCATGCTCTCATCCTTTTTAGTCACCAGTTCCTCAGCTGTGGTAGAGCTCACTGTACTCCTTTAAAGATGCATGAATTCATGATATTTTGTGCACTATCAACATCAGTTATGAGACAAAGAAGATATACTTCATTTCCTAATGTCTTGACTTTAAACATCTTTCTCTGGGCCATAGGAATGACAGTGTGTGTCCTCAAAGTGGAATTGTGATTTTTGTTCTAAGCTGTATACTGCTTCAGTAGCAACTCTGCATTGTATTCTTGTAGACACCACAAGTTGCAGATGGCCAGTTTTTGGTCAATGAACATAGTTCCACTGAGTGACTGTCACTGTTTCTTGTATAGCCGGATCCAGTGTATAAATGTCTTAACAATTACTGTAATTTTTAAATGTTGTTAGTCATATCTTGTTTCATGTCTCTTAAGTTACTGATTAAGCCTTTTAGGTATTAGAACACCATGAACTTGAAAACAAACCCCTTCATAGTAGAAATTACTGCTGGAGCACTTTGACTAGAAATCAAGTCTTTACAAAAATGTTCAAAGGGAATTGTGGAGTTCCAGCAAAAAAAAAAAGAAGTTATGACTTTGTGAGTCAAGTAAGCAAATAATGATGACACAGGCACCACAGCAAATTACTCACTTCAGGGTTCCTCCTCCTTCCCAAAAGTGCTCTGCATTAGATAGAGCTATAAAAACAATCTGACCTGAGAAATTCTCATGCTGTAGGGACTCAGGATTAGGTCCTGCTCCAACAGTCAATTCACTTAATAACTTCTCATGTCTGAAGTTACATTATCCACTTTTCCGTCTTTTATAGGATCCAGCTAAGCTAGATCAATATCCTGAGGAAATGTGGCTTTCTATTTTAGGATGACATTTTCCTACTTGGCAGGATATTATCTTCATCAACATGTGTACAATATGGTACTAATTTATGTCTGTTTCTTAGTTTGGTAAAAGTCTTGCACAGTTGTAAGTATTAGGATTTACAACTATTACTTTAGACAATTTTAAATGCTCTTAAAGTATAATATCCTTCCTCATTTTACTGTAAAATGATACTATGGTATCTATTGAGTCAAGAGCTATAACTATACTAAAATGAGGGCCTAATCATTTAATAATAATTTTCATCATGAACTTCTCATTCCAGTAGGCTGAAACTGAGGTAATAAAACAGTTCTTGGGCCAAAACACAACATACAAAATTCTTTATTCAACGATGTGATGGCACTTGGATTGAATGAATTTTAAATACACAGATTACTGAAAATGAAAATGAAAGTTTGCGGTAGTTTTTGAGCTACACTGTCAGAGTTGTTGCTCACATGGGTACTTTAAGGACATGTCTGTTTTAATAATCTAGGAATTTCTCTGTTCTCTAGTTTTGAGGGCATTGGTATGGCCACATTATTGAAACACTGTGCTGTTGAATTAAGAGCAACTATTAAAGAGTACTCGAGTAGTGTGCAGTTTCGGGTGCCACAATATAAGGAGAATATAAAGCTACTAGAAAGTGTCCAAAGGAGGGCAGTGAAGATGGTGAAGGGCTCTCCAGGGAAGCCTTATAGCTAAGCAGCTGAGGTCACTCAGTTTGGTCGGCCTGGAGAAAAGGGGACTGAGGAAAGACCTCATTGCAGTATACATACATCTAGTTGACTGTGCAAAAACTCTGAACCACATTAATTGTTTAGCAGCATGAAAGTCACTAGGGAAAATAGTTGTAAATAATTTAAACAGTTGTGATTTTCTGGGTCACCATGCACTTTATCAAATGAACTTCCTAAATGGGAAATGCAGAAATCTTGCCAAATAATTAGGTCTATTCTGGTGTGTTAAGTTCACAAGCCAATTTTGATGACTTCCTGTGTAATCAGAGGAGAGAGACAAGTTCTCCCGGTGGACAATTCATAGCATTAACTTATGCTCTACGTGAATTTACGGATACCCTCTGCTTCCTCACTGACAGTGGAGGAACATTGGGATTATCATCTCTAAAACTAAATAAGGTATATAACATTAGATGGGGCTAGGTCCCCTGCAGTTCCCACTTTAACTTGAAAATATTCCGTTTGGAAAAATGCTAAAAAATGCTGACAAAAGCTTGATAAAAGAGACCAAATCCTGCACCATTCATGAGAAGTACTTTAGGTTGTAATTTATGTTGGAAATCTCTTTGAGAGTCTGCACTGGACAGTTTACTTTGCAGTTACACTTTTTTTTACTTTACACCCTAAAGGAAGCTTAAACACAGGAAGTCTCATTGTGGCTCTGGTATTAGATTTATGATAGAAGCCTGTACAGACAAGTTAGATATCCTGTGCAGTAACTCCCAGATCTCCAATCAGGGATACAGCTCACAAAAATAATAGTTGTCATTTTTCTCAATTACAAATGAAACTAAGTTACGGTGTCCCATGTGTAACATAGCTGTAAGGAAACTACAGTCAATATAATTTGTAAATCATGGTTTACACATGACAGAAATGTTTATATGTAAGTAATTAAAATGCTTGCATGTGGCAGGTTATAAAGCATCAGCTTTCCAAACTACAATCTTTAAGTCAAAACACATAATTTGTAAACATTGTTAGAATCAGCTCATGATTGCAAAGGTCTCTGTTCCATCCAGTCATGGCTGTGTATTGTTCCAGTGGAAAATATAATTGCTATTAATAAATATTTATGTATATTAACTTTCTGCATATGATGAAGCAACTGGAAACCTCTCAGCAGCACATAACCAGCCAGTTATTTATAGATCCTCAGCAGAACAAAGGGGTATTTATTAAATAATTGCCCTGGCTCTACTGCTGTCAGCAGGGTGTTGTAAGTATTCTGAGTTAACTTTTAATAATCTAGGTCAGATATTAATTACTGAATTCCCAGTCTCTCTAGTTTAGACTGCTTCCAGTCCTTGCACCTCTGAATATAATAAAAATTCAGTGCAACCATTCACTAACTTTTGTACAATTTCGCACCAACTTGATGTTGGTACATAGATTAAAAAAAAATCTGATGAAAGCATTTATGTAATAGACAATATAGAGTCAGCATATCCAAATAAGGAGATAACTCAGTGAGTAGAGAAGTAGGTTTAATTGAATGGAAACACATGAGATGAACCCTGAGTAAAAACAAGGTCATCCTGTGCCTAGATAGATTTCCAGGAAAAGTTACTTAACTTCTGTGGGATTTAATTTAAATTAAATGTGCTGAAAGCTGCATAAATATTTGTGCCACCCAGGAGAGTGTGATTATGATAGCAGTTCATGTCCTGATGCATAGTCAATGCTTTCCTACCCTCCTTTGAACTTTAGCATAAACTCTATAGTGTCTTGAGGGCCTGCCCTTACCAAGCAGAAACTCCTGTTTTCTTAGAAAACAGCAAGTGATAAGGCACTGTGGAGTCACCTGTGATTTACAGTAAGTAGCCAAACTAACAGTCAGTTGTAGACCCACTTAAATTACCTAGCTCAAATATTTATTCTGCACCTTGGTGTTCTCACAGTTGCTTCTCCCCTAGTGCAGCTAGATTTTTAATCTGAAGAAGGGTAGTCATAATCAGCACTGCAGATAATTCATGTGCATTCATTTCAAGGGTGAGAAGATACAACCATGAATGAAGAGCAGGGATTCTGGCAATATGGAAATCATTCTCAAGTGTGTCTGGGTGAATAATCCGTCTTTCATAAGGCGATTAAAAAGTCTGGAGAAAGCTAGTGGGAATTTATTGGGATCAACTCATGGTAAAAACTTTTTTTTGGTCCAACTAAAATGAAAAACTGAAGGATTTCATTACAGACCAAAGGTTTCATTTGACCTGGAGTAGATATTTTTGGTTGGCAGGTATTTATTAAAATAGAGATAATTAACAGCACAACTGTGGAAGACTAGTAAATTCTGTTTTGTCAGTTTAGCCTCTGAAATACTTTATGGATTAAACTGTCAGGCAAACTTCTTCAGATTTTCTGAATTGTTCCAGAACAAACAAAACAGCATTTTAGAAGTGAAATTGCTTCATTATTAAAATGTAATATGACTCCTCAGGTCAACTCCTATTCCAGGTAATTTTTTGGTAGCAATGTGACATTCTTTGTGTTCCCTTTTCATCCTTCTTTTGAGGAATAATGGAGACCATAGGGAATTTTTTTTAAAGCCTCTTCTACTCATCTAGTTTTGTCGGCATCTTTTTCCTCTTTTCTTTTGCATTCTCACAAATTGAAGTTAGATGCTCTTTGCTATTGCAGAGGATGCTAAATTGTTCAAGGTCAGAATGGTATAACTGTTTCTAGGTCTTACATACTCGCAGTTGGACTCCTTTCCATATAAGGCTAAGCCAAATTAAATATATATATCAATTAAATTAAAAAATTTTCATCTAAAGTTTTGGTTGGATTTAGGGATTGGACAAGGTTCTCTCCGGAGGTCCCTCCCAAGCTCAACCATTTTATGATTCTGTATTAGTTACAAACCCACAAGCAGTTAAGTACTAGTAATTACTTTAAAATTAAAATTATAGAAATAAATTTTTTTTGCAACTTACTTTATATCACAGAGATACAGTTGACTATTTGGAAATCACTGTATTGTAAACTATTGCGTTATGTTTTTGTTTTTTAATCTGACATTCCTATTACTCTCTGGTGAAATACAGTGCTGTGACCTTTCCTAGACATTAAGGATCATATTAGAAATCTTAAATGCCAGTAACGAGTGCCTGTGTTCACAGTTGTTAAATGGGAGTAGTTAGGTCCACAGGGTCTAAAATACAGTGAGAAACAGTATGTGCCATACCTGGCGGATGGACTTAGGGGAAGTCTGTTTTTTCTTTAAAGACTTGTGGCTGTGTGGCTGACACACTACAAGTTAGGAGTTCTTTTAGTTGCAGAACCATCCATTTACTGTTCATTTAAATCAATTCAGCCAGTATCTAAATAAACTGATCTTAATGTAGCTTGTTAGATGTAAAGCAATGTGTTAATGTGGGTAAACTATTTTAAAAATTTGAATTAGCTGCAAGTTAAAGTCTTTGTAAAGCTATATTTTATTTTGACCTTTTCTAATTATATATTTTGGGGTACATCTGTGATGTGCTAGGCAACCTTAGATGCCATAGCTTCAATTCACATTATTGAAATGCAGCTCCCTGCATTGACTTCAGTGAGAATTCAGATATCTTTGAGTTTAAATGGATTGTATTGTTTGCGTTCAGGTATTTATAAAAAGACCGAGTGCTTTCCACAAGCTATAACTAAAAATATCATTGAGATATTTTCTTCTGTTTCTAGTAGGCATATCTTGATGTTTGCACACTGTACATAATAATCTCAAATCAACTGTTCCAGAATGAAAATGAGGTGGTCTGGTGGGTAAACTGTGGTTAAGGGCCAAACTCCCACTGAGATGCTCTCCCCCTCCTTCTCAGCAGGACGGGGGGAGAAAATAGGGTAAGAAAGCTCATGGATAGAGGCTAAGACAGGGAGATTGCTTACCAATTACTGTTATTAGCAAAACAGACTCATCTCGGGGAAAATTAATTTAATTTATTGCCAACTAATATAGTGATAAATAAAGAAAAAAAGTACTTTTACTATTTACAATTTTACCAGTTCTTGGAAGATATACAAAGACCAGCCCTGCTCACATCTGAATATTTCAAAATATAACTTCTACATATTACAAATGACCGGCCCTGATGTGTCTTTCTGAGCACTATTGTTTGTACAGAAGGCTGTGCACCTGATGTTACACTTTACTATGAAAAAGCATTTGAAAAAAACCCAGTTATTAACTTAAGCTAAAATATTTTAAATCATGTTGACAATGCACTGGAATTATACACACATTGCACAGCACTCTGAAATTTTACAATCTTCCTAAATATGCGTAAAAATATGTATTTTCCTCCTGATGATTTGTTTAATGGTGTACAAGAAGATGCACAGTGTTTTATGCACAAAGTTTATTCACCAGGCCATGAAGGTAATAGAGACAATGGGACAGTGTAGTGGTTTGGTTCAAAATATCCATTACTTACTTATTTTCCTTCTGTGAGATAAGAATTAGGAGAAAGCAAAGCAGGCACAAAACTTAAAAGAATATAGAGAAGTTTATTAACAGACCTAAAAGAAAGAAAAAGTCAGACCAAACCTTCAGAACTCTTCTCCTCCCCCCACCTTTCTCCCTTCTCCCACTGTCAATGTAAAAAGACAATCCTTGAGATGTTCAGTCAGTTTACTACTTCTATAGTAACCTTTTTTTCAGTTCAGTTAGGGAGAGGAGTCTTTCTTGCTCATGCTGTGGAGACATCTCCACAAGAAACAGTTGGCTTATGGCTTCAATGTCACAGCAAGACAGCGCCCGGGTTAGTTCTCTGCTGGCATGTGAGAGTCCCTTCCCCTGACTTGCAGCTTTCCCCACAACTGCTTTTGAGGGTCCAATCTTGAGCTACTGGGGTACCATTTTAAGGTTGAGCTGTTCAGAAACAAAGGTTCTCTTCACCTGTCTCTGGGAGCATCTTCACCTCCAGGAACAGAGGCCCTCCTCCTCCCCTGGGAGCAAGGGTCTTCATCACTTTCATCTCTTTCTATTCAAGCTTCTCATCAAATTACAGCTACTTCAACATTTGCTCATTTCAGCACAGGTACTTTTGCTCACAATT
>NW_008239110.1:16353021-16389040 GCF_000691975.1 Corvus brachyrhynchos
CGGGGCTGGGCCGTCTGCACGTAACAGGGCGGTGGGGGGGCCGCGGGTGGAACAGGGCCCAGGGGTGGAACAGGGCCCGCGGGTGGAACAGGGGCCGGGGGTGGAACAGGGCCTGGGGGTGGAACAGGGGCCGCGGGTGGAACAGGGCCCTGTTACCTGTCTCAAAGCCAGAAGTTACCTGTCTCAAAGCCAGAAGCAAGAGAGAGCTTTCCCAGGGTTTGTTCATTCTTAAATGTGGATCACAGAGGTGTTGTCAGGCTTCTTAAATGGCTTAAAAAGTTGCCAATATTCAAAATAGGTTCTGTCAGGTCATAGAGGAAGCTGTAAGCACCTCTTTGCAAGAAAATCACTTCCGTGGCTGATGGAGCCTTCTTTAACTATGCTAAACCATGACAGACAGGTTGATGTGTGAGTACACAGGTTGTGTGTTACTTATGCCACACAGGGGCTGCATGGTTTTTTTTAAATTTGTTTCCCAAGCACAGCACACTTACATTTTAAAAATAAAACCTGATGGCCTGCATGTAGGGATTTGTGAAGGCTTAATATGTAGCAGTCTGTTCCCTGCTGTTTCATACTCCATTCTTTCTTCTACCTAGTATAAGAAGTTTAAATGTTTTGGTTTGGACCTTAGTTACCTGCTTTCTGCTTGACATTCAGAAATTGACTAATAAAAGATACTGACTGTGAAATTTGCAATATACTTAAGTGGATACAGCACTGTACACGTTCTCTGTGAAAAAGTAGTGAAAAGAGACATTGTTTCAAGTGCTAAATAATGGTAATTCTTGTGCAATGACCTTGGACATTCATTCACTCCCCAGAGATTGGTAGGACTATCTTTAGCTCTTCAGAAGTGAGATATCAACACCTCAGTTGGCACTTGGTGCAGCAGGAAAAGACAGATTCCTTGTTAGCAGAAATTTTCAGAAATCAATTAAGTTCATGGAGCTACAGCAGTTTCTATCAGCAGGAGATCAGTTCTGAAACATCTCTGAGAAAGCGAGAGCAGCTGCCGTTAGTCTGAGGAAAGGTCTGTGTGTCTCCAGCTGTGGCCAATGCTGCATGCTAATGGCTTAGTGTAAGAATGCAAGCACACATCAATGCTGCCCTGCCCACCAACCCAGTATACAGCAATTTGCACTCATTTCCTGAGCTAGAGAATAGCTCTGTTACAGTCAAGGCAAGAGAATGAAATGCTGAATGGACTAGAAAATACACAGTTTTAAATAAAAGGTGATTTATTTAAATTATTAAATCGTAATTGGTAGTTAATGCAAGAGATTATGAAACAATAACAAATGGGCCAATACAGCTAGGGGGAGGGTGGGAAGAGACAGATGAAGAAACAGAATTCGTACATTAATGAAGGAGATCATGGCAGTGGAGGACTGAAAGATGGTGTTAGATCTAATCTTTGTCCATTCTAAATTTCAAACAACTGTAGATCTAAGAAATTTTGCAACAGTGGAGAGGCTAACTTGTCATATGACCAAGTAAAGTGCATAGGGTCTTGAACACTCTGCTGAGTCTAAACAATGACTTACAACCTGTAGAGAGATGCTGTGGCAAAAAAAACCCACTCCCTGATTGTGTGATTAACTTGATACATGAGAATTATTTAAATATAGATTAGCATTTTTAAAGGAGTTTATGATGTGTTCATACTGTGTCTGGAAACTTGTGTAACTTTGTGTAAGTCAAAGTCTTCATTTAAACATATTTTAAACAACACTAAGTTAAGGTCAACATTTTTAATATTTTTTTTTTTCTCT
The DNA here is from genome assembly GCF_000691975.1 of Corvus brachyrhynchos. Lineage (NCBI taxonomy): Eukaryota > Metazoa > Chordata > Aves > Passeriformes > Corvidae > Corvus > Corvus brachyrhynchos. The sequence goes on from NW_008239110.1 coordinate 16,354,797, forward strand.
TAATGCTATTCTGAAGTGATAGCTTTTTTATTCACATTTTGTCTTAGAGCTATAAAGTTAATCGTTGCTTCGTAATACACATTTGCATTAAATCTAAGGCAGCATGAAACCCTGCTAAATATTAAAGAGTTTGAGATGGAAGCAAAAAATTTATGTTGTTAGTCAAAACTTGGTTTATTAGGACCTAGGAGCTTGGCTTACATTAGAAATGGGGAGAAAATATACATTGCAAACAGAAACGGGGAAGGAAGGAATACATTCAATTAAAGAAAATTTGTGTAGGTATGTAAATCACATTAATCACACTCAGAAGACCTTGTATTTATGCATTATATAAGAACTGCATGCAAGGTTTGATTCTTTCTGAGTTTTATAGCTCTTTGTTACACCAAGCATTCAAAAGACATTCAAGGGAAGCCAAAAGTTGGTATCCTGGATAAAATATAAAATTAAGTTGAGGTTTTCCAACCTATTTGTTGAAATTCAGAATAACTTTTGAAAAGCCATTGAAACTGAGTGAGTAATAATGAATAATAAAAAATCCTAGATCCTAGTAGATTCAATATGGATATACTGTTAATAACATTTAAAGATCCTGGAGCAGATGATGGGATTCTATACTGAGATTTTACTTTTTAAGGTTGTAAAATTACAATTATTTTTCAAACAATTACTTGCAACACCAAAACTCAGAAAGATTTTACCATTCTTCTTCTGGGCTTTGATGCACATAGATAATGTCATTCTCCATTCTCCAGGGATACAAATGAGGAAACATGAATAAATCAGTTGCTAGAAACTGAATTTATGTTGAGAGAAATAGATAACCAGCTTAAACTTATTTTTAGTGCTTTTTGTAAATAATATTTCATTATTTGAGTATTATAGCTGTTTCACTTCAGTTTTCAAAATATGTTTATGCTGACATTAGAGTAGGGAGTGCTTTTTTATTTAGAAAATAGATGTATGAATTTTTACTGCAATCAAGTGGGATATTTCCTGAGAGATTCTGAAGCACCTGGTATGAGGGTTTGTGTATCTTCTCCATGTAGGCTATCTCAAATGCAGTGTGCTTGCTATATGCATAAAAACACATATATTTGCCTGCACATACATAAACACAGACTTCTTCTTCTCTCAAGGTGAAACTGTTGGTCTGTCAAACCTTTTTCGATGTTCTACATCTAAACCTTTCTCTCTACAAATTGTTGCAATTCTAGCTTTATAAAGGCTCTTTGGCCCTCACAGAAGGATATTGATGTGTCCAGGGCTCTATTGCCAACTGGAGATAGCCCAAAAGAGCGTAAGACTTAAAGAAAAACGTGGAAAATTGAGTTTATTTAATGACAAGTATATATAAATAAAATTAATAAGGATTGAAGGAGATGTTCTAAGATACCTGAAAGGCAGCAGCTCTGAGAAGGGAAGGTATGGTGCTGGGTTAATGGTTGGACTCGATCTTTTAGGTAGAGTCATGAAAAAGACTGCAGTCTATCACTAAATTTTGGTTTTCAGTTAGTGATCTGTTGAAACATCAGTGTCCTCTCCCTTTAACTTGGTTGCTCTTTGATGATTTCTGTGTAGATTTCTTTTTCTTGTAATTATGCCGATGGCCTTTTCTGCATCCTAATAATTTTTCAGTCCTGAAAATCAGAGCTGAATTTGGTTCAGGGAATTGTCTGAAAGATGATGGATCTATCCTTCCTTCTTTCATACTCAGAAAGAGTGAAGTTTGAAATAAATCTTTTTAAGAAAGGGCACTGCCAGTCATCAAAGGTGAGTAATATCCACTCCTGTGATAGCAACCAGATATAACATACACAGTGGCCATGTACTGTAAGGTAAGGAATTTCTTTTTAAAAAGTTTCTATTAAATTGAAAAGTGTCAGCATTTGTAGAGAAAGCAACAAAAAAAGAGAGGGTCTCTTTTGCCTAGTAAGGTCAAGTATATCTTCTGGAAAGGTACAAAAGATACAGCTAGATGAGTTAGGTGACTTACATGGATGTGAAGAAGATAATTTTTCAGTAGAAATAGGGGGTTTTTTACATTATTTTAGTTTATTGCTGTGTGTGGATACTTATTCTGTGTTCATCATGTGTGTTCATTATGATCACATGGGATATCATTTTATAGCTTGACTTAATGTATTTATTCCCCAAGCTTGTGAGTGTTGTATTGCTTTTTAGGTGCCTCTGATATATTCAGAACATTAAAATAAAGTGTATATAGGACAATACTGTCACACGGTTTTCATGCTCAATTTGTTGTGCGCTATATTCCATAGCCAAAGGTAAAGGAATTTCTGACATTTCAAAAGGTGGATTTGTGAAGGAAATAGGAGGCTTTCTTTGAAATACTTGACTTTCACTTATATCCACATAGCACTTTCTGTAAAAAAAAAGAATTGCAAAATACCTACATGATTAAGTGTCTGAAGTTGGCAGGCCTGAGAACATTTAATCTCAGCAGAACTTTCCCCTACCTGTGTGAACTCAAATTCATGTTATATTAATCACACCCTCTCTGTTAACATACCTCATGGAACTGCAATGTGTTTTGATGATGAATCCTTCAAATGGGACTCTGCATATGACAGTAATAGAGCTTATGCCAGAGTAAGATTGATGTTGATTCTTTCAGCACATGTAACCCTTGGGCAGTAGACTTGCCCTCTTTTTTTGACAGTTATTAATTCATCCAAATAAAATTTCCTCCATCATTCTGCCTTTAAACCAGAGGTAACTCATGAATATATTTTTTTTCCCATAAAAGATACAGTATATAAATTAATAATTGGTAGAAAAGATACTGCTTCAAGTCTGTAAACTAAAGGCACTGTACCTGTAGGAAGAAATAATAGTAAGTGCAAACCTATATAGTCTGCTGTAGAATAATGTATTTTTTCTCATCAGGATAATATATGGAGAATACATTTTTGTAATATTTTTCATTTAAGGGGAAAGAATGATGAGGTAATGTTAAAAATCGCACACATGATTGCAGAAATCACCAAGTTCATAGAGCTGCATTATCCTTGCAATAGCTAAAGGAGTTTTTTGTCACCTCCCATTAAGGCAAATTGAAGTTGAAAGAATAAATTCTCATGGAGGACTTACAAAGCTATGCCATTTCTGCTTTCTCAGTCTTGGGCATCAGTTCGCATGTCTTCTGTCTTTCCTTTGCTCTCCAATCTCATTAGCTTGATTGCTCATCCTTCCTTCAGCCTCCTAAGAAGAAATGTACGGGTTTTTTCATAGAAAATCATATGTAAGAAAGATAAAGACTTTGAACTTGACCAAAAAAAAAAAAAAAGTTACCTAAAAAGATTTTCAGAAAGTACCTTTTCTTTAAGGTTATTTGAAATAAGCGTGGTTTTTTTCTTACCCTTTAAAACAGCAGCACAGTTTTGTAGTTTTCAGAGATGCGTGCATATCAAGTTTTATTTTCACAGTGTGCATATGATACATTGTGTGTGCATGTGTCTGCACACGAGTAGTGTTCCTATGTGTGAGCACATTGCCTCAAGTAATAATCATCTGTGGATTACCATGATGGTGATAACAAGTGCAGAATTGCTTTCATGGGTACAATAAAGAACGGCATGATAGATTTTTATCTACACTGTTTAAAAAAAAAATCTGTCTTAAAGCATATTTGTTAATTAAGTGCTGTCTGTACTGTTCTGAAATATCTTTGTTCCTTGAGTAAAACAGTATTAAAATTCAGGTTTTGTGTGATACATACATCCATTTAGTTACTGCTAACTAGCATTCATTTCAATTAACATCAAACACAAGTTTCTTTCTCTAAAAGAAATAGGTATTTTTCAAAAGTATGTTAGTTTGTCATGAATAAGGTTAGCAGAAGAAAGGCTGCAAAACTATCAAGCCAGCAAAGTGGCCATGAATTTAATAATGAGAAAGCATTGGCTCCAGGTGCAAAGTAATTCAAAATATGGTTTTTACTGACTGAAAATAGACAAAAAATCACAGGGTTCTGATTCACTGTTTTGTTTTCCCCTTTACCTGAAAAATGAAAGGAAAATGCAAGGAGTTGTTGGGGTTTTTTTCTATGATTAGTGTTGGTGAATTGTAGTACACAGAGACAAGTTTATACACATCTATATCTTTTTTTAATACTCAAATGTTTATTCTTACTGCTTTTGTTTTGATATGTGATCCTTAGAGGTCTCCATGATATGAAGCAAAATACTAAATAAGAATATATTATTATTGCATTTATTATGTCAAATGACAAGCAACCTCTGAAGAGCAGATATTTGGGCTTTGCAAATCCTTGCATTTTTCTTAGAAAAGAAAGAATTTTCTTCAGAATATTGATTTATTTACATTATATTTCGTTCAAAATCTCCCACTTAGAAACACTGGCAGTTATTAAAAGCAGTATATCCTTCCTGTAAAAATAATTTTGCCCAACAGATACTCCAGTTACACAACTCCTTCATGCTTGAAACATTATGATATATTTCAGTCTCCTAAAGGATCCCAAAGTGTTTCTTATGTCATACTTTGCTTTGAATTACTCACGCAGCCATTGTTGTGGTACAGTATTGTCAATAGTAATGTTGCAAACCAGTTAAGTAGAAGGAGATAGGAAAATAACCTTTGGCTGGCTAGAAGTGAAGGGGTGGTTTTTTCCATTTTCTGTTGTGATAAAGTTTAGAAATAACATTCCTGGGCTGTTTTGCTTGGTGCTTTACAAACATGGAAACAAAAGAAAGCCTGAAATCAAAAATACTCACAGTCTAACTTGGTGAACTGTACTAACAGTTGGTTGTAGCACTTGATGGCACTTGGAAATATATTTTAGTGGTGACCAAGGTGGGCTGGGTTAATGGTTTTACTCAATTATCTTCGAGTTCTTTTTCAACCTTAATGATTCTGTGATTCTAACAAAGACATAGAATTTAACTATTTCTTGCTGCTGCATACACTGTTTAAGCTTTTTCAGTAGCAAGTAAACACTTTAGGAGGCATCCATGGATTTTTATTTCAAGATTATCACACAGTGGGATGTCCTCAGCAATATCACAGGCAAATATTGAATAGCCCTAAATGCTGTTGCAAAGCTGAGGAAAATGTTTTTAAAAGAGCAGCTTTTAATTTGGACCTGACCAATTGTTCTTGTTTTATAGTCATGCATTTTTGGTTTTAATAATCCTTGCATGCTGGGATTTTGTTGCCATAGAAATATGAGCTTTTAGTTTTGCAAAATTATGCAAATTCTTTTTCTTGTTAAAATATTCATGAAGGAGTACAGTCAGAGGAGGGAGGGGAAGGGTCGGTTCTTGTGTTTTAAGGGAACTGGACTTTGGCACAAATGTTCTAATTAGTCATTCCTTCTAATATTACAGGAGGGCATTTATTGATATGACTACTGTAATTATGGTTTGCCCCTTTGGAACCACAGACCATGGAATTGGGAGACTAACATTTAATCAGTAAAATTAAGAATTACTTTCAATTATGAGGTTGTTGACAGCTACAAGACCAGCAGTAAACAGTTTTTATTTAGAAACGTTTGATGAGGATATATGTTACTTAGAAACATGTCTCAGAACTGATGCTCAAATAGTGAATTTGATTACAGTATCACTAGTAGTCTGAAACATCTTCTTAGTTAAATAAAAAGTGGTATTTTTACCCAGACTTAGACCATTTAGCCATTCTGCCCTGCTAAATTGGTGCTTATAGCGATCCGAGCAGCTGTTGCAGCAGCTGTTGAGTTTGTATTAGCTGGTTTGTTTGGTTGGTTTTTTTCTTTTCCTTCAGTTTAATGTCTGCAACTGTGATGACATACAAAGTTAATTTCTTTAAATATCCTTCTGTGATGCATGCTTGACATACTATGCTACAGTGTCACAGCTTCTGGTACATTTTTGCCTGATTGGTAAACTTCCAAAGGCTGAGATTTACCTGCCACCACAGTAATAGACATGGGCAATATTTGTACATGAATTAGATTATCACATCACTACTGGAAGAATATGCCCCTGCTTTTGTGTTTTTGAATCCTTGATCTAGTTATAGCACCTTGGGGAACAATGGTTGGGAAGGCACAGTCAAGATCATATGGAAAGCAAAGAAGAAGAAAGTGAGTAACCATACTAAGGTTGTGTGCTTTGGTTACTGTGGTTAAGTAACTGTAAAAAAGTAATCAGATATTTTAAATTTTATAACAGCTTATCATTAGAAAAGTTGATTTTAGACTTCAGGAGTGGTTGACCAGAGAGTTCCATTTCTCTTCTCCAGTGAGAGGAAATGACAGCTGGGAATTCTGGTAGAGATTTGAGAATTTGTAGAGTAAATATCAACATTCATAAATACATTCCAGGAGACAGCATATAATCTTACCGTGCAGATTTTTCAATCAGTCACTGATTACATTAATTTTTTCAGGGCTAAGTTCAGAAGGAGCAACTATTAATTGTAAGTAGGAGTGGCAGCAGAGGGCTCACAGGAGAGCTAATGTTATTCAGTTCCCATCTTCCTTAGGAACTGAGATTTATTCCATTTTTCATTTTAAGAGTTCCATGATATAACTGGATGTTTCAACATTATATATTAAACACAATTAATAGTTGTATTTTATTTAGACATCCAAATAATACAGTCTAGTTTATCCAAGGGGGAAGAGGACTAAGGTTATGAAATGATAACTTTAATACAGTATATCAATAACAGACTGGGCTGAGTTTACTGATATAATTTTGAACAATATAAGAATCTTCTTATTGATTCTTTTACAATCTTTTCCATTTAAATGTTTCTTAGCAGATATATTGAATTAAAGGAATTGTGCAATATTTTAATTGGTCTAAATTGTTTGTGACAAACCATTTTAAATATGAAGGGCCTGAAAATAGGCATCAGATTGTCATGTTGAGGCTGGCAGACATTATCAACCACTATACAAAAATTATGCCTCGAACTTCTGGAGCAAGAAGGAAAAGGCACCAGGACCAAAAATTAAAAAGGTTGTCTGATTACACTTGATCTACTGATATTCTAGCAAAAGCAAGGGATGTTTTCAAGGGATGATTAAGGAGGTACTCGCTAGATTTTAATGTCTTCCCCTGTTGGTGTTCTTTCTTCACTCATGTTTCCATGGTGTTTGAATCTGAACACACAGTGTTTCTCTGATAAGTGCAGGGTATTCTTTCTATGGCCGAGTGATCAGATGCAGTGAAAGACTTTGCTTAGTTAAGACTAATATGTGTTCTGGAAGGGTCCCACTTGCTCAGGTATTGAGCATAAAATAGGGAAGAGACATGGTCAAGGTACATAAGAAATACAATTTAGCAGAGTTTTCCTTGCTCCTTATGGGTTGTGCTTACTCTTTGGACAGATTTTATTCGTCTCTTAAGCAAAATCATTCACTTAGGAGAAAAAATATAAACCCACAGATTTGATGATTCTTTCCATTGCCTAGAAAATTTTAAATATTGAGATTTATTCTAAATATATGGTTCCATTGTCCAATGTATAAAAAAAAAAACATCTCATGCAATGATGTTTAAGGCTTTTTTTTTTTTTTTAGGTTTTTTTTTTTAGTTACACAAACATTATTCAAGGTAGAGCAAACAGATGTATATATAAGATATAAAGCAATGTCATGCTTTAACTTTTGCTCTTTGGTTTCTTAACATATAGGTTAGATATCACAGAACATTGTGTGATCAAATAAGTGCCTACATTGAATAAAACTCCTTTTTCGTTTACTCAACTCTGCCTTAATGTAGGATCAGCAGAGGAAATACTAAAAATTAAAGAGCCTGTATCATAACATTCTGGATAAGAATTCCAGGAAAGAATGACTTGGAAATCTTCTTGGCTGTCAGAGTGGTCTGTTTGAAGAAACTGAAAATGACAGTGAATGGTTTGAAATTCTCAGTTTTCCCCTTGAATGGTTCAATATTGTAGACAAATGCTCATGGAAAGCAATTAAACCAACCATTGACAAGCAGGCTACTTTGTGTAAACTTGCTCCCTCACTTAGTCTGCTTCTCTGGAAGCAGTATTTTGAAAAAGTGAAATTAAGTAGAATGTGGCATCAAATTATACAGAAGATGTGGAGTGTACTTAAGCAGGGAAAGTAGGACTGTGAACTAGCTGGCATAGAGTTGGGGGAACTCTAGATGGTAGAGATCTCAGGGAAAAAAAAGGGGAAAAGTTTAACTTCCCTATAAAGAAAACTCTGAGTTGTTTTTTAAAGCTAGATAGAACTGTACTGTCATTCAAATAAAACATGATTATTCTGCTCCCTGCTTTATCTGAAATATTGCTATAAGGCCTCAGAAGAGCTTTTATATCCTATCTAAATTCAATCTGTCTAAGAGAGGAGAGTCTATTTAATCTCTAATTGGATCTGGAGTAGAACTAACACATGCAATCTTTATTGAGAGCTATTACTAAATGAAGAAAGGTTTGACATCTTCTTGGTGATGGTTCTATTGGAATTCTTTTCTAGTCCCTGCCTTCCCTCACACTATGACTAGCACAAAGACTGGATCAGCAAAATCCAATTAAATATCATAAATTTACAGCTGGTACTTTTTCATAAAGAAGATAATAATCCAGATGAGAGATGAAATATTTCCTTCAAAACAAGCAAATTAAATTAGGAAAAGCAGTCCTTGGTCCATTCCCTTCTACACCGAGTGGGCTGCTAGAAGAACACATGTGCACTTAGACATCAGTTAAGGTGGTACATTGTTCAATGAGTTGTCAAACCATATCACAACTGCTCAGGTGCCAATGAATTATGGACTAACTTTGTCACCATGAATAAACTGGGAAAAATCTTATTTTATTTAAAGGATTTCCTTCACATGATTAGTGCTGATGTTCTGATGGCAGATATCTCTACATTTGCTGAAATCCCTGTCATAAAATAAATGTGTACCTAGAGAGTTTGTGAAGGTGAAAGAGTCCAGATATACTTCAGCCTTTTATTGCAGCTCTATTTCATGGAAATTCAAGAAGGCTAGCAGGCAATGTTAAACTGTATATGTTGTGATTCCATTACCTTCAAGCATAATATCTGATGGTACATAGTGCCATAGGAATGGCTTGGACAGGCACACTCTGCTGGGTTAAGAACTGGCTGGATGGACGAGCCCAGAGAGTGCTGGTGAACGGTGCTGCATCCAGTTGGCGGCCAGTCACCAGTAGTGTCCCTCAGGGGTCTGTGCTGAGGCCAGTTCTGTTCAATATTTTTATTGATGACATGGATGAGGGTATTGAGTCTACCATTAGTAAATTTGTGGATGACACTAAGATGGGAGCATGTGTCAATCTGTTGGAAGGTAGGAGGGCTCTGCAAAGAGACCTGGAACGGTTGGGTAGATGGGCAGAGTCCAATAAGATGAAGTTTAACAAGTCCAAGTCCTGTGTTTTGGCCACAATAACACCCTGCAACACTATAGGCTGGGGACAGTGTGGCTGGACAGCGTCCCGGCAGAAAGTGACCTGGGGGTACTGGTCAACATCTGACTGAACATGAGCCAGCAGTGTGCCCTGGTGGCCAAGAAGGCCAATGGCATCCTAGCCTGTAGGAGGAGTAGTGAGGCCAGCAGGACCAGGGGAGTCATTCTACCCCTGTACTTGGCACTGGTGAGGCCACTCCTCGAGTGCTGTGTCCACTTCTGGGCCCCTCAGTTCAGGAAGGATGTTGAGACGCTTGAGGGCATCCAGAGGAGGGCAACAAGGCTGGTGAGGGGCTTGGAACACAAGCCCTATGAGGAACAACTGAGGGAGCTGGGAGAAAAGAAGACTCAAAGGTGACATTATCACTCTCTACAACTTCCTGAAAGGGGTGGTGGTTGGTCTCTTTTTCCAGGCAACAACTGACAGAACAAGAGGACACTGTCTCAAGCTGCGCCAAGGGGAATTTAAGTTGGATGTTAGGAAAAAGTTTTTTACTGAAGGAGCGATAAAGTACTAGAATTGTCTGCCCGGGGAGGTGGTGGAGTCACCATCCCTGGATGTGTTTAAAAAAAGATTGGTTATGGCACTCAGGGCCATGGTTTAGCTGAGGTGGTGTTAGGGCATTTGTTGGACTCGGTGATCTTGAAGGCCTCTTCCAGGCTGGTGATTCTGTGAATAGTACAGAGCCACTGGAAGACTGAGTGAATATCCGTGTACTTTCTCATAATCATGGCAGCAAGCAAAAAAAATTCATAGGTGTATCAGGAAACAAATGGGAGGTTTGTTTTGTTGATGCCTTCCAGAATAAGAAAACATTATTATCTCTTAGAACCTTAAGTTACTATCAGCAACTTGCTGTGGTTTTATATTCAGAAGTATGAGTGTTAACATTCTTCACAGAAATGTTCTGCCCATTCGTATTTGTAGCCTCTGTGCTTTTTTCCCTCTTTTTAAAAATTTTTCTGGTAGCATTTTTTCATTTAATATAGTTCTTATTGTATGACTATTTATATAATTATACAATAGCATGCAGGATTCATGTTTTTCCAAATCCTTTACCTTTCTATAGATGTATCGTAGCTATATTGGTCTAATAAAAATATTAACACTTTATAATGCTTGTTTCTCTAATACAATATTTCTGTGACTGTATTTCTGCTGCAACCACTAAGTGTGAAGAGGGAAAAGATAGTTCAAATTGTTGATATTTGTTGATGCTTAAGGGTGGGGTTTACTGGTGGGCTTGGCAGTGTTGGATTAACGGTTGGACTTGAGGATCTTACAGTTCTTTTCCAACACAAATGAGTCTTATGATTCTATTATGCCTTTTATTTCACTTATTTTGAAAGTCTGGTGGTGTATGATTATTAGTCTAAATCTAGTTTAATGCAGTAATATAATGTAATATAATGCAGTAATTTTGGTTTTGAAGGTGTTATGTTCTCTTGGATTAGGCCTGACATCCAAGCCCTTCTGAGTTAAATCCATTGTTGTATAGATTTTACTACCAAACATCTGAGCAAAGTGTACTTGTTTTATTTCAATAATACACCTAGTGCACAATTATTTATTCATACGTGAAATTTTCTGTCTTCAAATTACTTTTTAAATATAAATACAAAGTGGAATGATTTGAAGGTCATCCTTTGGTGGCCAGCCACTTTCCTTTGACTTTGTGGAGGACTTCTTTCTGTTGCCTACGTGTAACCACATAGTGCCGTATCAGATACCCCGGTTCATATTTAGGTGCTTTAATCACAAACTGAGTCTCTTCTTAACTGACAGAAGAGCATTTTACTGCTTAATGAGATAAAGTATTATAATCAACACCCTGTTTAATGGAGATAGCTCCTAATCTTCTGAAGTTACATTTGGCAGATGTTCAGAAGAAATGAGGCAGCCCCCAGTGCAGTGGACTAAGTGCTAAACCTTTACAGGCAGAGTAACAAGAGGCATTGGAGAGGGAGAATGCGAATCTTCATGCAGTAATTCAATAATATGGTGGAATATAAACCTGTACAAGAAGGAGGTATTCTCCAAGGACATTAGCAGGAGGGATCCTGACAGCTTGCCTTGGCAAAGCATTGGCAGCAGATTCACTAAGTTCAGGAAGATAAAGACTTGTAGAATTTGATTTCCATATGAAAAAATGCAAGCTTGCCTCATCTCTAGCCTTGCTAATGTTTGTAGAAATGCTTTTTCTTTTCAGTGCTGTATTTGTGGTTTGCTATCACTTGTCTTGGCTTAAAAGTAATTTTAGTGGGACAAGCATATAACATCAAAGCATGCTTTACACAGTATAATACTGGGTGCTTCCTACTACCCTTGAGCTCTCTTGCTGTTGAGCAGGGGCATTTGTTCACAGGAAAGGAACCATCTTTTCTGCATCAGTTTGGTTGACCCTCTGTCAGGGTGTCATAAAATAGTCTTGTCTGCTCTCTGGTTTTATCCTTAAGAGCACGTAACATAATAGTACAGTTAACTGTGAACAATTGAAAAAAGCCCCAAAAACTATGCCAGAAACTTCTTTGAACTAAGATAGCTGTGATTTCCCTCTCCTGTGCTTGTTATTTCTTGGGGATTCTGTGACTTTTTTTGAACACGTAGATTCTGCCTCCGAAGCTGGGAAGACGTATTTGATATATTAATCTAAAAACAGGTGGGAGAGACAATGGGAATTCTGTGGAACTTCCTTGACATTTTTAGACAGCTATTCTTGTCTCAACAATACATGCCTCTGTCACCAGCAAGGCAAACTTTTATGCCCTGTTCTCTTTGGTGTTGATGGCTTCAGATGACAATCCTTGAAGCAGAACTCTGAATCTTTGGGTGATACAGAGAAAAACGTGCAAATAGAGGGATCTCACAGGTGCCCAGTTTCTGTATTGCCCTTGCACTTAAAATTCAGTGAAAAGTACCTTTTGCATGAGGTAACATGCAGTGCATGGATTGACCTCTGAATTCCTTTGCCTGTGAGTGAACTTGTTCTTTAATATGCAGAGGAAGGAAATTACCATTGCGAACAATGGCAGAAGGAAGTAGTACTTTTTGGTTTATATAAGTTTGAGGTTTTTTCTTATCTATATTGGTATTACACAGCATACAAGGCAAATACACAATCTGAACTGTGAGGTATTCTCTATGATAAGTGTCATTTGGGGACCTTGTCTTCAGTGTGTGATGCTGTTCATGATATGCAAATATTGCCAGTTGCAGCAGTGAAACTCAGACTGCTGTGGCTAGCAGAGACCTCAAGAGACTTCTTAGTCATATTCCAGCTCTTAGGCATTATATCCAGAGTATCTCTGGCATGTTGAACTGCTGCTAATTAATGAACTACTTCAATAGCATTTTCAAGTAATTTGATACTGTTTTGACCATCCTTACAATCAGCTTTCTTTATAGTCAGGCTGAATCTTCTTCATGCCTTCCCTGCAGTTGCCAGAAGGAAATAAAAATGGCCATTTCATTTTTCCAGACTTCTACGTTTTGGTAAATTATTTTCCTGTTCCTTCTGAGCGTTCTCTTTTTTGGACTAGTCAGTCCACCCCTTTCCTCTTGTGTTTCCTGTTGGTTGTATTTTAGGAGTTCCTAATCCATTCTAGCTGCCTTTCCTTTAGGGCTTTTTCTTTTTATTTTCCTTTTTTTTTTTTTTTTCCCTGCTTTGTGACCTATCAGTTCCTCTGTTGGATTTTTATATACTAAGGTAAAGCTTATGTAGCTGGGAAAAAGTAAAACCTGTCTTGGTTCATAATTTTTATGGATTGCCTGAAACTGCCTAATCTTTGTTTTCCCCTTATTTTAACTTTCTTGCATCTTTGGCATTAGTCTGAACTTGAAATAGAAATGATAAAATTCTGCAAAAGTTACTCTTCTAAAATGTTTGTCTACAGCTGAAAGCAATTCTGGATACTTCTTGCAGCATTTCAGATATTTAAATTTTCTACATTCCTCTTGCAGTTACAAACCAGTGCTTAGACGTGACCACAGGCTGTAACAGCTGTATCTAAGGGAAGAAGTCTTTTTATGTTGTTACGGTCAAGGCTTTAAGTAGTTGCATTGGTACCAGCAGGTTTGGACACTATGTAGATAAGTATGTGGTGCTACTGTTTGCCAGTGACACTAAACTAGGAGGAGCTGCAGACTCCATCAAGGGTAGAGAGGCCTTACAGAGAAACCTGGACAGGCCAGAGAGCTGCGCCATCACCAGCAAAATCTAACAAAAGCAAGTGTTGGATTCTGTCCCTGGGATTGGGTCATCCTACTTACACACACAATTTGTGAGGTAAGAGGGTGGAGAACAGCGACGTGGAAAGAGATCAGGGGGTTTGAGTTGATGGCAAGTTGAACATGAGTCAGCAGTGCCCTGGCAGCCAAAAGGGACATGCATGTCCTGGGGTGCATCAGGCACAGCATTGCCAGCCAGGCAAGGGAGGGGATTATCCCACTCTGCTCTGCACTGAGGTGGCCTCACCTCAAGCAGTGTGTGTACTTTTGGGCACCTCAAGGACGTCAGACTATTAAAGTAAGTCAAGAGGAGGGTGACCAAGTTATTACAAGTTCCTTCCAACTTAAGATATTCTATAATACTATGATCCTACAATATGATCCAAGATTCAGGTTATGAATTGGAGAGAATTTTCTGGCTTTAACCAAACAATTACCTGTCCTGCCTCAGATGCAGGGCTTTTATATGCCTTTATGGCTAATTCAAAATCAGTTGATTTCCAGACCTTAAATGCTGGAAGTTTTTTTCACCACTTAAATTAGATTCATCATAAAATTATGAAGATTTTGACTTTCACTGCTTTCTGTTACGGTATGCAAAAGGATCCAGTATGGTGAACAATTACATCCTTGAGAATAACCAGATTATACTCTTCATAAAAGACTCACAAATGTGCTTTGTGCTCAGCAGTATGCACTGGAAGGGCAGAAGAATCCCTGTGATTTTAATGTTCTGGGAGAGGAGGCTCACATTGCAATGAAGTATGAGGCAGACACGTTTAAAACGCAAAATATAGTTCTTGCAGCATTTGATTTACTTATGCTGCTTCCAATCAATTAACAGAAAGCTCTATTTCTGTGCTGAACTCTGTCATTCAAGTCTGCAGCTTTTGATTTGCATCGTACTACATTCTATTTTTAATGGAATAGCTTGTGTCAATGCCATGATTCTGGGGGCTAAAAGAGCGTGGAAGAAATATACTGTCATGACACAAGAGCCTGGTCATTGACTTCTCACATTGTAGGCTGGGTCAAACTGAGCAAAAGGGCTGAAACATTCTTTTAAAGTAAATTTATTTGACTCCATCAGGGAAAATTCTTACTTTATTTTAGGTTACAGTTCATTCTAAGAAGAACATCACAGCCCTTTTTTTTTTTCCTATTTTGGTAGTTGGCTCCATCAATGAAACTGAAGTTATTGAATTTTCTATAGGTTGCTAAGGCTGCTGATACAGAGGCCAGCCTAAATGAGGACCATATAACTGAACAAGTACATTGAAAGTCTAATGCAAGTATCTAATGGAAATTTGCACAGATTTCATATCTGTTTCTGATTTCTCTGTTAGTCTGTGGGTTTAAGGAATTTTCAGGCTTCGACAGGCGTAGAAGAAAGATGACTAGGTGTGATTTCTAGATGGTTGAGCAAGAAAGGAAGGGTCTGTACATCTGTAATCCTCAGGGATCTGCATGTGGCTTTGCAACACTAGAAATCTACTGATGCTCAATAAAACTGCCCCCAAGTGGTTAAGGCCCATTTTCTTTTATTTAATTTTTTTTTTTTTCTGTCTTTCTACTCCTCAGGTAGCAGCTGCTGGAGGACATCTGAAATTTACAGTCTCCTATGATGTCACAGAAGAAGAAGAGGAAGAAACAGCTAAATTGATGGTTCAATCTGATGTCATCATAGAGGTAAAGTGATTGTATTTTCAGCCAAAGAAAGAAAGAAAGCCTGCTTCTTCAGGTGTTCGGTGTGAAGTCTGGTGGTTGAGGACACAGAACAGAAGGGTGCACATACTTTCAGCTAATTTCTAGTGTCAGAAAATGGAAACACTTCAGAGAACTAAAAGCTTCAATATCTCGAGGAGTCTCTGGTATTATTGCAATTGCTTAGAAAACTGTAATCCTTCTTGTTCATCAGGAGGAATGAAGAAACAAAATAATTGGTCATTTGAGGTAACACTTTCACATTCTTTCAGCAGATCCATTCTTTTGCACCTCAGCATTGAATGAATTTGCTTTTGTCTCCACAGAGCCATGCACCATGACACTAGGTTTTATCTGAATAACCCAAACTTTCTTTTCTGCTGCTTTTCAATTCTATCAGGCAAGCCCATTTCAAGTTTATGAAAAGTGAATATTATTCCTGATATTTATTATTCTTCTAAAATATATTATTCAATAAATCATGTAGCCCAATTGGCTTTTTTTTTATGACTTTTTTCATATTTAGATCTCTCTCTTTCATGCCTCTCTCTAGGGAGGTGACTTGAAAATCAGCACTCCAAAAGGGATAATTCACCTGCAGCCTTCTGAAGAGCACACTGAAGAAATTGTGCTGAAACCAGAATCTTTCTCCATGCATGGCACCGATGTTCCAGTCAGCAGGAGGGAGTTCATGACTGTCCTTGCAAACGTAAAGAGGATCCTCATAAGAGCCACATACAGCAATGGGATGAATGCCATCTACAGGTGAATGTGAGGAACGGGTCTCCTTGCTAGAGGCAGCTTCTCGGAAGAGTTGTTTTCTCTCTTCAGAGAACGAGGCTGATGTAATTTAAAACACTCTAATTTATTATCATGAAATCCACAGCATTCATTTACACTTTCAAACTCTTGTTAATATGTTTTTCATTTTGGGTAGGCAGGAGGAGGAAGGCAACAGAAAGAAGCAGCCTTTTAAGAAAATGAAATTACATGGACTATTAAGGCATGAATGACAGTTCTATAAATATATTTATTTTGTGAACACGGTAATTCCCATGTATATGGTGAATCATGGAGTGCGGTAATAACATGTTGAAGTAGGAAAAGATATATTGCTTATATATTGTTTTTCCCATTTAATGACCATACAGGGCCACATTAACAGTGGACCAGAGAATAATATCCTGAGTCTCCAAGCTGGAAAAGTGCCTCAAGGGGAATTCTCTGTGTTTTTAATCAGTACCACACACAGAACTGGCTAATCCCAAAGCCTTTCCCTTGATTTATGTCAGGATGCTGCATGGACTGCTCAAATCCACTGATTTGATGTGAACTCTTCTGAGTCCTCTGATAAAATTAAAGACATGTGAAATGATTCAGTTGTTCTATTTCAGTTGCTGCAGTGTGTTTGAAACTGTAAAGCTCATCTTGCATTTCAGATTTTCCTAAGTGTGTGAACAAATACTCTAGATTGGCTAGCAGAAAACCTCTCTCCTGATACTGTGTGATTAACATTAATAGTTAGGTGGCATAAGTAATATTTTTTAAATGTGTAATGGAATTGATTGCATAGTAGTTTTTTACTCACAAGGCATGAAACCTGAAATGCTCTCTAATCTACACATCAGTTGATTCAGTGGCATAAACCAATTTGGAATGGAGGGAGCTGATAGCACATTTAGTGATCATTTGCTGAGAGCACAGACACAGTTTTTGCTGCTGTGAAATTTCTTAAGCAATCTAACCATCATTTGAATACTTAGGTAATTAAAATATATCCTAAATTGAAAGGCAGGTTGTGTCAACAGAGTGCAGTTTTCTGATTTGAGCTGTGGCAGTGTAAATTTTTCCCTGCTAAAAAGAATTCTTCTGTCTCTCTATTTTCCTGTGGTTAGTTAGTATGTATTACATCTCTGTAAGTAAGTTTGTGAATCATAACTAGCTTCAGTTTGGGCCAAACTGCTTCCTAATTTGCTCATTCAGTCATCAGCCTTGTATTCCTTTGCATCTCCTTGGATCCAGTTTGAAAGCCTTTCATGGCCATCAGCTTCTTGTTTGAGGAGAGCCAAAAGACCAGACCAGAGCTCACCTCTTATGCACTATGAGCAGACCATGAGAAGGTGTTAATTCACAGCTTACAGCTGAGACTAGTGGGAGCTCAATGAGTGATGATCCTCTGCTCTCTTCTCATTCAAATAAAAAAAGCCCCAAACCATTAGCCAGGATTTTCCAAACTAAAGGAGTGCGGGAGCATACTGAGTGGTATGGGAAATGCAAACTTTTAAAGGAGATATGTATGATTGACTTTCTATGGGGCAAAGGTGTTACTAGGTATTATGGGAAGCACAAACTTCATTTGATGCCTTAGGTTTTAACTTTTATATTTTTCAAATCCTGGACTGCCTAGTGTGTAACTCTGAAGTTTCTTGTGGCCTGTTAGCTGCTGTTCTCTCATGCTGGTTAGACATAACAAACCCTCTCTAGGTTTGCTCTTCAAGGACACCAGGCCCCAAAATAAGCTAAAAGCCTTTGAGAGGAGGACTTGGGGTATTTACATCATTAACTGAAGTTATAATTGGAGAATTAACCCTGATATGCAAATGGACCAAACTTACAAAAGTGTGAAGAGCCCATGACCCAGCATCCATCTTGGGTGGAGCCCCTCAGAGGCTCTACACTCCCAAGGTGTACCTTTGAAGGCCCTTAAAATAAATACCTACTTTGTCTTACTTTGTCTAGACTCTGTTTTCAGGTAGCTACTTCAAGGCATCACATTAATCAGAGGTTTACATATATCTGTGTACTGACATTTGTACTAGTAGGAGAAGGTGCTTTTTTCCTACAAAAAGCACCTTGGCTGGGCAGTTAAAGTAAAAAAAAGTGCAGTGCTAGAAGTGTAATGGCTCCATCCTGCCTATACTGTGGAACAGGGGGGAAGGGATGGGTGAGATCCCCTCTGGGCAACAGTGTAGAGCTCAGGTAAGCACCGACATGTAGAACTGACACAATCTGTAGAATGTGCCTTGTAAGTAAGAAATGGCAGAGCTGTCAGTGGCAAATTTGGAAGACTATACGTCATTGCCGGCATCCCAGATTACTGCTTTAGCCATTTGGTCATGTGTGGTGCACCACTGTTTCATAGTCTTGTTCATATTCAGCTTTTGGCAACAGTTTTGTGGTGTGTTAAAGATAATTTTCTGAAAGCATTTTTTTGAAATACTCTTTAAGAAGAGCTCTGCAACACACATACAATTTATGCTTTGCCTGTTGGTAGCCACCAGCTCCTAGATGTAGTGACATTACAGCTGGGAAGATTGGTCCCTTAAAGACAGTGAGTTAAAAGGCGGTTAGGGGAAGGAACTGAAATGATTTTGAAGAGTATCCTTTTTTTCTAGAAATGGTCTTATATTGCTGGTACATTTCTATCTGTCCCTCTGAAGTCTCTTACCAGAGAAAAATGTAGTGGTTGCTGTATTACTGTGATTATTGTCAGCACGTCCACAAATCTAAACTAAACAATTTTATTGAGTGCTGTCAGGGTGCTCATTGCAGTTTAGCATGACAGAAGAGCGGATGTGAAATTCCAACCACAATTAAACAAATTCAGTTTTTCTTCTTTGATTTAACTGTAGCAATCATAGTTTCATCCGTTAGGATGTGATTTTCTGAGTGGAGTTAAGTCTCCTCAGAACAGTTCATGGTCCCAGTCACCTGTTGTAGCAGCAACAGAATCTACTGTCATCCAGCCCACCTTATATTCTGTTGTGTAGGCATATTGCTAATTTTCAGGATGTGCCTCATTACTGACTGTTTTATATTCTCTTTGACTTTCACTCATGCTAAAACACACTAGGTGCAAAGCTGCGCTCATAACTCCTAAGATCATGCAAAATAACCCTTTTCTCCATATTCTTCCCATTTAGTTTTTCAGGGAAAATGGAGACCCAATGAAGAAGATACTGTTTGTGATACCTAGGGCTGATTAAGGACTACTGTTGATGGTCTCCAAAGGAAGAAACTTTTGAAAAGAAACAGTGTAGAGCTAAGCCTTAATAGATAAGTAGATATGAATTAAAAGGTTTTCATTGTCTTTAAACAGGTATGTGCAGTGGACAGATGGATATTCCTCTGAGAGGGTTAAGAGGGTTTGGCAGAGAGACAAAAATATTACAGGGTTATTAGATCCTTCATGAATGACAACTTCTGCCTCAAAGCACCAGCAGAATTATGCAACATACTAATTAGAGATTGCTATATTAAGCAACCTGTTCATTTAAATACTGAAAGTTTTCAAAATGGATAATGTCACCACATGTGTAAGATTTCCAAGGGTGCTGTTATAATCTGTGCTTAAAAAGAGACCAGAATAGAGGCATAAAGTAACTTTATAGCAGTCATGTAGAAAGAGACTTAAAAATTCAATGGAGTTGTCTCCAGCTGGCAAGAGCTTTAATTTAAAGATTCTATTTTTAACCCTTGTTTAGCTGAACCTACTAGAAACATTACTTAATCTGTAATGCTTTCAAGTAGCCACTAAACAATATTAATGCAGCAGTGCTGGGTTTGACTCAAGCATGGTTTTGTGTACATTTTTTTTGGTCATTTTAAGCTTTCAGTGTTGTTATTGCTCTGTGGTGTAATTAGGAAGCTTTCTTGTATGAGTGGGCAGTTAGATGATCAAGTAGCATTAAAAATGAGAATACAGAAATGCAGCAATCAATCTGAAGGTGAACCCAGCTTCTGGGTTTAAATCCTGGTCCTCCTCTAACTCGGCAGATCTGCCAAACTGTTGCAGTTAAGTCCATCTGTGGTAGAAGCAACAGGCCAAGAAAAGATAACTCTGTCTTACTGTTTCGTTTGATCTAATACTGCTGGCTTGTGCTTCAAAGGAAGTTTAGTAGCACTGTTTATTCAGTTTCAATATTGAGAGTGGTCATTGATGGTAAGTGTTGCAAACATGCAGATAGGCATTGGAAATTGTGGTAGTGAAGAGAATAGATTGCTTGCAAGCACATATAGAAGAGTCAGTGCTAGACACAAGGAGAAAGAGGGAAGAACAGGCCAAGGGTTTTTTTCCATATGCAGAACTGGCTTCAAGACAAATGAGCAATGATTGGGTCACTACTTCATGTGCCTTATGTAGCTGATGTGATTCAGATGCTTGGCACAGCAGACAGTAAACTGTGCTGATACTGCCTGAAACGTCCCCTTCCCTTTTAATCTTGTTTGTTTTTAGAAGTCAACAGTTGCCTGCTGACAGTAACAGTCAGCTTAAATATTTGGTCTTGATGTCAAATCTCAAATTGTTCATGCATCTCCAGGATCCAGTGCCCCATTACTGCCAGCATTATGTATTTTAATGAATGCAGAATAGCATTGAGGAATCAAAATTGCAACATCAAAATGGGAGAAAAGAAAATCACTGCAGCTTTCTTCACTGACTAACTGTTAATGCTAAAAACTGTTAAACACATTAAAATCCCATTTAGCAAATAGCAGAACGTAATGAAAATTGGAACAATTCAGTGAATACAAATGTGGGATAATACTGGGAGGATTGTTTCTGTGTGTTAGTGCTTCTCTTTGTTCCAAGATCAATGCTGAGAGGGAACTAACTGTAGTTCAAAGGAGAAATAAAATTTGAGCTTTTATTAAAAAAATTGTTTCTTCATATAAAGATTTTTTTTTTCCTTAAAATTTTAGATTTTTTTACTGGTAATCACTGTTTGATATCTAATATACTAGAAATTGGTTATCTTATTGTAAGGAAAATTCAAATGAATGATTGCAAAATAAATGTACAATGGAGTGAAGGGGGTATACTGAAAAGTGAGAGAGAATTTACTGAAGATCTGGGTAGGAATAAGCATCCTTCTCTTAAAACAGTATCAAGAACCTTTTACAGAGGTTCTTGTATCACCAAATTGGATTGATGTTTCTAGCTGCATTACAGACAATGGTAGTTCCTCCAAAGTCCAGTCATATTCCTAGTGGTGGTAAAATTTCTGTTTTTCTGAAGTGTCTATCTTAATTTCAGAAATCTTCCCCATTTTTCCCATTACCTTTCATGTCTGTCTTTTTTGGAGTAGTCATGAAATCTAGTGGGAAAATATTCTGTCTTAAGCTTTCCTCCAACCACTGCAGTAACGACAAAATATTTTTCTTGGATGTTTTCTTGTCCAAGGTCATCCAAATAATTTTCAGGATGTATTTGCAGCCAAAAGATAAATGCCCTATTATGAAGAGGAAAAAAACCAGTTCAAGTTTTCCAAAGAAAATTAATTACTTTTTAACAAAATGTATGTCATGATAGAAAGGTGTTTTCTGCTGAAGACGACTTCAAAACAAGCTCTTCAAGTAGCTCTAGTTATCAAACACTCTGTTAAGATTACTGGGTGAAAATAGAAGTAATTTAGCCTCTGTAATACCTTAATATTCCTTTGAATTTTCATAAGTATTAAACTCTCAAATCCCAGTTTCTTTCCCCAGAAGGAGGCTCTTGAGGTAAACTACATCTGTTTCTGATAATAGCTGTAAGATTATCAAAAGACTTCTGTTGTTTCTCTCATCATACTTCCATGCTTTTGAAATAAAATCATGGTCAGTGTTCACCTAAACAATGGCTGTTTGGCACTTTTTTCTCTGTCACTGGGGAGACCAGGGTATATGGCAGAAGATTTCCTTTTTCTTTCATGCACATTCATTTTTCTTTCATATGCATAATACTTAGACCCTCAATCCTTCTGGACAGGGCTCACATCTTTTCAGAGGTCAAATCTCAAGGGTAAAAAAATCCAAAACTTAGTAATGTAATATTTTAGAAAGCTGGACTAGAGGTTCATAAATTTTGAAGACCGTGCTTAGTGTCAGATTTGCTCTATATGCAGCTGCAATGCAAGTTGGCACATGTGGCTTGCAGGCCAGGAATAGCCTTCCATCTCCTGGTGCAGTGCTGTGAGACTTTTGAAATCTATTTTTATCAGTGGGTATCTGACCATAGTCTCCCTCACATGATGAACAAAAATAGTAACAGACATATAGTTTAGGAAGAAATACAGGAATATGAAAACCTCCTTATTTTTAAGCAGGAAGACAGAAACAGGGCACTGCGTGCCACTATAAAGTGTTTGTTGCATTCAGCTGCACATATCCATCTAATTTGCTATTTTGCCTGTTTAACTTCTGTTACATCCAGAATAAGAAGTGTTATTATGGAAGCTGCTGACCACACTTTGAGGGGGAGAAGGACAGCATCTGCAGTGGAGTTGTGTGAGTGTCCTCCAGGCTATGATGGTACCTCCTGTGAGGTGAGTATCATGATGCAGTCTAGTTTGATGTTGTTAGCACCATGATAGCTGAAAGCAGACAGTGGACCTGTGTTGGTAGAAAATAGTAAGAGAGCTGTCCATTCCTGTTAGGAATTTGCCATGGCTTGACTAGTTACCTTTATTTCCAGGTGACGGTTCATTATATTTGATAATATTTAAAATCTGAAGTTCTATGCCTCTGTGGTGATTTCTAACTTATGAAAAGACATTTTGGTTAATAAAAAGGAAGTGAAAGCAATATTTGTACTCTTCAGCCAATTGTTAATGGATGAACCTGTCATCTGTAGAAGGAAAATGGCAGTTATCTGACCTGTGCACAACAAAGCCAGATCAAATTATTTGAGTTAATGGGGTTGAGTTTCCTCTTTTGTTTTCCCAGGGCTTTGCCATTTGCCTTGGAGTTGTTGAGAATTGCATGTGTGTTCTTCTAAGGATTGTGTCCCTTTATTTTGCTCCTGTTACAGATAATAACGTAGACACGTGCTCAGAAAAATACCCACTTCCCTAACAAATCCATTAGTTCACACAGAATGTGTTTGTACAAGTATACGTATGATTAACTACCTCACGTGGGCATAGCTTGGGGTAAATAGGAGCCAAGAAAAATTCTTCAAAAGCTTTGCCTTTAAGGAAATAGTTTCAAACACCGAGATGCTCTGCTTCACAAAACTACAAACAGTATGCCATTTACACAGGCACTCTAGGCATTTGCTTGTCAACTCTTTTTTTCTTTAAAAATTTTCACGCTTATATGTGATATTTAGGGCTTAGGGTCTAGTCTCATGCCAAATGTGGTTGCTTGTTGCTGGGGCTAGATGAACTAATGTAGAAAGAAGGCCTGAAGGAATTATTGGATATTCCTATCACTTCCAAAATGGTACAGATGGAAAAATAACTGGAGAAGAATAGTTTTTACCTCGGCTGAGAAATAATTTTAAAGCCTGGCCACTGTCTGTCTGTTCAGTTATTTTAAGAGAAGTGCTGGATGCAGTATCATTGTGCTTCACACTTTTTTTTCACTTGTCCATTTATTCTCCCAGTGCAGATTTAGGTGTGATGTCCAAAAGAGCAATTGGAAAAGCCCTAGTTGCAGATATTTTAATATCTACTTTTGTTGCAGAAGCTGAAGGACTTGGGTAGAATTCCTGTCTTGGTGTTGCTGAAACTATCTGTCCAGCATTGTGTCCTTCAGTGCTAAACCTTCTCTTCAATCATAAACAGTCCCTGAAATTTGATACATACTTAAGATCATACTCCACAAGAGAAAGCACATATATATAGCTGCCAATTTAAAGTTTCTATGTATGCTAGTGGGCATAGGTAAAAAAAAAAAGGAGAACTTTTAGATTTCCAGACAGTAGCTAGCAAAGTATGGAAAGAGAAGTTGAAAGTGTCTTTTCCTTTTTTTTTTCAGTTACCATTTTTGTTCCTTCTTCTGAATACTTTCAGCCTTGTCCAGCATTTTACTTCTACCAGTTTCAACCTAGCAGAGTTTCATTTTTATTGATTTTGTGCAGTTTTTCAGTTCCATTTTCTCTTCATTATTTAATTTAATGTATGTATTTTTCTCCTGCATAATGATGTTACAGTACCTGGCACAGATGCTGCAGCACTAAAAACAACTATTTTTTACTTATTTTTGTGCTATGAATGTTTTGGCATGATCAGTCTTCCAAAGACAATAAATCCCATTTAAATCATGCTGTCTCTTTTAAGATTGTTCCATTATATAAATTTGGTGTTTATTTTTTACAAGATTCTGGCCAAATAAAATTCTTACATTTTTGCATGTGTATGAACACAGAATTGCATAGGCACAGGTAAAGCAGATAAAATTTTAGATTTCTAATACCAGTTGGTTTCCTTTGTGATAGTTACTGTGCTCCACTCATGAATTTTCTTGCCTTTGTCAACATCTTCATATCTAATTGCTCTTCTCCCTCAGTTTTTTTCCCATTCTCTGTACTCTTTTACTTCTGCTTCAGAAGAAGTTGTGTTTAACGTGCATCACAATGATGAGCAAGAACTTTCCTGACTTTTGAATGTTACGTAATTTCTTTTCTTAAGATCTCAATCTGTAATCTTTTAGTTCTGTTCTAAGCCCTGATATTGATATTTCATGTCTAAGTTCTTAAAATTAGTGACTTCTAGAGCCTTGTCTTGAGCAATATCATGTGTATCTGTGCACGAGAACATTATTTTCAGTCACCAACAGAGGAAGAAGATTTATGGATTTATGCAGAAACCACTTGCATCTCATGCCGCAGAAAGAAAAATACAATATCTTTTAACCTGGTTTTAGGTTTTGGATTTTGTAACTCTGGATGGGGATTTTTTAGGATCGTGTAACCACGAATGTAAAGAAGGAAAAACAAGGATAATGTCTCAGCTGTTGGAATGTTTTTTAAAGAATAATTCCAATTAATCTTTAGATTACTTTCACATTTTTCAAGAGTAAGACAAAAAGGGACATGTTTATTTGTATAAAGAAGAGCCTGTTTGTTACGTTTTTGAAGCGTGTATATGAAGTGGAAAAGATTGCTTTTATTAAATGATACTTCTGGTATTCTGTCAGTGAAAAATTTTCTCTTTGCATTATCCAGATGCTTTTGAAGGTCATAACTCTGTCATGTGCTTTTTTATCTAATGCAAAATTATTGGATCACATGAGCAGTCTTACTGTAGAAGGATAGTTTGCAAAAACTATAAAGCCATTTGTGAGATATATAGTAGGGAAGACTGCTGCTTGACATCTTATTATGAGCAAATGGAGTAGCTGAATTTTTGCTGATGAATCACAGTTGTATGGTGTCACCCTTCCTACAAAACTACTGGCCATGCATTTAATATTGATTTGAATTTTAGATTTAAAAAAGAAATTTAAAAAATCAGAGCAGTTTCTTAGAGGGAAATTACTATCCTTTAAGGAGCACAATTTGTAAATAAAAGGATGGCCTTGGTTTCAGCCTGTGCTTCATTTCAGTGTAGCCTTTTGCTGGAGTCCTAACAAGACAAAATGGTATTTTAATTGCTCTTTGCACCTGAACTTCTCAGAAAACATTTTTGGTGTTTTGAGGATTTTTCCCCCTTCTCTCTCCTTCAGTATTTCACCTTCTGGCTGTTTTTCAGTCTGTACCTCTTGCTTTGATGCTGTCATATTTCAGTTCTTCATTTCTCTGCTTTATTTTACCATTTCAGAAGAACGATCAAGTTAAGGCTTCCTCTAATCTCACACCTGCCACTAAGGCTAAGGTCAGTGCAAAGCCACAGCACCAGAAAGAAGAATTTTCTAGAGAAATGTTGGTATTTTTATTCATTTGGCAAGTATGTTTTTTGTGTTTGCAAGCATCGAATCCAACAAAATTTTTAAAATCCCATTGCTTCATCTGTTCAAGCAAGAGTTTATCTAAGTTTTTATCTAACTTATCTTGCAGTCATGCTGGCCTCGACACAGGCGTGTAAATGGCACAGTTTTTGGTGGAGTCTGTGCACCATGTACGTGTTTTGGTCATGCAGACATGTGTGATGACATCACGGGAGCGTGCCTGGTAAGTGTCACTACGGGAAACAATGGACATGGCCAATATCACTTCAATAAACCTGTGCAATTGGATTAGTGACCTCTGAGACCTGAAATAATCAAGAAGAAAAAAGCCGGAGAGTAACAGAAGAGATCTTTATGTTGTGGTTAAGGATCCTCTTATACCAAGATCTGGTATCTTTAACAATTAAAAAAAAAAAAGATTTTATTTATCACATAAGATCTATGTTTTAGAATAGAATCAATAGTATTAAGGTATGGCATGCAGAAAGCAGCAGATGTATGAATGCTTTTTCTTGCAAGATTTATCTTCTTCTCCTATTTGTCTCCTGCAATACATTCAATTTATAGTATGTAGCAGGTAACTTCATAAATTCTGTACTAGTTTGATGGGAAGATATTGTTAATGTCTTCCTTCTTCTAAATTCTAAATTCTACTAAATTCATAGTAAACCTTGAAGGAACACTTAATGAACTGTACTTCAGAAAAGTAATAAAAGCATATGATCTCAGATAAATCAGATTTTTTTTTCCTTGTAGACTATGGAGATTTTATGTAGTTACCTACTAATTCAGCAATTAAATCTGTGATATTATCCATAGTAAGCCTACCAGCACACCACTGTTTCCAGCCTGTTCAGTAGCCTTTTGGAATGGGTGAATTATGCTGAATGTACTGTTCTGATTGACTCAAGGGCATTTTTAGTTTATATTGTCTGACATGGCATGAAGCTTGAAACAACATGTCTAATTTCATTAGTCTTGCAGAAACACAATTTAAGCCAGTCCCAGTTTAGTGGGATATGCTCTCATTTCCCTGCAGAATTTCAAGCAGACTCTGTAATGTGCATGTTTCTAAGTGTTCCCTTTTATTTCCTTAAGAAAAACCTGCTGGGAAAATGCCAAAATGAAAATTCACGCTTTTTCCAATATAATTTGGCACTTAGAATTATTACTGTTCTTCCTGTTTTGCTCATAGAAGATGTTTAATTGCATTGCAGTGCAAAACAAGATGTCCTTAATGTGTGGATCAGTGAATTTTTCAAATTGCTTTTTCATGAATAGGAGCTTAAAATTATTCTCAATTTAATTATACTCTAAGCCTCAAAGAAGTACCTAGAATGAAAAACATGTTTGACATGACAGTCATGTTTTGAATCCTTCACTTAATACTCAGGAAAAATGTTTATCACTAGGGTAATATGGATTTGTGTTTCCTGACAAAAATTTTTTGCATTAATAACCATATTCTCCAGCTACAATGTTTATAATATCAATGTGGGATAAAATCAATTAACAGGAGAGAAAGGGAAGGAAGAATCTTGTTTAAGGTATGCCATAACTGTTGACTGTTTTGCTTAGGGGTACATAGCCAGATATAAGTTCTAATGTTGTTGGCTTCTGTGTCTTCAAGTTTTAGCCCCTGCACAGCTTCCCTCTTTATTTTTGTCTGTGGCACCAGCCTGGATGAAAGAGAAGGCCATGTAGCTGCATATTGCTTTTTGTGCTGTTTGGCTGATGTGAACTGTTGACTCAGACAGTGGAGCTCCCCCTTCTGATGTTTCAAGGGTGCTGGTGTAAGATAACGCAGCACTGACAAGGAAGTGGAAAATAACCAGCTGAAGATGCACTTTCATCTATACATGTTATCAAGCAGTCTCTATTTTATGTGTTCTGTAGTTTATACTAGATCAGGCTATAGAGAAGAGGCGCACAGGGAGCTTAAAATCAGTTCTGGATTTTCTTACAACTTTGAAAGCACTGTAAGTCAGATCGGTTAGTATCCATGCAGGCTATTAAATGCTGCTATTCAATTTGGATCATAAGCCTTTTGAAGTGAAAGAGAGAAAAGTCTGAATGCTGAAAAAGAGAAATGTTTCACATCAAAGGCATTCTTTCTATTGAGGTTTACACAGCCTTTTGGCCTCCTTATTATTATTCATGGTGTTTTTTCAGTAATACAACAGACAATTTAGGCACCTAATTTACTGATATGATACTTCTTTTTGCTCTTTCTTAGCTTTGAAATGTAGTTGAAAAGAAGCTGAAATGTGTTTTTGACTCATGATAAAAGCTCAAATCATCTGCTTCGACACAGGCCTGTTGAAAAAGCTCATTTCAACGTATATCTTGCAGTAACCTGCAAAGCCCTTTGATCCCCACAGCAGCCATAGAGAGCTGCATGATACCTCGTTCTCATTACCACTGTGATATACATAACTGCTTTGGTACATAGGGCAATTTCGAACATTCAGAAATATTCTTTTGTACTATTACACACACACATTCACAGTAGCTTTAGAAGATTGGTTAAACCTAAACCTTGTAAAAAGGAAGCACATTTCAAGGTGTTTCATTCATTGCAGGATACTATGTTCCTATTAGTAAGCCCAGAGAAAGTAGACCTTTCTCCCCAAAGATATGATCAAATTGCCTAAGTGGGCAGTCCCCAGTGGCGTTCTTTCCGTACTGTATTCCTCTGTGTATAAACAGCATACCCCATGTAGGATGAGGCTGGTATCAGTGGTGGTGGACATGTGCTTTAGACAGTGCTCATCACAAGAACGACAAAATGTCTTTACTCATCTTCAAATACACCATAACCAAATGATATGTCCTAGCTAATTGCAGTACAGGCTCTCACTCAAGTGAAGATACGTAAAGCCTCTGCAACATCCTGATTACATTTGTATTGTAACACCAAGAAAGGGAATTGTCTGTGTCATCTTGACATTACGGTAGTTTGAAAATGCTAACAGAGCTTATTCATGCATCCAAAGACAGAATACCATTGTCTGGTCTAGACAGCTCAGGAATATACTAAAATAGGCACCCAGGCTTACTCTCTTTAGCTGGCTTTAACAGCTTCCCTGGTTGTCTCTGTGACAGGTATCCTGAGGAAGGCAGCAGCATGCCACAAGTGCTATCTTGGACTCTGTCATAATCCCTGTGTAAGGTTTTAGATTCACCACTAGCATTCTATTCTAAATGTTTCTTTCCATATTCATATACACTCAGCTGCATACGCAGGAGTGGCTTTCAGTGTGAATTTAGGGTTCCCTGATATTGGGCATACAGAAGTTCATTTGGTTTCTTCCAAAAAAGGAAAGCTGGCTCAGTAGGAAATAGTGGAAAATGCACACCAGGACATCAGCAAGGAAGTTTGTGGGGAGCAAGGTCTGAGTCATACACAAACTTTTGGACAAAAATAAATTCTACTGTTTTAATTACACAGAGCTTGTCTAACTGAAGTTTAAAGGTGTATGTGGGAACCTAGAATGCAGAGAATATTTCTCTGCCTGTTTTGAAAGGTTTTACCCCCCCAGACAGTACTGGTTTTGACCTTTGTCCATGGGAAAATTTGCCTAGCCTCTGGGAAGAATTTGAATCTACAATGGTGTGAATTAGGTGATAGAATACTATGTGAGATTATCACAGGGTGAAAATTTAGAGGTTTTAGGTCTATTTGCATAGTAAATAGATAAAAGTAGAAAACCTCAAAATGGAGGATAAGTTGTAGTTAAAAGCTTCTTTCTCCTTCTTCACTAACTCCATATTTTGCAGCAATAGTGGTTTGGGATGATTGGATACAGAATTCCTCAGTTCCTGTCTACAGGATTTAGGAACTTGTTGGACATTGGTAAAAAAGTGAAAATATCTTGTGTTTTAAGCTTTCATTGGGTAATTTACCTGTAAACAGGCTGTGAGATCTTGATAAGCTGTCTTCTTGCTGCATTCTCTGCTCTGTGCTATGTCTAAGCCATGCCAGTGGCTTGTACTCCTTAGATAAGAATTAATAAACACCTCTCTGGAGACTGAGAAGCATGAAGTCCCATTTGCCTCCTTTTTTCTCCTGGCAAAAATCTGAA
This sequence comes from Corvus brachyrhynchos, assembly GCF_000691975.1. NCBI lineage: Eukaryota > Metazoa > Chordata > Aves > Passeriformes > Corvidae > Corvus > Corvus brachyrhynchos. The sequence continues at coordinate 16,384,916 of NW_008239110.1, forward strand.
CGTCTCCCCCATCAGGGAAGACAACAATTAATGAACCAGACAGCGTTAGTGTTTAGAAGTAAAAGATGTCCAGAAAATTAATGCATTCAAAATAGTGTGAGATACAATAGGTGGAATTTGAAAACATAAGTATTTGGACATAAAATTGTTCCTGGCCACAAGTCTATGGATCTGTGAAAGAAAGCATGTATTTTACCAAACCACTAGATCAATGTGTTGGAACAACCTATATTTCCATGGGAATAAAAAGAAAGCAGATATAACATACTGAGCAGGTTAGAGAAGTTGATAATGATCTATTTTATACCCAGTCTCATGACATTAAAAAAACCAGTACAGTTTTCCTGTAACGTGAAATTAAGACATCAGAGGCTTACACATGTTTAAGGAAATAATCTCAGAGTAATTAGACATTGCTCAAACCGGATGATGTTCAAAACCATTGTTGTGCATTTGGCAAGTGTCAAACTGAGATTCAGCCAATTGATATCAAGAAAGCACACATTTTTCATGAGTGTTGATAATATTTTTAGAAGGACTTGTCTACTTCAGTACTTAAAGTACTGATCTGTAAATGTGGCAGAGTAGCATGAAGTTTGATGTATCACTGAAGAGAACAGCAGATCAGGTCATGTACACATGCTACATAATTCTTGTTCTTTGTCCTGTAAGGTCCAAACTGGCTCAGGGAGAAAAGTGTAGGATACATGAGATCATTATTTCTCAGATAAATTCTAACATACACAGTGGAAGGTATGCTCAGATTTTGGTCCTATATGTGTGGGGTTCTCTTTTTTGTTTGTTTTTAAATTCAAATATTGATTCATTGCTTTTGAACATGCTGGGAACCATCAGTACTAGTCACTTTTTATGCACTGCCTCCAAAGGGCATAAGAGCAGGCAATTCCAAAATGTCAGAATTCAAACAGACAGAAGGCCAGCTTGTCTGAGCAGGGATCTTATTTTGGAGATAAGGCAAAAAAGGTGCATGCTGTGGAAGCAAGGTCAGGTGATATGGGAGGAATACAGAAATGCTGCTTGCCACTCATGGGGGAAAATTTGTGTGGTCAAAGCTCAACTGGAGTTGAAGCTGGATGGAAGTATGGGGGCCAGTAATAATAGGTTTTTTAAATAGGTTAATAGCAAAAGGCAGTGCAGAAATAACATCAGCCCACTACAGGATGAGGATGGTCCCCTCACAAACAGGAACACAGGCAAGGCAGAGACGTTTAATTCTTTCTTTGCCTTTGTCTCTGACACTGGTGATGGGCTAAAAGGGTCCCCATGCCTTGAGCTGAAGGACCATGGCTGTGAGCGTGATAAACTCCCAGTGTACCCTGAATTAGTGTGGGGTCTACTGGATCCATGTAAGTCTATTGGACCTGATGGGATTCTTCCAAGAATACTCAAAGAGCTGGCTGATGTCATCCTGAGCCCTCTCTCAATGATTTTTGAACAGCCTTGGGAACATGGAAAGGCCCTAGCTGAGAGGAAGCTGGCTAACATCTGAATTTTCAAAAAGGTTGAGAAGGATGGCATGGAAACTGTAGGCCTGTCAATCTCACTTCAGTGTATGGCAAAATTATGGAGAAGATTTTTCTGGGAGGTATTGAAAAATACCTGAAGGATGATCAGTCACAGCCAGAATGGCTTCATGAGGGGAAAATCCAGTTTATCAAATTTAATTTCCTTTTGTGGAAAGGTAATCCACATAGGTGATCAAGGGCAGCCAGTTAATGTAATCTTCCTGGATTTCAGTAAATCTTTTCAAACTGCTTCTCACAGGATACTTCTGGACAAAATGTCCAGCACTCAGCTGGATAAACACATCATGAGATGGGTGAGCAACTGGCTCATGGGTGAGGCACAGAGGGTTGTAGTGAATGGGGGAACTTCAGACTGGGGACCTGTCACTAGTGGGGTTCCACAGGGCTCCATCCTTGGTCTTGTGCTCTTCAACATCTTGATAAGCAGAACTCAAAGGGATACTAAGTAAGTTTGCCAGTGTTACTGAATTGAGTGAAGCTGTTGACTCCTTTGAGGGCAGAGCGGCCCTGCAGAGGGATCTTGACAAATTAGAGGGCTGATCTATCACCAACCAAAAGAAGCTTGACAAAGAAAAGTGCTGGATTTCTGCACCTGGGATGGGGCAGCCTTGGAAGTATGTACAGACTGGGGATTGAGAGGCTGGAAAACAGTGCCATGGAAAGGGACCTGGGGGTTCCATTGAACTTGAGTCAGCAGTGCCCTGGCAGCCAGGAGGGCCCAGTATGTCCTGGGGTGCATCAGACAAAGCATCGCCAGCCAGGCAAGGGAGGGGATTGTCCTGCACTGCTCTGCACTGGGGCGGCCTCACCTTGAATATTGTGTGCAGTTTTTGGTACCACAACATAAAAGAGACATTTAGCTATTAGAGAGTGTCCAAAGCATGACTACAAAGATGGTGAAGGGCCTTGAGCTGAAGCCATATGATGAGTGGCTGAAGTCACTTGGTCTGTTCAGCCTGGAGGAGACCTGAGGGAGACCTCATTGCAGTTACAACTTCCTCATGTGGGGAAGAGCAGAGGCAGCCACTGATCTCTGCTCTGTGGTGACCAATGACAGGACTCAAAGGAATGGCCTGGAGTTGTGTCAGGGGAGGATTATCTTGGATATTAGAAAAATGTTCTTCACCCACAGGGTGGTTGAGCAATGGAACAGGCTTCCCAGGGAAGTGATCACAGCGCCAAGCCTGACAGACCTCAAGAGGTGTTTGGACAATGCTCTCAGGCACGTGGTGTGACTCTTGGGGAGTCCTGCACAGGAACAGGAGTTGGACTTGATGATCCTACCAGCTATGGATATTCCATCATTCTGTGATTGTGAGGAAGTAAACACAGAGGTCTGGATTGAGTAGGATTAGACATAGTACATGGAAATGACTGACGTTAAAGTGCCAGAAAATACTTCATCAAAGTGAAGGTGGTCAGGTCTTTGTAACAAGAAATGTTTTCCTACAAAATGGAAGGTTTCAGGTGTTTTACTTTAAAAAAAAGCAGAACCTGCAAATACCACTCAGCAAGAGATGTGAAGCTTTAAAGTAGTGTATTAGCTTCTCTCACTTTAATAACACCCTTGACATAGAAACTGTTCATATTCTTCAAAAACATTAAGATATGTCTGAGGATATTTAAAGCTAAACTTATCACAAAAGAAGAATCCATTATTTTTCAGAAAAAGTACAAATAATTTGACATAATGTCTTAAAAAAGTTGAATTGCAAAGGATTTTTCTTTTGAAACATTTAAATTTTTTTTTTCACATCTTCTTTTAAAAGCATATTGTTCCCAGCTACTTTTTTTTGTGTGGTTGGTAGATTATTTTTGAATGTCAGCACTTGAAATATCAATCAAATGGATTAATTAACTTATGGAAGTCAATTTTAACCCAGCTGACTGTTCTAGAGCCATAATTTTAATTGATTAAGTGTTTCAACAAGTTGGCATTAGATCACAATCTACAAATTATGTTAAAGTATAGTATTGTGATTAAGGCTTTAATTTCAAATATGTGCTGATAGTATGCACTAGTAGTAAGAATGCGCCCTCTAAAACAACAAACAGCATTTCTGGAGGCAAATGCTTTGGACTCTAATGCCCTCATGACTATAAAGGGTATTGTGCTTTTTCAGCTGCCCAGTTGCAGAGCACAGTGCAAAAAAGCGTTGTACAAATTATTGCAATCCTGGAAAGCTGTGAAGAAGGAATCACTCTTTCCTTATTGAGGATAAATTACGTCTTCCAGACAGTAAGGCTGTTAAATAGCAATCAGTACCATATGTGTGGCTTACTAAAATGATAACACAATGCTAAAGTGTTCTTAAAAAAAATTTTCAATTAAATCATAAGTTTGAAAGTTCCCACAATTAAAAAAACCCAAACCAACAAAATAAAAAAAACAAACCTCCAGAGTTCTTAAGCTGCAGCTTGGATGAAACATTCTAGATTTGATCTGGCCCATTATCTAAAACACAGCAGAACATACCCCATTAACAAAAATCTCTCTCATGGCTTTCATTTTGGCCTTTTGAAGTTGATATATTCTTTTCCAATCCTTTTTTCAGTCCATCCCAAGCACATCAATATG
>NW_008239110.1:16389058-16423205 GCF_000691975.1 Corvus brachyrhynchos
CCTGCTACTTTCTCTGTTTTTTCATTGTGAAAGGGCTACACTTGGGTATCTTGTGGTAAATAGAAGTGAAAGGAATAGTGTGGTATGCTAATAATGTGGGGGGAAGAAAGGAAACAGATTAAGGCAGAAAAGTAATTTTCTGAATCTATTATGGATTCTGTGAAATTATTTAGAATTTCTAAGTCCTATATGGTGAGAGGGAAGAATAGGAAGGGTAATTACTCTTTAAAACTTGGTTCTTACAAGTCATCATGGGAAGCCTTTTCTCACACGACCAATTTCCATTCTGCTAAAAGATTGTTTAATTTGAGATCAGCCAAAAGCTATATACAAAAATTCAAATCTAGTACTGCCATTTTTATACTCCATGTTTCATATGCTCAGTTTAATTTTTCTCCTATTATGCAGTCACACGAATGAACACAAACTGTTGGAAAGCACCCTATACACAGTATACTTGTCCTTGCTTCTGCTCTCGAAATAGAGGCAAGATTCTATTCTAGCAAATAAGCATTAATTAATTCAGGCTTTGATACTGTTTACAAATACTGCTAGCCACATACCTTGTAAAATGAACTAATGCACTTACATGTCAAATGTAATAATTCATTTTTATAAATTATATAGTCTGGTCTGTAGTTTTGGAATCAACATCTAAAAACAGTTTGTCACAAAATACGCCTGTTGCAAGACTGCAATGCTAAACTGCAAATGCTTTGAAAGTTGGTTTTCTTTAAGCAAGCTAAAACAATAATACAACTGTTGTGTGGGGTAAATTTAAAGGTTTTCTGTTAAATATTCTTTTTGTTTTACATTAAAAAAAAGTTACCCACAAGAGCATATGAAGCAGTGATTGTGACTGCTAACCTGTAGAACTGTTTCTCAACAAGCAGCAGAAAATAAGAATAAATGTTGCAAACCTTTTTCCATATGCAAATTGTCTAATTGTCAATTTGTACTTTAAATCTTCTGTTTAGGACTGCAGACACAACACGGGTGGTTCATACTGTGATAGATGCCTGCCTGGCTTCTATGGTGATGCAACTAAAGGGACAGCTGAAGACTGTCAGTTGTGTGCTTGCCCCCTAAATATACCTTCTAACAAGTAAGTTGTATATTTATTGCATATTCCACTTTTTTGCTTAGTAAATTGCATAATTTCTTAATTTATATTTTTACAAGTATGCTGGAGATTTTTTTTCTTCCAATCAAATGATATATTCTGCAATATAAACTTTTATTTTTACAATTGGGCAGAGTGCTTAATTCCACTGACAGGCAAATGAAGACAAAAGCTGGATGACACTAAGCTAGAAAAAACAACACAGAATATGGATGAATGCTTTTCAAATTAATAACTAGCATTTGCTTTTCTGTCCTCCTTAAGAGTAGTAGTTTCTAGTTTTAAAACTGAATTTAAAGCTGAATTTCCAATTTGACTTTTTCTGCTTTTTCTGTGGGCTTTTTCTGCTTTTACTTTTCCTTTTCTTTCAGTCTACATTCTGTGATTTGTTTGGAATTTAAATTCATCCTTAGATCTTGCAGTGAAAATATTTTGTCAGCATATCTCAGAAAAAATACTGTTAATTTATTTTATTAAATAAAAATACAAGTGAAAAGTTATTCAAAATTCTGATCTAAGAACCGAAGTTTCCTTCATTACAAAAGCTTGTCTATGCTACTCCATCACTTAACTTAATAGACCAAGTGGCATGAACATTTTTTCGTTGGTTTTGCCACAGGCAGTACCTGGAAAATAATAGTACCAAAAGCATTTTACATGATGTACCTGGATAAAACTGTTCTGAATCTCGTCTATGGTATTGCATCCTATTAAAATTGCACTGATCAGAGCAGGAATAGTCTAAACACTTATGAGCAGAAGTTCCAGGGGACTGTAGAATGGGAACCTACCTTCCTGTTAACACAGCTCTTCAGTTGGTTTTATTAGATATATATATGGGTTTATTATATCTGCTGTTCAGGCATGGTTCTTCTGACATTCTCATTACTTGGTATTTCCTTGCATCCATAATTATCTTTCTTTTCTTTGGGAACACTGTGCTGACAAAGAAGGGAAAACACTATCACATTTCAGTCTTGCGTAGATCTGCAACAATCCAAGTCAAATAGATTGAATTTAGGTTATGATTGGCAAAATGCCTGGAGACCTCCATTATGTAGTCATCATAGTTCTGGGCACTTTAATTTCCTTTTCTGAAGTTAGCAGTCCCCTTTTTAATATTTAATTTTTTTGAAAAATACAGGTATAGAACAAATACACAATATAAATGTTCTTTGAACTGTGAAACTGTGTGAGTCAAAGTTTAGCTTTGCAGAACGCGTTGTAAGGGTCAAGCTCTCATGACGTGACAGTTCTAGACCAATTACTAAATTTGTTTATGAGGAAAAAAGAGATTTTAAAGATTTTATATGTTACCTGTATGCTGTTAAAGTACTTCTTTTGCTTTCTTACTTAGCTGCTAGTGATTTTTTTTATGCTAGGGATAATATTTGCAAACAATTCAGATTCCTTCATGTGAAAAATAAACTTCTACCAAGTTCATGTCACTGTACAGATGTAGTGTGTCATGTTCTTTCTGAGTAACTGAGCGAGTGACTAATTGCATGTACAAATTATTATAAATAGCTGTGTATAGATTTTAATTCCTAAAGTATTTAATTCCTTACATTACACGACAGGACATTTAGGTTTCTAAGCTTAATACTTAGTTCCTGCTGCAGAGAGAATATTGTCCATGTAATGAGCCTGTGAGATGTGTTTCTATTAAAAAATAGGTTTTGTATTTTATAACAGTGTCTCATTTCTTTATAATGTTTACAGTGGCTCCCTTCACTGTTCTCACAGCACTTGGCTCTTTTTCTTTGCAATGCCACATAAAGTGGAGAGCTGTTCTGACCATTGTAGAAATGATGTGGTGATTGTGTTGTTCTTTAGTTGACTTCAGTGGATTTAGCTGCTGCTAATTCCCTTTCTTGTTTCCTAATGGCAGGAGTTTCCATATGCGGTCACTGAAGCCAATCATGTGCTTTCTGAAGCACGAGTCATAAATGGCTTGCCATATGTCAGAAAAGAGCACTTGGCCAAATCAGGAAACTAAAATTAAGTTGTCTAAGCTTGTTTTCTACATCCTGGGTTGTAGTCTCTTCTTTTTGCATGTATCTCCATATATGTGCTTGTGTGATGCAGATAAGATCAATACCCATGTTATAAATGGTCTATGCAATGAACACTTGACTTCTTTGTCCGATGTCTTCTTGTTAACGTACCACTTGTAGAAACTGTTCTAACATTCTAACATTTAAAACTCAAGCAGTTTCAAAGGAACTGTTTGGGTATTTTTCCATAATTTCTAACAAATATAGATGTTTGGAATAATTATTGCTCTTCTCTTGACGTTGCCATAAATTTATTATGGGTAATGAAGGCTCTGACAGGAATGCTTTATCCCTGGAAATGGGAGATAGATCTCTCACTCAGCCTGGGAAGGTCAGGAGTAATCTCATAGCAGGTGAACTAAGAATTTGGTTTGGTCTCAGAATTTTAGTATTTTCTTGGAGAATTAAATCACAAACATATTCTCAGGAGATGTTTCCTATAACATACTAGGAAGCATTTAGGAATCCCTGTCTCCCAGCATAGACTTATCCCATACATACCCATCCTGTGTATTCATACTTACCCTGTGTCCTGACTGGTATTAGTGTTGTTACCATGTATGAAAACTGTAAAGAGTGATGATAAATCAAGAGGGGGACTACAGTTTTTTGAAGCTTGTTTTGACAAATCAATACTCACAGTTCATTAGTATTTAGCACTAGAGAGTAATGAGATTCTCAGTAATCAGGAAGATAAACTCCTCTTTTCTCAGCTGGCTATCATTATTTCCTTTACAGCATCCAATGGGAATTTCTCAATATATTAATGTTTAGTGTTGAAATATGGTCAAACTGTTAAGTCAGAGAAAGAATCAAGGAAGGAAGGTCTAAGCACAACCCTTAAAACATGGAAATTCTGCTATTCATCATTATTGCTTAGTAATAATAAGTACATTATCATTATCATTATTATTATCATCATTATCATCACTATAATTATTATCATTATTATATTTTAAATTTATGCAGTTAAATTGGGAGCTCTTGGTGGAACCTTGGTACAGTCAGTTTTGTACAATGTTATAATGAGCTGTGATAGCATCTCTACAGAGTTTCCCATGAAGCTCTTGGAAAGAGCGAGGTTGGGACTGACGAGCAGGAACTTACTTGAACTAAGTCAGGTGCTGCTGATTATATTCAATGATAATGTGTGCTTTCATTGCTATTAAAGAATAGAATGAACAATTATTGTTTCTCCAACTCTTCATCCATTTGTGAATCTATTATTAAGTAAATGACATTGCAAAATGACACAAACGCAATCCTTATGGGAAAGAGAAAAATCCCAACACCTGTCTATTTTTATTGGACCTGACCTTCGCACATTTTTCTTACTGATCTCTTATATTTGTGGGATAGCACAGAAAAAAGAATAACTGAGGACAGATCACAGGATGGATGACTCCTGAGATGTGAGGTCTAGTCACCAGCAGCTAATCACATTAAGTGATGCTAATTAAGCTTTTCTGTCCTCCCTGGGCCTATTACTTTCCAGAAACTGTCATACTATATCCTGCTTTAATATATCTGTACTAGTTTGAAAACAAACCAGTGGGAGGCACCAAGTCAGAATAACAATTTAATGGAAATTAAAGAAAAGGGGAAAAAAAGGTAAAAGAAAACACTGTCAAACTGACAGAGTCAAGGTACAACCTGACACCCTGTTAGGCAGGGTGGTGGTAGCAGTCTGGTAGAATGGTGGCTGCAGTCCTCTGAAGCAGTGATACTGTAGTAAAAGGGTCTGCTCTTCCTCAGGAAGTCCAGTAGTGGCTGTGTAGCTCCTGTCCTCTGGAAATCCAGTGGGAAGCCCATGTCTCTGGTGTTCAGCCTCAGATTATATCCACGATGGGATGCTTGGTTCCTCCCTCTGGGTGGAGCATCTCACAATGGGGTAATGAGTCATGAGGCAAAGTGTTGATTAGGCTCATTAACAGAAGATAGTCTGGAGGGAGTTATCTCTGAGTCAGGCGGCAGGACAATGATGGGCCATTAACAGAAAGATAGTCTGGGGGGAGGAGGCAAGGAAACACTGCCCCACCTGATTTCAACAGCTGATGGGGATGGTAGTAGAATACACTGCAACCCAGGACAATATCCAAGATTGGATTATGTCTATTTGTTATTACTGTAGCATGAACTCTTACCTTGAATATACCTTCCTTCTGATGTCTTTGTTGGAGCAATTCTATTGCTTCTGAAATTCTCTTTTCCTAGGTTACAAAGGATAATTTAGTATCTTTTTTCAGATAGGTGCTTTGTTTTCCCCCTTTAAATACTTACCCCACTGTGCACCTACTCACATTCTTTTAATTTCTTCTTTTTTTTCCTTTTTCTATTTTTCTATTTGGTTGACCAGAATTGATTACCATTATTTGGATGAGGCTTTATAAAGATGCTCATATGTCTCTGTCTCTAGTAATCATTACAGAATTACAAAAGAACAGATTGCCTCTACTTCTGTGTAGTATCTTTTATTGTGTCAGGACATTTCTTCAGAAAAGTGTGTTAAGGGAGAGAGATTATGGAAAGCAAAATGCTAACAGTGAAGGAGCACAGTTCAGAGTTAAACACGGGCATTGAGAGGTGGAGCTTGCAAATGGCTAATGTATCCTTATTTATAAAAAAAGATAAAAAAACCCTGAACCAGCCCAAAATAATTAGAGCATAGCAAAGAGGTAAAGCTTTCTGGTCTGCAAACTATTCTTAAACTTCAACGTGCCTGTGTGGCCTGTTGCTTGAGGTCATTGGCACTTGATTAAACTCAAATACACTCTCTGGAAAGCTGTACCAGATATTTCCCATTTTGCCCCTCCCCTTTCTTGTTCACTGCACTCCTTTCACAGCTGACTATACACAAAGTTAGCTGAGCTTTTAATCGGTTGTCCTTCAGAAAGATTTATATAGGGGCCACATTATGGCACAGACTGTTTTGCCAGGCCCTCGGGGGCACAAACAAACAGCTGTACATTCCTGCCTTTTTAATGGTATCCAGACCACTCGCTGGCAGGCTCAAGTCCTGTAATAACAGGCTATTGGGATGCTGCCATCCACTGCTCTATATTCAGTGTGGCAGAAATAGCAGAGTCATTCCAAATTCAGTTTGCTGGAGTCGAACTTAAGCCCCATGTCGTAGACCAGAATCACTTTTCCTGGGCACTGTTTTGCTAATTAACAATCTCTGAAGTGGGAAGAGAGCTATGCTCCTAACTATCTTTTCTTTATGTTCCTTCCTTGTCCCTCTTCTTTCTCAATATCAACAATACAGCTTCAGCCCAACATGTCATTTTGACCAACATCGTGGATTAATATGCGATGAGTGCCCAGCTGGCTACGTGGGACCACGCTGTGAAAGGTGAGCAGGTACCATGCTTTTAGTCATATGAGACCTGAAACAAAAGTATTGATCACATGGAACTGTTCTACCTTTTTATTACCTCCCCTTCTCATCCCCATTCCTGGTCTGAAACTCACTGAAAAAATTCCTGTGCATTTTCCTCTGATATTGGATCCATGAATTTGTATTTCTCTTTTGCTTGTTTTATTGTTTTATGGTAAAATGTAAGGTTTCCAAGAAACATTTGCTGATAAGTTAGAGTCTTTGTTAAAAAAGTTTCACCTAGCTTTTCTGTCACTCTTCTGAGATTTTTATAAACCTTTTGTCTCCTTTGTCATTTGAATGTTTAGAGCATAGTGATTCAAATATGCAGTAAATACTGATGCTTCACTTAGAGAACTTAATATGCAGTGAAAATACAGCTCTTCTAATAAGTTATTTATAGATTTTAATTATTTTTTAAAGTAGTATTTTACATTTTTGTTGCTTCTCATTTGCTGTTGCAGTCTTTATTTAGCGAGTAGAACAAGCTAGGCTTTAATGACAAAAGAAGATAATTCTTCTTTACCAAATACATAGAAAAGTTCAATATATATTTCCTACACTTATTGCTAGCTTTACAAAGGCACTATGCTGAAAGGATCAAGTGGAGAATTTTAATGAAACAGAGAGCAAGTGTGAGTGCTAGTGCTAAGCTCCCAGGAACCCCCTTCCACAGGAGGTAAGACCACATAGGCAAGGGATATCACCACTATGTCTGCATGCCTTTAGTCCCTTGGGATTTCACATGGCTGGAACAGATTTCAAGAGCAGTTAGTGTGCCAGGGGACCGCTGCTAGTTGTTCAGAGGTCATGATGAATCAGTATTGGCTTTGTCTCCATGATCTCAGTCCCCTGTGACCCTGCCAATGACACCTTTTTAATAGGGGCCGGAGAAGCCAGATAACTGTGTAACACCTGGCTAGACAGTTAAGGGTCATGAAAACATGGCCCTTCTGTTTCCTAGTAGGCTTTTGCCGTTTGGCACTTCCATGAGCTGCTTGACAGATTTTTCAAGGCAAACCATAAAAAAAGGTAAGGCTTCTGAATGAAGATGTAAAATATTCAGGCTGGGATGAGGAGAATTAGGAATAAACCAAGAGTAAGAGACAACCAGAAAAGTAGAAACCTGACAACACTCTGTGGATCTCCCTATATTCCCATCTTTCCAATTTACAACTACTTCCTTTTAAATCCTCTGTTGTGCTATATCTGTCCTGAAGTGAGAGTGCAGGCTATCACCTGTTTCCACCCATCATCACTGAGTCTGCTCCTGCTGCTGCTATTTCTGCCTGTCTTTTCCTGTCTGTCTGGGAAGTCATCACCTTCTTTCAGCTAGTGGGCTGTGAAGTTAATGACGGCAGGAATAAATCACATCAAGAGCACTTTGGTGGCAGTTTGTCAATGCAGGGTCATTGACAGCTTCCATTAGCAACAAGTGCTGTTTCTGAGTGGAGCACAGGCTGTAGATGCAGTAGGACAGAGTCTGAATAAATGGCTGAATTGAATTTTAGCCTGATCTCCTAAGGAAATGAGGCTACTGTGATCTTTTTGTGCATGCCTCTCTGGCTGCCTGCTAAGTCATCTGCACTTATAGGTCAATTTCAACCGAATTTGGCAGAAGGTAGGAGGTCTCAAAGATAATTGTTCCTGAAGGTTTTATGAAAAGGAGTGGCTGAATAGAGGTTAATAAATCAGGACATGTCATAGCTAAGGGGGAGAATACTGTGTGAACTCACACCTGATTAAACAGATAGAACAAGAGAGGTTACTAAATGTTCTGCCCGTAAGAAAACTTTCACAGGGCAAGGAAAAAGTACTATTGTAGCCTGAGGGATTACTCCCTGCTGAATAGCAACATCCTGCAGCAAATAATCAGCCCTTAGCCTTGTAACCATGAGATATAAATCCATTGGAAATTAGGCTATTAATTCCAAAGCTCACAGAACTATTTGCTTTTAATTGTAACAGGTTGTTCTGAAATGTCTGCAGCTGTCAATAATAATGATCAGGAGAAAGCATGTTGCCTTTTGCTATTAGTAGTGGTTGTATAATTGCCGAGAGAGTTTACATGAAATTCTCTTTCATTTTAGCAACTACGCAGTGACAAGTGATCTGAGCCACATGATTCATTAGCTGAACAATGCTAAATTATCATGACATACTAAGTATCATGAAGTGAGGGTGCACAGCACTGTACTTATTTGGACTTAAAATATATCCTCTGTCCCCTAGGGAGATACATATATATGTCTGATTTGTAAAACGTCAAAAAAAATTGCTACTTCTCTCACTGGAACTCTCAGGAAGATGGTGCCATAATTGCTTAATATTCTGAGGAGTCCAGCTCATAACACCATCAAAATAATTGCATATATAAACCGTGTTGGGAGTTATCACAGATCTATAATTGTATAGAGAGCCCAGCTTTCCCATTTTATGTTTTTCCCAAACAAATTAGATGTTTTTTCCTTTGCTCACTGCTCACTTTTCTGAAGGCATATGAGGAAGGATGGACATTCTTTTAACTTCATAGAAAGGATGTATGAGAATGACAAAAGGTTGTCATTTTAGCCCAGCACATTTATAGGATGATGACATACATTTTCCTCATACAGTCTTGCAAGGGAAAAGAAACAAAATATGTGAGTCTGGCTTTTCCTGTAGCACTCCATGATTTATGTACATGGTTCCAGTGACCTTTTCCTCCTGCAAGGAGGGTCAGTGTCCCTCATGTGTGAGGAGAAGGGTGAGCTGACCCATGTCCTTTCTTCCCCCCACCTCCCCCACTCTTCAAGTCTAGCACAGAGTGCCACCAGCCACAGACTCTCATGAGTACCGTGGCTTCAAACTGCTGCTCACTGTAGCAAATAAAATTCTTCCACTAGTGCCAGAGCAGCAAGTCTGTGTTGCAGTACTGATGGGAAAAGGGTCAAACATTTCAGGAGATTTGATACAACAAATGTGTTACGCAGGATTTTTTGCAGCTTGCAAAGGTAGGCATTCTGACATTAGAAAATGCAAGATTTATAGTTGGTCACACAACAGTAGCATCTGTGCTGTGCACCTGAGTTAAGATACCTCACTGAGTGCTCACAAGCCATTTCTCCACAGGGCTTTTGTCTGATTCTGTGCACAGGTTGAAGGCACATAAATTTCAAAGACTCCGCAAAAATAGTATTTCCAGACTTTAAAGTGTTTGGATTTGCAGGCTTAACTAGCTCTGTCTCAAGGGCTCTTTTTTCCAGTAAATACAAAGAAATGTATAAAATAGGCCTGTGTTTCTGTGCATATATGTGTATATACAAAGCACCATGCAGACTGCTGTGAGGAATATTAACTCCATACTGACCAGGCCCTGTAGACATTCATGCACATATATTTAAGTAGTAGCCTTGTATTTGGCTCCATTTATACTATATAAAACCGATGTCAGTCACAGACACCTGCATTTGAGAGTAGAAAATACGGACACAATCTTTTTTATCACTGCTTTTTACTCCTATTTTTGTTTATTTTTTAATCTCAGAGGTGTTATGCTGTAGTTAGCAGTCATTTATTTATACATGTGTTTTTTGTAATGCATAAAAGTAATTTTCCATGCCACATACTTATTGGTGTTTTTTAATCTAAACCTTGCCAAACACATAGTGCTTTGAACCTGAGAAAAGAAGCTGAAGTAGGAATGTCCTTAAGGGAATAAAGATGGAATTAAGGAAAGTTGATTTTTTTAATCCTTCCCTGCAACTTCAGGAGAAGTGGGAGAAAAAGAGGAAGAATTTACATAGATACATGTACACCGTTGTCTTTTAAGCTTTAACTGCTTTACCCCCACTTTCAGAATCATCTTCAGTTGGATTCAAGATTATTTATGTGCATAAGTAGACTATGGCTATGTGATGGTAGTGGGTTTTTCTAATTTTAATTATCAAAGTCTAAACTGATGAGGATACAAAGAATTATTGAGGTCTCCTGCTATTAATAGAAGGAGATTACTAGCAGTGCATTTCACACAAATCATTGGAGTATTCTTTCTGTGAACTGCTTGGTAAGTTTCTGTGAATGCTGTTAAATACAGAACTAACCCCTAAATGAAAGAGGAAAACAAACACGCATTAAGTGAAGTTAAATAGATTAGTAGGACCAAGAGATACAGATTTATGACAATCACACCAGTAGTAAATTAGCAAAGCGTGGGTTAACTTCAGATGTAATCTGGTTTAGGTAAAGTAAGATAACTGCATAAATTATCCAAATACTCTCCAGTTTTGATAACATGGCTGTTAATTGTTACATGTTAAGATACAGTCCTGGCCTTTGTAATTGAGATCTCATAACTGAAAAAAAGCCAATTTTTTTTTGCAAAATTAAGCTGAAAATTAGTCTTCTGTGGTTGCTGAGATATCCTCCATCAAGGAAAAACTTATCTCTTCCTTTGCAGAAAATAAAATAAATTGCTACGTTTATGACAGGTTCTGAAAATAAAATACCTGAATTATTCTAATGACAAGATTTTGATGTCTTGTTGCTATGAGGAGGTAATTTTGAGATATGACTGTGCTACAGGAGTGGGCTAGATTGTGGAAATTTTACTCATGGTCTTGAGTGCTTACATGCACCAAACCACTGGACTATTTATATATATTATTCATCTATGGTCTGCATCGTGAATATTTTCAGAGGATTGAAAAAAATCCTATTTTGTGCAAAATTACAGAAAACTGTTCAATTAGTTCCCATTATTTTTTCCTCCCTGCTCTCAGTTACCCAGTTTTTACAATCTTTGTAATCTTTGCTGAAGATATTTAATAATATTTAGTACATGTTTAGACAGATTTGCTTAGGGTCCAGTTAAAAGCTCTATGTGATATTCTGGAAGCAAGGAAAAGGATGAACTTGAGGCACACAAAGGGACAAGAGTGAAGGCGTAGTGGAACTCTGCATTTCTGTATTAGGATGATACACAAAATCTTTCCGCAACCATGCCATCCAGTACTACTAGAAAACAGAGAGAGTATCTGTGTACATTAAAACTGAATTCAAGATGACTTTGAAATAGTAGGAAAAATTAGTTTGTGCAATGTGCTTTATGTACTTTCTGTTTTCTTAATACTAATTGGAGTTCATCTGAGGTGTGCATGAATAAATTCATTAGCTAGAACTGTGCAATTTTTCTTTTCTTTTTCTTCGCTATCTACAAGCTGCTCTTACTATGAAGTGTGAGCAAATGTAACAGAAAGGGAAAGCAGACCAGAATATAAATAGGAAATAGGCTGTGAGATGAGTAGAAATTTGCTTTTAATACAGACTCATGTTAGGTCAGATTCACTAACCTGTTTTACACTGTGCTCACAGAAAATTGCAGGTGGGCAAGGTGGATAAGAATGTGATACTTTCAAACAATTCTCTTAAAATATAAAAGGTAGAGTACACAACAACATAGTTCCTGTGATAATGAGCAATCTTTTTGTTACCCACATTTACACAGAGATTAGCAATCCATTAATTAAGCAAATTTGACCATGTAGTAGATCAGGGGAAGTTTAAATTGGGGGGGCGGATCTTGTTAGGTAAACAAATTTATGTCTGTATTACATTCTAAAGGTGTTTTTCTAAACTAAAGAAGTTTTAAAGGTAGAGGGAAAAAAATAATCAGGCTTGCTGGTGATTGAGTACAGCACATGTATACATAATGTGCTGAAACACAAAGTATATCTAACATAGAGGTATAGAGTAGTTTGGGTTTGGGAAGGGACCTTTCAAGGTCACGTGTCCAACCCCCCTTCCTCTAGAGTGTCACTAAGATTTCTTGCTATGCTTTGTCTCACCTTCAGTGCAGTGACAAGATTTTTTGCCTACTGAAGTCTAATTACTAGCAGAACTGGCAGGATTTCAGCTGGTACTGTGTCTACAATGTTAAAAAAGAGAAGGAGAGAGAAAGAAAAAAGATGCATAAGACACACTTGAGAGAAGATCAAATCTTTTTTGGTGATTAGGGAGGCAACAGAATTAAATATTTCTCATGAGAGGATTATTTAAAGGCCCTAACTGATGATGTCTTTTACCTTAGGTGTGCAGAAGGCTATTTTGGACAACCTCTAATACCAGGGGGATCGTGCCAGCCATGCCAGTGTAATGACAACCTTGACTTCTCTGTTCCTGGCAGCTGTGACAGCTTGTCTGGTGCTTGTCTGATATGTAAGCCAGGTACAACAGGCCAATATTGTGAGAGGTGTGCTGATGGGTATTTTGGCGATGCTCTTCATGCAAGGAACTGTCAACGTAAGTCACGAACTTTTTACAGCTCCTGACAGTATTGATCTATCTATAACTTTGTTCCTGAGAGGAAGACTGTGCCTCTGTATGTGTGAGCAAGAGAATGATACAGCGTACTTACAGCTCTAATAATGACACTGTGCATCTGCATCTGGAAAGGAGGCGTTAAAGTAAATAGAAAGAAAAACTTATTTAAAAAGCTCTAGGTGAAGCAGACATGGAAAAACACTGAGCATTGCATGGGTGCAAAAGGTTATACTAAATGTCAGATCTACAAAAATAAATACAAATAAATGAAAACTATTCACTAAAAAATGCTATAAGCTACCCAGAAAAATCCTGTTCACTTGTGAGATTGAAAGGAGGGAGCGATGTTTCGGTTTCAGGGTCCAGCTCTGGCAGCATTTGTAACCTGTTTCCCACTTATATTACCTCAGTAAGGGTTGGGAGGTGCTGCTGCTTACAGGTCAAAATTCTCCGACCTGCAAATCAGACCCTAAAATCTCCTAAAGCACTAGATGATTTTTCTAAAGTGCTCTGGAGGAAAATACCTGGCACTGCAGCAAGCTACCAATTCTCAGCTGAGTGGTGGCATGTTATTCAAATATCAGCCCCAGCATGTACTTCCCCATAGTGATTGCAAAAAATTATTCAGTGGAGATGAAAGATTTGGTAGGAACAGGAGCTTTTCTTGCTGTAGGAGTCAGTGGCTCTCTCTGAGCCATTGCTGGCACATTTCAGAATGCAGAACAAGTGCTTTTAACTTAAAAAACATTCCTCATGTACCCTTCCTTGCCATTCTGAGAAGTGGAATAAAACAGGTCACAAACCGTCCTGAAAGAGCCGAGCATTTTATTTCACTGTCACAAGGATTTATTCCTGTTTGGTCCTTTATAATAAACACAAGAGTAACTCCACTGAGTGCAAAGGTGTTATAGCAGCATAAAATTGTGCAAGTAAGAGAGCTGGGGTACTGTCTTATTGCTCTGTGTGTAGGAACATGGGGACCATGTCTGCAGTATGTGCTGTGAGCAGAGAAGTCTGAGGCAGTGGCATCCATTTCCAGAATTTGCCCTATTAGTGATTTGAAGTCTAAAAGTGAAAATACTAGGTTGTGTTGGACCTCCTGAGAGTGTGTGGGAGCCAATGAGATGCAGAACATCACCAAGTTTCTCAGCTAAGGGCGATAAACACTGATGTACACAAAGTCATAGATAACCATGAATACAAACACGTGTGTAAGTGCTTTCTGTACCTACTTTACACAATGCCTGAAAAAATTTGGACAATCATATATATTCTCTCCATAAGTTAACAGTTCATGATGAATGATGTAATATAAGTTAGAATGTTAAGTGTGTAAAGTGATTTAAGAAGAAGTGTATTTCAAAAATCATAGCTTCCAGGAGCTTGTCACCATTATTGAGTCATCGAGAGGGCTGCTGCTTTGACCATTTCCACAGCAGTGACAGGTCCATGGGAAAGAGATTTTATATGAGGAGCGTTTGCAAAACATACAATCTAAAAAATATATTAAAAATAAATACATGCTTAATGTTGAATTACAAGCTTTGCTTTTTTTGTTAATATCATTGAAAGAAGAGCCCCCTAATGTATTCATATCCTTGTGCTTGCAGTTACCTTGTATTCATCGACTCTCTGCCTTTCATGTGGGTTTTCTTCTCTGTGTATGACTTTTTATTTCCTTTGCAGACTTCTATGAAGTTTGCCCTGCAGCTACAATATCAGAGGGACTGTGCCTTTACTTTGTTGTTTTCAATTTTGTTCCTTATTAAAAAGCCAAATCCAAGAGTATTGCAAAGCATGAATTTGCTTTCAAATTATTGTTTGAAATGGTTTTTACTCTTTCTCAGTACAGTGCTGTTGTGTGCATTAACCATTTCAAATGACAGTACAGCTTTATATCATCATAGCATCTCTGAATTTTTTTGGTGTATCTTAACAAAACCATAAATCTAAAAACAACAAGCAAATGTCCTTATTTGATTTGATTCTAGTAGATTGTTTTTTGGAGTGAAACAGCTCCATGTGCCGAAGCAAATACCTGGAGGTTGAGCTGATGATAATAGAGGTCAGTGTCACGACATGAATTAAAGCAAATATTCAAGTTTGCCTGTGTTTCAGTTTATAGGTACTACTGTTATAGGAGAATAAGTGTGGGGCTTGATCATAAATACAAGCTCATAAATATTTATAGCAATCTAGAGAGAATGAAGGATCTTGACCAGTGTCATTTTGGAAGAAAGTAAGACAAATTTCTCCAACAGGCTGCATTGTATTATAACAACCATTTGGAGGTTTGGACAAGAGCTAATTTTCCCAGTAGAGGTGAATGAATGGGAAAGCTCTAGGTGAGATAAATGCAATTTATCAGATTGAGTAACAGTTTATTAGATTAATATCCCTGACTGTATGTTTCTTCTGTATGTACGTACTGCCAGAGCCATGAAAAACAATCAAAATCCTGATATTCCAAATTCTCTCTTACCACTGCATTGCACTCAGTCATCTGTGACTGAGTTAAGGCACCATGGAGTGCTACTTGCTTTAACATGTAATATAAATAGGACAAACTCATCTATTCATAAAATCAGTATAAGTTTTCTTTTTGATTCTTGTGTTCTCATATGCCTGATAAGCATAAAAAATTCAAATCAGACTGAGCTTGGGTTTTGAGGTCTGTATAAAAAGATTGGTGAAATATTTTTAATTTGCATGGAGGATTGTAGTTTGTTGAGTCTGAGCTTTGGCATCATCTTTCCCCACTGACCATTTTAATTAGATATATACTCAAAACATACATGTATGTGATACTTATCACCTTGTATGGTTTGGAGTGTCAGCAGTTTTAAAACATGAACATCAGGGTGAAGAGGTCTGTGTACAAGACGAAAGAGGTAAATTATAGGTCTGTTTAGTATTGAAAGCTGAGAGTGAAAGGAAAAGATAAGCAATGTTAATTACAGCAGAAAGGTCTTTTAATTTTCACTTTTTGAAAATATATTGCAAAACAGAAGATCAAAATCTCTGAAGGTGTTACATGACTGGTATGAACAGCAGAACCAGAACATTTTTGTTACTTATTCCAGAATTTTTGCAAACATTTGAGAAACATTCATTTGCCATGAACAGAATCACAAGTCTTAAAGTTGCTTTCATTGAAAGAAGCAACTTTTTCGTAACACCTCAAAAGCAGGGAGAAAAATTGCACACCAATCCTTTTAATTTATAAGTGGAAATTGTAAATTAGCAAGTCCAATGAAGTAATGAGGTAGGTTCTATTGTAGTAATCTATATATAGGAAAAATATAGCTGCCTTGTCTCACATAGCACCTTCTGACATGCAAGTATGCGACTGCCATGTGTTCACTCTTGGGACTCTTAAGTGTTTCTTAAAATGAGGGTGTCAGGTTGAGAAAAAAAAACAACATATGCAGATAGGGCACTGCAGGAAGGCAAAATGCAGACTGGAGCCCAAATTTACAGAATAGATTGATAATTGGTATAGAGATGTGGGTTCATTCCCCTCTGAGGGGGAAAAAAAATGAATGTTTAGGAGCCAGCTCATGCTGATGGAATCAGTGACTGCATGGTTATAGTCCCTGTGACACCAATCACATCCCTGTTCTCTACTGCGAGTGCTAAGGGCTTTTATCCAAATCTCTGCGTGCCAAAAGGATTGAAGAACTCAAAGGTTCTTGTGGGGGTTGAAGAACATAAAGGGAGATAGACATCTTCCCCAAAATTTGTCTTCTCCTAAAACATAAGAATTTAGGAGCCAGAAGCATTGCCGTTTTGCTCAAAAAACAGCATTCTCTTTGCCTTTTTAAATCTATAAAACAGCACTGTGATGAGTTAGACTGGTCAGTTGGGTCCCATTCCCTCTGGGAACTGTGATGCTGTTGCTGAGACAGAAATCCTGGAGAGTCATGGTAGCAGATAATCCTTGGTATGTTTTTCAGTGCAGCCTAGGGCATGAAAGCATTACTGCCCCTGTAGTCAGTCAACCTTATACTGGGTTCTCAGCCTGCCAACATTTCCTGACATCTACATTAATGGGGAGGGAATTCCAGGACAGCAGAACCATCATGTTAAGTGGTGGGATAGTGATCCTCTACAGGCCAAGTGGAGAGGACCATTCCAGATTTTGTTGACCACCCTCACTGCAATCAAAGTCACTGGCAAAGGACCTGGATTCACTACTCCAGAGTTAAGAAGGCTTCTGCTCCTGAAACAACTGAGAAAACAGAGACTGATACAAACAAAGCTGATGTAGTTATAAATGATTCTTTTCCTGCGCTTGTTATCTACACAGCTGGTAACCCTGACTAAGGTTTGGAACCAAAATATGCATATGATTCTAGTCCAAAGTGTATCCAAAGACATTCATTTGGATAAAGAGCTAACAATTGACATGTAAACCAAAGTGGAAAGATCAGCAAAGTTTGTTTATAATTTTAGAACCAACTCAGATCTTACATTAGATAGCATTCAGAGATAACACACTGAGCTCTGATTATATCTTCCACACTCTGATTTCATGGTTACTAAACTGGCCCTGGATTAAAGAATTGTTCACAGTAGTTGTAATTATAATTCTTGTTTATATATACTATTGTTAGATGTGTACTGCTCTTAGAGTAGATATTTAGAATAGAGTCTCAACAAGGTAGAGGCCTTGTCAAGCCTCTGAAGGGGGGAAATGATGCCTTAGGTTTTAACTTTTGTATTTTTCAAATCCTGGACTGCCTAGTGTGTAACTCTGAAGCTTCTTGTAGCCTGTTAGCTGCTGTTCTCTCATGCTGGTTAGACATACCAAACCCCCTCTAGGTTTGCTTTTCAAGGACACCAGGCCCCAAAATGTGTAAACTAAAAGCCTTTGAGAGGAGGGGCAAACTTGGGGTAATTACATCATTAACTGAAGTTATAATTGGAGAATTAACCCTGATATGCAAATGGATCAAACTTACAAAAGTGTGAAGAACCCATGACCCAGCATCTGTCTTGGGTGTAGTCTTTGGACTGCCCAGGGTGTACCTTTGAAGGCCCTTCAAATAAATACCTACTTTTATTTTCTTATTTTTGTTCAGCCTCTGGTTTTAGGTAGCCACATAAAGTCATCAGAGCAGTAACACTCTCACTGGCTGTAGCTACATCCTGTACACACCCTGGGTAAGGGTCTGTACCATTTTTGTATTTTTCTCTCATCACTACCCTGCCCACTCCAAGTCTCTGGACATGTATTTAGTAATCTGCCCTCAACACCCTGCTTGGATCTGAGAGGAGCATCTAAAACAAGCTGTTAATGAACTTGAGGCAAAATTTCTGACTGCAATAATTTGGAGAAAAATTCCACATTAATATGGGCAGGTTAATGTGTCCATGTATGGGAGCAACACCTCCTGCTTTACCCAGGCCAGGTGTTTCTCAGGGTGGCAAAAGCTGCACTGTAAACATTTGGCTATTAGATTTAGCTTCAGGAGGCACATTAACATCTCCTCCTTCTTCCTCTGCAGCCTGTCACTGTCACATGAATGGCTCCTTCTCGGAGATCTGTGACTCTCGGACGGGCCAGTGCGAGTGTAAAGCCAACGTCATCGGGCGCCGCTGTGACATCTGCAAAGTGAGTGACCAGAAATGGGGTTTCCTTTCAGCTTTCCTCCCTGTTTGTTGTAACTAAATACCATTTGGTTCTGGATAAGCTTTTTTCTGATGTTTGTTTCTCACTTAACATATATAGATTGTTCTTATGTAGAGAAAGGTAAAATGGTTGCTTTTTAAGTGTTTTCTAATGGTTTTCTAGAACAGAACACAAGACATTGCATTTACATGAAATGGATGCATTTTAAGTCTCACTTTAAGTACATTTGTATACATAGTATATACAACATAGTATACACTATATTTTGAATGCTTGACTTAAAAAAATTAGTTAAAAATATTGCAGCTTTGGGAGCTAATCCCTCTATGAAGAAAGCTGCAAAATGTCTGATAGCATCTGATGTTTATTTTTTTTTTAAAAAGCAGGGTGCTAGTTTAGCTCTGCTGGAATGTTCTGCTTTTATGTTTTTTTTCTTAGGGTTTCTTCTTGTGTTGTCCAAACAATGTATTATTTTTTGGTGAAAGTGTTTTTTGCCTTGACATTGTTTTCCTGTCTCATAAATCACTGCAGAGAAATATTGTTTCATAAACTTTCACAGAGTTGTCTTCAGGCAGCTAAGGAATATGCTATAGCTGGCTGCACGTTTCTCTAGTTCAACATAAGGACTCATGAGTTAGGCCTGTGTCCTCAGAACACCTCCACTTGTGTATAATTTAAAGCACATAAATAATTCTGCAGAAATCAAAAGGATCATTTTCACCCTTTAAAATTATGTCATTTCTTAAGTGGTTTGCTCACACTCCATTTTCAACGGTATTTAAAGAGTCTGTTCAAAGAAAAACTGCTGGTATCAGTGGAATTTGCAGATTGCGTAAGGTACCCAGCAAATATCTCAAGCTCATTAATACAGTACTGGTGGTTAATTGGAATTAATCTTTGTTTACTTCAGTGTTTACTCCTGTCTTTATCCCTGTACTCTTTTATGTGGTGTAGTTTCCTTATCTTCACTTTCTAACAGTGTTTACTTTTCATTCTTAAAGCCCAACTACTTCTGGGCCCCAGAAAAGCTGTTTTGTATACCGTGTGGCTGCAGTGCTTTAGGATCCGTGTCACTGCAGTGTGACACGTTGGGAAGATGTATCTGCAAATCAGGATTCATGGGCAGACGCTGTGAAATCAGCAGACAGGTGCCTAAATTGCAAGAAAATGCAGGAAGCAGTCAGCAGATTCGAGTACCCCCCCGGAGGTGGGGCACCAGCAGTGCCAGTGGGTGCCCACGAGGTGCTTACCGGCCTGCAGTTCTGGTAATGAGAAACTCTGCTTTGCATGGGCTGAAGTCTCCTGTTCGCTTGTGTTTGGAGCTCACACAGATTGCTTGGTTTTTTTAATTTTTAACACCCGTGTTACAGTATAAGAAATTCTCAAGAAACAGACAGGCTCGGAAGACAAGCACCATTTTAGGATGCTTCCCCAGTCCCAAGGGCTTCATCATGCAAGTGGTGGTACCAGCAAGAAGTCACATACCAGAATAAGTCCCAAAACAGCACCATCAACAGCAGAATGCACAAAATGCATGGAAGATGTACATAAATCAATGGAATCGGTGGGATTTTCTTGGACTTTGCAGCATAAGACTTCCTTTTCTAACAATTCAAAAATCAATAGCTTAAGGAGTTTGCAAGAAGGATCAGCCTTAGAGGCAAAGAGTTAAGATCTAATTTTAAAATACTGAACATAACTGGTGTTAAAAGTTCTCATTAGTGAATATGGCCAGTTATCTGAGCCATTTTTAACTCAGTGCAGTGCCAGTTATGTGAATGTAATGCCCAAAATGGCAACTGTTAATTCCTTATCACAGATCAACAAAGCAACTTATTTACTAAAATTAAGTAATTATGATACAACTATTTCTGACAGAGCAGTATTTTAGGAATGTTGTTTGTTCTCCCTGCAACTCAAAACCTCCACACTTACCACACCCTGTTTGAAAAACACCTGGCAGTGTTTTTCATCCTCAACTAGACTCTGGGACCCATGCTGTATTTTTTCATATGGATTTCCTTGGAGAAATTTGTTTTTTCCCATTAAGAATGTATTAGGTTACTGTGTTGCCCACACAGGACACTGATGGAGACACAATATAATGACATACTCAGAAAATTCGCTGTATTTCCTAACTGTAATCTAGGATCTTATCTCTTGTTCAGTAAATGTGATTCTTAGAATTTCTGTGTGTAAACAAACTTTGTTGAGAACTTTAACTTGGAGGTTCATCTTGGGGTTTGCATGACTGATCAAAATGTCTTTGTGTGCAGCCCTCCTCACAGAATTCAACCCAGCATGGTGGTGGTCTTTTCCAACTTAACACAATGTGGAGTGCTAGTATCAGACTTTTTCTGACTGTCACCCTTATAAACAGAATTTATTAGATGCTAGCAAACTTTATATTGAGAACTGACATGCATGCTGTGCATTGGTTACTTCACTGCATTACTCTGAATGTCTGTCCTGAGATTGTGCATATTCACATTTCTGTGTGTTTCTTCCTATGTAAAAGAAATCCTCAGATATAGTCAAGTTGTTTATGGATGCTTGAATTTAATGAAATGAGTTTGACTATCTTTTTCTCTCTGATACACCATGTTTTGTTAGGCAGGTGCATGAAATTTGCAAAACATTTCAATATAGAATTTGGAAATGAAAATCAGTCTAATTCTTTATTACATGTATAGTCAAGCATTTTCTTAGGTTCATATGATTTTCAGGGCAAATTCTGACCACAGATGTGCTCCTGTATTCTGACACCTATCAGCAGATTCTCTGTGTGAGCGCGGAACTTCTGTATTAACTTCAGAGATCAGATTTCAGGAGTTTTCCATGGAAAGCTTCTGAAGTGTCAGGGAATTCACCAATACAAGAGGTTAGGGGTTCCACTGTGGAACAAATCCATATAAACAAGTAGTCATAGAATCATTACATTTGGGAAAGACCTCCAAGTTTTTTGAGTCCAACCTTTGTCTGATCAACCACTTTGTCAACTAGACCATGGCACCAAGTGCCATGTCCTGTCATTTCTTGAACAACTCCACCACTGCCCTGGGCAGCCTGTTCCAATGGCTGACCACCCTTTCAGTGAATAAATTGTTCCCTTTGTCCAACCTGAGCATCCCCTGGCACTGCTTGAGGCTGTGTCCTCTTGTCCTGTTGCTGGTTCCCTGGGAGCAGAGGCTGACCCTCACCTGGCTGCAGCCTCCTTTCAGGCAGTTGTAGGGAGAGAAAGTTCCCCCTGAGCCTCTTCTTCTCCAGGTTAAACACCCCCAGCTCCCTCAGGCACTCCTCATAAGACTTGTGCTCCAGGCCTTTCCCCAGCTCCTCTGCCCTTCTCTGGACACGCTCCAGCCCCTCAATGGTTTTTCTTGTTGTAAGTGGCCCAGAACTGGACACAGCACTAGTGCTTAGTACAGAGGGACAATCACTGCCATGGTCAAAGCCAGCATAGGTCCATTGATTTGAAGATCTACTGATTTATAGTAGATGAAAATCTAACACCTCATGCCTGGATCACAAAGTAGCACATTATAAATTAAATATTTTCCACATTGTTCCATGTATATTCATTAGCAGTGATCTTTTTAATAACTCATTTTTAACATTCTGCTTTTCTAGCAAACTCTCTGATATATTTTATTATTAATGTTTTAATATCAATTTCAAGTGAAGTTATTAATATAATTTGGATTTCAGTATTCTCTGAAAATCATCATGCCTGAAAAAAAAGGTAGAGAAGTACTCCCGTTTTAAAGCACTCTAGTTCAAGATTCAGTTCATATTTTGAATATCAAGTATGGTTTGTTCCAAGGAGCCTCTGATGGTTGGTGCAGTGAAACCCACAAAGTCTTTTGGTTGAAAGCTTTGTGCAGAACTCCATATCACAGTATACAAATGAGTTCTTTGTTTTTTGCACTCCACTAGTGAAGTTAAGGAGGAAATTTATTACTATAGTCTATAGTTGATGACATTTACTCTGGTTCTGTAGAAACTTTCTACTGATCACTGCAAAAAAGAAAGAAAAGGAAGAAAACAGAAGAGAAACAGAGGCCTCATCCAGAGTTTTTATCTTTAAAAAATCCCCATTATTTGTTTGTATTGTACACAAATACATTATCTCTATGTTCTCCTAAAGTTATTCCTATATATCATTCTAAAAAATTGCCCTTGAGTTACTGTATACAGATATTGCCTTTGCTCAGAGGAGATAAAATCTAGTTGTTCAGAGGCTTTCCAGTTGAACTGATCTCCATTCATAGCTAAGAATTTGAATTCACTCTCTTAGCAGCAAGCTCTTCCTGACATAACCTTACAGCCAGAGACAGGGTATGTATATGGTGCTGGCATACATTCCATTCTAAGTGAGAATTGTAGTTAGGGAAACACAGCCTCATAAGAAGTGTGTTACATTGCAGACATACATTATAGCATCAGGTAACATTCTGAAATCTTTATTCTTTCTCAGCAGTGTAGGTCATTTAGTGCCCTTGCTCCAGGGTTTTACCACTACAATTTAATCTGTTAAAAGCAGTATTTCAGTGATGAAGAGGAAAGAGCAACCCTGATCTCCCTACACTCTCAGCGTTTCCTCTTTTCTCCTGGTAATCGTTCCATGTACTAACTGCTCTTCCTCGCTCTGTGGCAGCCTGGAACATTTGGCTTACAGTCTTCCCGAGGCTGTGTTCCCTGCAACTGCAACTCTTTTGGTTCCAAGTCCTTCGACTGCGATGGAGACGGACAGTGCTATTGCCAGCCTGGAGTGACAGGAAAGAAGTGCGACCGCTGTGCACATGGGTTTTACAACTTTGAAGAAGGAGGCTGTACTCGTATGTAAATGTTTTGCACCCAAGCACAGATTGATTGATTTGTTTGTTTGTTTACTTATTTATTCCTAAGATTCTGGTTTGGCTAATTCTGGATTGCCTAACAAATTTTCCTGGCAGTTAGGGTGTTCACAGACAGCATTGTACATCATTCACCTGGTGAGGATGGCGATTGGCAAAAATGAAAGACCCAAGCAATTTCTGCTATTTTATGGGCAGTTTATGGCTAATCTACTACATTTAGAAGGAACAGGAATGTAATTTACTCCAAGTAGCGTCTGCCAAAAGAATTCTATGAAGTTTCTCTAATTTAGTTTAGGGTACCATAGAACTCTGATTAAAATTCTTGCCAAATCACATCAACTTGAAGGGGTGTGAAAGGAAAATGACGACAAAAACACAAACCTCCTTTGCTTCTAGTTTTATCCCAAACCTTGTCATTGTCCTTATATGGCTGATCCTCTTTCATTACCACAATCCTTTTCTGTACAGTAATATTTAGTTGCTTACTTGTACTTTTTGTGTAAAACAAGATCTTTAAGTAAAACTCTCTGCTATGTCCCTTGTGTAAACACGTGAAAAATCTCCTTTTCTAGTTGCTGAAACTCTAACATTACACATAAATATATCCAGCCACCTCTTTACATTTGTTTTTGTCCTTTTGGAAATTAGGTCAAAGACTGAAATGAATGCTTCCTATCCTTGAAGTAGTACAGACTGCTATATCAAAAAGATCTCAATCAATAAGGTTCTTCACAGGGAAATATCCATCTTTCCTGACAGAACTCTGTTTTTCAAGTCTCACAGACTCATTTAGGTGTGATCACAGGACACATAGATAGTTGTCTAGTGTGACTGACTGCTGGGATGCTAGAATGATGCTATTATTCTTCAGGTATAAAGCATATTCTTTTCAGAAGCAGAAATCACAGTGTCTGGTAATTTGTTCTTCCTCCTTTCCTATCCAGAATGGCAGCAGAAGCAGCAAGCTTAGCTCTCTTCCTTTTCTTACTCCCTTTTTTTTTAGTGGAAGGAGCATCAAGGCCTCGAGACTCACATTTGTGCAGCAAAATTCAATTTTACCTGTAGTGTGGATAAACTTGAAACAGGATGGATTATAGATTATGGTATTGTCTCCCGTGGGAATGAAAGGTTCAAAATCACTTACTGGCTTGAAAAATTCAGATACATTGGCTCCTTGGAAAAGGGAGAGGTTGGTTCCTAGGCTCACTGATGAGAGAGCTTGAAATAAAGTGCAAATGATAGCTGCAGTCCTAAAGCCTTTAGCAATTAAATGAACGGCAAAAAATGCTGTCATTTATGATTAGCGTCTTATTCTAACATTCCACAGGTTAAAAACATGTCACTATTGTGAAACATGAAAAAATGTTGATAACTACAGTTGGGGAAGGAAAATGAGAGGGCTGTTAATGAAATTGCACATTAAAATGTTAACTGCTCTCTTGGCAAACTTTGAAGTGGCAGAGTTTAAGAAACAATGATATAATGGTAGAGTACTGTAGATCCAGGTAACATTTTAAATAGAAATGTATCAGCCTGTGGTCATCAAATGTTTAAAGCAACAGCTGCAGCTATAGATGTTCAGAAAATTCAGATTTTTAGAAGTTTCAAAATTAATAGAACAGATGGAGAGAAATTCTGTTTTCAATGTGCTGGTTTTTCCACACTTATTTTTAGTAGGCTTCTTATGTATTCCTTCAAATGACAAAAAATAAGAATTAAATTGTGAATCACAAAGAAAATCAGAAATTTAATAGAAGTATATCAAATCATGCTGGAAAGAAAAGTACAGAAAACTTAATTCCATTGTGACAGTTAAGTATCAAATAAAATATTGGACCTCTTTTATCTAGCATTTATCCAAAAAGAATATAATTTGATTTTTTCTTGTGCAATATAAATCCATAAAGCCAAAGAAAACCCTGAAAGCATTGTCAGTGTTGACATTCTAGCAGCAAAGATACAAAAGAGATTTCTATTTCACTATTGCTTGCAACAATTGTGGTTTTCTCTCTTATTTTGAAAAATAATTATAAAAGTAAAAATGGGAAAAAATATTTCAGTATCTCCTTCCCCTCCATGCATTTTAAGCCAATTTTGTGTAAGGCCTGGAAGCCCATAGAAGAGCTGTCACATCTGAAAGCCTCAGTCTCCCAGTGAGATTTATTCTGAAACTTCTTCAAGCTACAGTGTACGAAAATATTTTAAGTAGCATACAACACATTGTGTGCCTGGCATGATGGAGGCAAAACTTGCTGTCTTCTTTACATCAGTTACCTTATCTTGAAGGCATTGGTGGGGAAAAATAAAGGTCACTTCTTATTTGGGCTATAGATAGGAGTTCTATCTTTGCACATGTTTGTTTTCTAGTTTCAATCTGAATTGAAAAGGCAAAGGCAATGTAAAGGCAAAGAACATAAATGAAGCCTTCAGTAACAAAGTTATGTTGCCCTTTAAACAGCCCGAGGAACAGGTTATCACGCAGAGAGTCACAGTTTGTTGATGATGCTTTTTTTCTGACCTCATGGGTTATGTGCATGGTGGGTGTGAAAACAACCACACACCAGGTTCTGCTGTTTCAGTCACCTGGGTGTCATGAGCCCCATAACTGCTTATCACTTACATACCTTGAATCTGTATTTGCCACCAATTAGTTGTTTACTTAGTAATCCTTTAAGAGCAAAGACCGCTTATGGAAGCACTTCCAAACCTGAAGTATTTTTAATTAGTATAATCTGCAAAGAATACCAGTTTCCCATGGAGAGGAAATACCAGTTTGTTGATGTCTTCCCAAGGCAGAGGAAAGCTGAAGAAGAAGGAATAGAAAGGGAAAAAGAAACTTAAACACCTCTTTTGCCCTATAAGAAAAGTCTCTTTAGAGCAGCAGAAGTTTCAGAAGGTATTTCTCAGATTGGTATAAGGGGTTAAATAGACTGTGAATTCCCTGCATAGATGGCTTAGAGGCACTCAGGTGGCTTCTTAGAGGAGACAGCATGGGCCCAGAAATTGTATAGCAGCACTCCTGCAGTTATGTCACAAGAGTGCACCATCTCAGAAGTCTCTGCACTTCTTCAGTTGGTGCCTTTATTTTTCCCATTCTGTTCTCATTGTAGCTCCTTCAACCACAGTTAACCTGTGTTCCACTGCTACTGGTTTTAGTTTCTCAGGGTTTACCCTACCTTTCCTGCCCCATCATGTCGACAGATAACTGAGAGTTCACTGTACAGCAAAGGAATGATCCTAACCCCATTAGGATCTGCTCTCCAGATGTCATATAAAGGGATAACTTTTGCTCTGCTTTATTTTTTTCTGTCTCCCATGAAGCCTGTGAGTGTTCACGTTTTGGCAATAACTGCGATCCCGTCAGTGGCCGCTGTATCTGCCCTCCCAATACTGTTGGAGAGATGTGTGACAAATGTGCACCAAATCACTGGGGCCATAACATTGTCAGTGGCTGCAAGGTGAGTGAATTTTTTATTTTCTCTATGTGCATTACCTCTTTCACAGTAAGTTTATAGCTGGAGCACAGTTTTTGGTTTATAAGTCATGTTTTGTCTCTATATTGCAAGTTTTGGTGTGAGACTGTGGTGTAAATGTTGGCAATCTGTTACTGCACTACAGATCCTCTGTCTCAGGTATGCAGTCTGTAACACAAAACACCCTGTTGATTCTGCTGTGACACAGTCAGTGTCCTGCTTGGGCCGTATTTTATTTTATTTTATTACAGCTGTGTTTAATGCGAATGAGGAGATTACCACAGTGTAGAACGATGTATGTAGATGTATATTTACAGGTAATCAGCAGTGCCTTTGGGAGACAAATTTACTTTGGCCTTAATGGTGACACCACTGGGAATTTGTACTCAAAGTTTGCTTGAGGAAGGCTTCAATTTGTGCATAAAAGACAGCAAGGAGAAAAGAAAAGAAACATCCACCTTAGTTGTAAATTGTACTTTATTCCCATGTTCAAAGAGGAAATAAACTTTATCATTAGCCTTCAAATCCTTCATATTCCAATATTTGACACAGAGTTAAAATATCTGAAGAGAAGGGAGAAGAAATAGGAAAACAATGATACAATGTCAAGGAGGCCATGAAAGCTGTTGTTAATGCCCTGGAGTTGAGGGGCACAGTATTTGGTTGAGGTCAAAAACTGGTGGCAGTGGACATTGTGCAAAGTTCAAATGCCTTCTTCCTCCCTGCTGTGCTCATTGATGATAAGGGATTTATAGTACTGCTACAATTACTTCAGAAAACTGTATCTTTTTGGAATATAGTCAAACACCATTAATACTTGTTCTTTAAAGACTGTTAGTCAGGTAGCTCAGGCTGCAAAGAAATTGACAAGAATGATTTCTTTTTTGTATGTATGAAAAACTCCCGTGAAACCTCTGCGGTGCTGCTGTGATATAGACTCTGGGCTTCTGAAACCAGCCTAATGAGGTTGAAGACCTCTGTTTGAGCTCTGGAGTATATTCTCTGATTGTCTTTTATGTGAGCACATTAGTATGACAGTTCCATGGCACCATCTAAATTAATGATGATCTATCAGCCCACATCTCTTTCAGTATGTTGCAGCTAATTTCTGCAAAGTGAGATGTGAATCTCCTGCTTGCAGTCTTTGTAGAAGATTTCCGAGGCTGTTTTAAGTCTGGGAGAGAGAGCATTGCAGAAAACTGCATAAACCAAACAGAGAATCTGATTGTAATTTAGGTTTTGATATTGCACACCAAGCTATTTCAGAGAATGGTGAACAATTTTCTGTCTAAGCTTTGTGTTCAAATGTATCTTGTAGTATAAAGTTCTTTCTGTCAGAAGGTTTTATTTTTTAGGTTAGGAAGTCGTCTTGCAGACTAATATTTAATGAGTGGTTAAATTGTTTCTCTGGCATTCAGTAAAGATTGCATCTGTATATTTCCTGTATATATTCACTTTCTTTATAAATGGTGTTTTCAGATCAGAGGAAAGGTCCTCTAAGTAGTCATGTAATAAACAGTTTTGCTTAGAAACTGAATCCACGTTTTCTTCCTCTCTTTTTCAGCTTTGTGTCTGTAATTCTAGCAAGTCTATCCATGTCAGTTACTGTGGTAACTTGTGCTGCTGGCACTGAGTTTGCTTCTGTAAGCTGAGCTTCTCCATATGATATTCTGGTCACACCAGTGATTACAGCCAGTGTCCTGTATTAACTGTGCAGTGCTGCCACAGTAATAGCACTGAGGGATTCTTCTGTTCTTTGGAAGTCTGCAGTTTTCCCTGCTACTTACTTCTGTGTTGAATATCTAGACACCCTGGCAAATCACCTATTTCTATCCTTACTTGCCTGTGCAAGTCTTACTCTGTGAGCAAGTTTTCTTCCAAATATATCACGACTAAATCTCTAGCCCTTACTGTGTAAATTACTGTCGTCTAGGAGTCTTGTTTGTACAAAGAGTATAGTTACCTGTCTGATAGATGAGTAATAGACATTGAACTAGATTCCTCTGGAACCACTGAACTAATTGCTCCTGAGCAATTCAAATTTTAGGAAAGTGTTCTGTACATGAGAATTTACATACAAAATACTTTTTAGAGAGTGCTTGTAGTTTCTGAGTTACTTTTGTCCACAAAGTATTCCAAGGTCCTTGACCCATTTGGGTTTATTTCTTTTCAATGTCTGATTTATCAGTGATAAGTAATATCCATTGAAAAAAATCCCACCAGTGTTGTAAATGTATTTAGTGCTAATGCTTGACCCTTGTTGAATAAAAATAAATTGCTGGCCTTATAATTTAGATATGTTATTTTTAGACTGTGTAAATTCACTGCTGTATTTTATTTACAGATACTTGAAAGAGGTGAATTGCTTTTCGGTTGGGTTTTGGTTTGGTTTTTTTTTTTCAGAAGCACAGTTGTAATTGTCTCCTTGTTTCTCTCCTTTTCAGCCCTGTGAGTGCAGCCTCATTGGAGCCCTAAGTTCTCAGTGTGACTTAAATACAGGCTGTTGCTTCTGCCGCCCTGAATTCTCTGGGGAAAAATGCACTGAGTGCAGGTTTGGCTACTGGAATTATCCACACTGTGTTGCTTGTCAGTGCTTCCTGACTGGGACGGATCCACAGAGCTGTGATACAGAGGGGAAGTGCTCATGCATTGATCATTCTGGCCAATGCAGCTGCAAGGTAGGACAATGAAGGTTGTAAACTGATCTTATAACTGCTGAGAAGTTTATTTCAGATTTCATTGACACTTGCACTTACTTGTTCAAACAATATATGCAGAACAATCTGCTTGGTTTTCATAGTGCATTTGTGAACTGATGTGGGAGGAGTCCAACATGAAGAAAGACTCAAGTGCTTATCAGTTGCTTTTTCACATACTGACACTTGCCAGGATAGCATCCTCTTAGGCTTTTTTTCCCACTTTTTATTTCTTTCTGTTCTTACAGAACTGTTGCCAGTTCATCCCCATAATACAATTCTTGTTCAGATATTGGGCACAATAAAAGCCAACTCATCAGTAATCACAGTATGCCACAGTACTAATTCAAAGCACATTGACTTAGAGGGAGTCAATAGTCATAATTTCATGACTAGAATTCACTGCAGTAGTATCTGTTCTGAGTAGACTGCATCCAATTCAGGATCACTAAAGCAAAGACTTTTGGCATCATCATCCGCAGAATTCTTATTTGGAATTGTGCTTGGAAGTACAGCATACTTAGGCTGTTTGAGAGTTGGCTGGATTGTTGGGCTTACAGGGCAGTAATCAGTGGTTTGATATGCAGTTGGTAGTCAGCAAGCAGAGTATCCCAGAGCCAATACCTTCATCAGCGACACAGATGACAGAATTCATGATCAGCACATTTGAAAATACTGTTGACATGGAGGAGGTAAAGGTCAACATGCTGAACAGTAGAATTACAGTCTAGAGGGTTCTTGAAAAGCCTGATGACTGAGAAAATAGAAAGGTCATTAATTGGAGTGTCATGGCCTGAAGAATCAGTACATTTTGGGAGGAAAAATCCTGATTGGCAATCCTGCTGGAAAGCACAAGATTAACCAGCCGTATACTCTCGTGGTAGATAAGGCAAACTGCCCACTGAGCTGGATGCAGTGAGCACAGTGGCCAATGCAGCTGCAAGGTAGGACATCACAAAGAGCGTGGCGAGCAGGGGAAAGGCCTTATCTACTCAGTGCTCTCCTCTTACTATAGTCGGTGCTGGTAAGACTGCACTCGAAAATGGTGTCCAGTTTTAGAACCTGATTTGAAAGTGTTGTTGAGAAATTGGAGAGGATCTGGAGAAGAGTCTCACAGCAGATGATCTGTGGGGATGTACTGAGAGGGCTGGACTTTCTCTTAGTCCGAAAAAAGAGGCTAATAAGAGGAAATATAATTACAACTTATATAGCCACTTCAAAGAATAATTGATGGAATCGTCCTTTCTAATAGCAGTCAGAAGATGTAACAAGGGACAACAGCTGCAAGTGGAAGCTTTGGAATTTTGGGTTGGACATCAGAAAAAAAAGTCAGAGTTATGCAGCACCAGTACACTTTATCCAGAACATGTGAAATCTCCATTCTAGGGGATTTTCAAGAACTGGCTAGAAAGAGGCATGGGTAAGCTGATCTAGTATTCATAATAGTCTTGCTTCTAGGAGGGGGTTTTTAGAAGTGACCTCTAGAGGTTCTCTCTGTGATTTAGATTCATTCTTCTTCTTTAGGTCTGTATTGACACAAAGAGCTAGTAAAATGGAAGGATGAATTTAAATTATTGAATTGCCTGGTAATTATTTTGTTAAATGGGCATCAGTCACTTAATTCTGAGTTTCAAGACTCAGAACTGTAGAACAAATTAGGTTAGAAGTGAATTATGGAGGTTGTGGAGTCCAGTGCCTTGTGTGACAGACATTCCTGAGGCAGTACTTCCAAGGATGGAGAGAGATTTCACAACCTCTTTGTGCAAACTGCTTGACCACCCTCCCATTTTTCTGGTATATTTGAACAGAAAACATCATGTTCCATTTCACAAATACTGGTTCATTTGAGGATGACACCATAAGAAAACTGAAGTGAGTTGAACACATGGACTGTCTGAATAAAACTCAGTGCTGTTTGCCCTGTGTCAGCCTCTGAAATGCAGAAATTGAAGTATCTCAATTTTTTCAGCCTCTCTTGATACATGATAAGCAGCAGCCCCTCTAACCATCTTGGTGCTCAATTTCTGGATTAGGTCCAGCATGTCACAGAGTCACAGAATGGGTCGGGTTGGAAGGACCACTGGAGGTCATCCACTCCCACCTCACTGCTCAAGCAGGGTCCCCTCAAGCACATGAATCAGGATTTTGTCCGGACTGCTATCTCCAGAAAAGGAGACTCCACAACTTCTCTGGGTTGTCGCCTTTCTTGTAGCTCTTGTAAGCATGAAGTAGAAAGAGTTGAGATTGATTGCATTTTAAAATAAAAGTGTTTCTTTGTTGATTGTTTTAAGGCTAATAATACAGTTGCTTCTATGTTTCTCTGAGCACAAATGGACAGTATATATTTAGCTGATGATTAATGATGAGGAAGTGCAATTGACATGAAACAAAATTCAAAGCAAGTAAAAATCACTGTTTATGAGGGAAAATGGACAAATAATACTGAATTAAGTAAGCATTTTTTTCCCCCAGAATTTTAATCTAAGGTTAAATTTAAATCTAGGGTTGGTTAATCTTTTGTGTAACTTTTTTGGAAGAGTTATACATTAAAGAAACTAGATTTTCATAAAATGGTAATTGTTCCCATTTAAACGTGGTATTACAGCTGCAGAAATGAGCTTTCAAAGGCTCAGGAGCCTCATTGTCAGCCCTGACAAAAAGCAGCAAAATCTAAGCTAAATACAGTGTAGGCACAATTGTTGATAGAGTTACATGTGGAAATGAGGGTTAAAACTGGTAAGTCCTCAGGGATAATGTTGATTTCATGTACAAGCTTTGGAAAGTTTAATTTTTTTTAGATTGACTTCCTCAGACTTGTCTCAAGAGAACAAAAAAGGTGTGTGGGGAGAAAAAACCAAGCAG
The DNA here is from genome assembly GCF_000691975.1 of Corvus brachyrhynchos. NCBI lineage: Eukaryota > Metazoa > Chordata > Aves > Passeriformes > Corvidae > Corvus > Corvus brachyrhynchos. Next base: position 16,421,437 of record NW_008239110.1, read on the forward strand.
TGCTTTCATATTGGTGATTTTTTTTCTTTTTAATACCTTGGTTTCAGTATGAAAATGGCTTTAAAAGGCTCTGCATAAATTATTGTGTATCTGCCCTATCTGGAATAGCTTTTTATTTGGACTAATTGAAAAATGAAAATAAAAGCATTGACATTACAACAGTGAAACATTTCAGCCTTGTTAATACTGTTCAATGATGTGGAAAACAATCATGAAGAGGGGAAAGCTTTTCTCTACAGAATTTCCATTAAAATACATTTCTCGGCAAGAGCATTTAGTGCTGTACCTTAAGTATCTGAACATGTCAATGCTAATTCCTATTAAAAAGAAGGCTTGATTAACATGGGCAATTTCAGAACAACTTATTTTTCTTATCTTATCAATCAGTTATTGAGCATGTCATGCCCAAAGTGCCATTTAATTTTTCTGTGCTTACAACTTTCAGCATGAAGTCAGCATCTATTGCTCAGAGGTACTCAGTGGATACAAATGCAAATGCCTTAATTACATTAATTACATATGTTTGCATACACACGTGATAAGAAGCTGGAGAGTTCCTTGAATATTTCCTAACACTTATTATTATTTCTCTCTGCACCCTGTTATTATCATTACAGTATGATTTTCTTTTTCTACTGCTATCTTGAAATAAAACTTGATTTTTTTTTTTGCCTTTTAAAAATATTCTCTCTCTTCCAGGTTAATGTGGAAGGTGTCCACTGTGACAGGTGCAAGTCTGGTACATTTGGTCTCTCTGCCAGAAACCCACTTGGCTGCAGCAGTTGCTACTGCTTTGGCCTGACAACCCAGTGCAGCGAGGCAAGGGGGCTGATGCGCATGTGGGTGAGTAGGAAACTGCTGAGCCATGTAATGCGATAATGTTGTTTCCTGCTGGCTGATCTTTTAGCCAGGCACTGAGAGGTGGCTAGAAAGCGGCCAAACATTTAAGCAATTACTTTCCTCTTTATGCTTTGAGGAGTGGTGAGAGCGATATGTTCCATTAGACAATCAGGGTCAAGACATTAAAAGGAAATAAGTAGATAAGAAAATGAGTGGTAGGATAGCTGACATCCAGCCAAAGTAAAGCTATTAAACCCCAAGAAAGGGCAAGCTAGTCATGTGGGGAAATTATGCGGTCCAATGCATTGCAACATAATCCCTGGTACATGACATATGGTTTACCCAGGTGTAGTCAAGGGTCACAGATGCTTGTTGTCCAGCATAAATTTCCCATAGTTCAGTTAATCTGTTTATTTTCTTTGTTGATTTTTCTGTTTTGGTGGGGTTTTCTTTTATTTTTAAAAAAGAGCTTATCAAAGCTATATTTAAATTCAAGCACAGAAAGGTGCAATCCATCAGAGCAAACAAAGAGCTCTCCATCTATCTGTTTGTGGAAGAGAGCCTTGAGACCTATGCTGGACTTATAAATAAGGTAGACTGGATGTCTCCATTTATCTGTACAGCAAGCACAAAACACGCATTGAGACTGCTGCCATGCTCCTCAGTTGCATTCTGGAGGAGAGATTTCTAATGGAAAATGATTAGTTCTGTCCCTATGTATGGTCAGTCATCTCTCTGCTTGAAAGAATGCCAACCATAGAGGGAATGTCTGCCTAATGCAAATCAGCCAAAGCCCCAGACTAGTCATGTACAAGCATCAGTTAGATAAGGATACTTTAGGCTGAAATCAAGTTAATCTCTCTTGCTTAATATAATATGGATAGCACTTATTCTCCCCTTCATTGTTCAATCCCGTACTACCTCTTTCC
>NW_008239110.1:16423273-16461285 GCF_000691975.1 Corvus brachyrhynchos
CCCTTCCCAGTGGATGAAGTGATTTATTATGATCTGACCCAGTTTTTCTCATTATTTCAGTTTTGCCCATCATATGCTGCTAGACTGGAGATGAAAGGCTGTAGAAGGCTGACAAGTTATAAAATTTAATCAAGTTCCCTAACAGCAACAGTTCAGGATAATTGTGCTTTGACCTTTGTGGCTGCACAAAGCAGAAACAATTAAAACCTCCTGATTATTTTGTTTCTGTTAATTAATTTCCTTTTGTGTTTATGCTCATATCTAAAGAAGTGTATGTCCATGTCCCATCTAGTACTTGGTACTCTGATCGATTCCAGAATTGATACAGAACTGTAAACTGAGTGAGACTCTGTTCTGCCAGCTGCTAGTGGCTATTTTGGATACTCTCAGGTGCTTCAAATGACATTAGACTTGTTTAAACAAGCAAATCCTGTCTTATATGACAACAAGGCATTGCTGATGAATGATCTGAAATTCAAATGTGTTGACCCTTGTCTTGGTGTGTAAAGTATTAAACAGTAAAGTACAGTTATGATACAAACTCAGTAAATCTCACTTAGGGCTAGCGATGTTAAGAGTGCTTCCATGTCTGATCAGTCCGTAGATGCTGCTGTAAACGGAAATACCAGGATACTGAAAGTACAGTACAGGGCTTGGTTGATTCCTCATTACCTGACTCCTATCTCATGACCAGTTTGTTCATGGGATGACTGTTACTTGCATTTGTTTTCTTTGTCTTCCTCACTCTTTGGGAGAAAGCAATATTGATACCAGCCCTTTGCATCTGTTCACACATTCCCTGTGATATTTCCATTGGCACAGAATTACTCAGACTCTTACTACAGTTTTTGATCAAAATAATGATTTCAGTATAATGCTAATGAGACTTTGTCAACCAGTCTAAGAAAATTACAAGCATGTAAGTGGCATCCTCATATATTTTCAGTAAAGCTGGATTTAGAGTTACAGAAAGCCTCACTGAGGCCACCCTCTCTGCAAATTGCCTGGAGGACACTTAGCTTGAATATTGCATAGACATATCAAGGGATGGGGCACTGTGTTTCACAGCTCCCATGATGTATAATAACTGGTGATGAGAACTCTGCCTCTTTGTAAGGTAACATTTCTCACAATCTGAACAAAAGAGGCCTGCGACTAAAATAGCACTATGAAAATCACTTTGATAAAATTCATGGAATCGTTTGCTGATTAAAGTATTTTAACCAGTGCTACTACATTCTTTGTTAACATGAGCACAAGGTGCAAAAGGCTCAAGGGGAAAGTCATTATTAGCACTGTTCATACCTGAAGGAGTAGCAAGACTGCTTTGTGACAAATTGCTCGTGATGTGAAATGAAATTACCTAGAAGTAATTTTTTAAAGAGCTAGAATTTAAAGACTAACACTTCATGAGGAAAAATAAAGTTAATTTTCTTCTCAATTTTTTTGAATATGCATAGGTGACCTTGAAGCCAGAGCAAATGATTCTGCCACTGGTGGATGAAAAGCTTCAGCGTAGCACTCTTTCAGGGATTGCATTCCAGCCTCCTGAAATAGTAGCAAATATAGAACAGGTGATGCAGGATCTTCGGTCAGAACCTGTTTACTGGAGACTTCCAGAGCAGTTTGAGGGACGAAAGGTAAACCTAAAACTCCACTGATTACTGACATGGATTTTTTTTCTTTTAATCTTATATTACTATTTTACAGTGTCTTTTTTCCCTCCCAATAAGCATGTCTTCACACAGTGGAAGGTACTTCAAAAGAAAATAAATGCTATTCCATTATTAAAAATTATTTGCTCTGTTATTATGGAAATTCAGAAAGTAACATGAACAATATTTTGTGTGTTAATATCTGTAAATATCTATGTTATATTTCTCCACAGGATAAACTTCTCATTAAAATGTTATTTGAAAAATTAAGCTGCACAAATTTAATATAACACTCTTGCAATTTTTTTGTTTCTCTCCTTTTTAAACAGAAAATACCTGACACTTGTACCTTACATAGGAGAAAATGATTGAAATAACCCTCCTTTTGGATGTTGATATGCGCCTCTGTGATGATTTATTTTGCACTTTTGATATTTCTTGGTTTGGAGGAACACCAAGGAGCGTACAAGGAAACAGAGAACATATTGGTTTTAGTGTAATATAATCACAAATTGTTGATGAGTATTTTTGAACATAGCCCTTGTCCCCAGATAGTTCCTCAAGTACATAGTGCTATTTTCTACCACACCTACATTCATCAGGCTGCACATAGGTGCAGAGCACACCTAGCTCCTTCCCAGGAATTTATTTTTAGCTAATTGAAAATGAAATTTCTTTTTGTGCTTTGTTAGCTGACGGCTTACGGAGGGAAACTGAAATATGCCATCTACTTTGAAGCACGAGAAGAGACAGGTTTTACCACTTACTACCCACAAGTCATCATAAGAGGCGGGCCTCCCACAAATACGAGAATTATTGTCCGGCACATGGCTGCCCCTCTGATTGGGCAGCTGACAAGGCATGAGATAGAGATGACAGAGGTAACGTTTCCATCTGCTTTTTTTAGCCCAAAACTTAAGCATGCGGTTCTTTTGAACATTATTACTAATCTGTCCTTTGTGTTTCTGTCTTTCAGCATGAATGGGAATATTATGGTGATGACCAAAGAGGCAGAAGCACTGTGTCCTGGGAATACTATCATGGTAACCCAGGTCCCAACAGGACGACATCTCAGGCAGATTTCACCTGGAAGCATTATGGAGATGACTCAAGACCAACTAGAACCGTATCCCGGGAGGACTTCATGAATGTGTTGTATGATGTTCATTACATTCTTATCAAGGCGACTCATGGCAATATCATGAGGCAGAGCAGGTAACTCTGTCATGCAGTGACCTGAAATAGTGCAGTAATCACAGATAACCTCATAGATCTCCCACCTATTCCCAGCAGAATTTGTATGCATGACACCAGCTATAAGCCACTGCTGAGAAGAAAGAGCAGAAGGAATTAGTGTTTGGCATTGCAGAAGACACAGGAGAGGGAAGTTTTATGTGCTAGAAGATTTAAATCACACTAGGCAAACAGAATCTCTGTTTTCAGGATCCTAGAACAGAAAACACATGTAGGCACACACATTCTGAAACAAACCTAATGTAATTTTTGAATAGAGGTCTACTTTATGAAAACATGATGCTTTATGAAAACATTTATATTTATTAAATATAAATGTTAGCATATGAAGGAATTTTCTCCTGCAAGTGGGAAGTTAAATATATTAGGGTCAGATTCAACATTTTCTATTAAATCTATTAATGAATCAGTTATGCAAGGAAATAAAGATAACACTAAATTTGAAGGGGACATCATGCAGCAGTATGACATCTGCAAATCTGCTGCAATCTGACTTTTAAGTCAGCTGTAAGGTTTTACATTGAAAATAGCAATCAATTGAACAAACAAGGAACAAGTACTTAGTTACCTATTCTTCAAAGAGGAGTCTGTTGTTTACAACATATTGCCAGGTGAACATGGTTCAGGAACAATATTCTTGTTGAGAAATTCTAGTTCTCTATCTGCATATATGAATAGATATGGCCTGCAAAGTGAAAAAAGCAACCTCTTTTATTTCCACCCAACACTAGTAAAGCCTAAGCATCAAGTTCTGGTAAATGGCATTCAAGAAAAAAATTATTAAAGTGCTCAGAGGATATCAGTGAACATCATCACAGGTTAGAAAATATGATGTGTGAGAGAAAATATAAAGAACTAGATATGTTTAGAAACTAGAAATTGCCTTAAGATGCTTAAAATTTTGTCACAGAGAAAAAGGAAAGAATAAGTTCTCTGTTGCTGTGGTGGATAAGTCAAAAACAAAAATGAACTCAAACTACAGCAGGAAGTATTCACATTAAACATGAAAGATAAACGGCTGGGGGTAAAGAAGTTCTAGGAAAGGTTACATAGACTATTGCATAAAGTTTTTAATAATTAATTCACAATATTATTTGCAATCAAAATCTATTGGCATGGACATGGGAATAATCGGAGATAAATTCCAAAGGTCTCCAGAGGTCCTTTTTTATGATTCTGTCATAAAAGTGGTAGGCTAAACTTATTTCTAGATTTTTAAGGTACAAATATGTCCTTAAGAGTCTTGCCTTTGGAGTTTGAAGGTGAATAGTAGGGGCAGATACCATGCAACCTCACAGCACTGTGTGAAAGAAAACATTGTCATTGTTGCTGCTCTTGTCTCTCTTTAAAGGATGTAAGTTACAGAAGGGTATTCATGCAGCTTGCACTGGCTAGATGCTAAATATTAGTAACAGATGCCATAAGTGTTTAACATTGGTTTCATTTATTTTTGGCGTAGTCCATTTAGGATTCCCAGGAAAAGAGTTATGAAGGTAACTCCAAAGCAATGTGGAAAATTTGAGAAGCATATTCATGTTTCATGTATGTTCCTCCCTCCCCTCTAAGCAGTACAGTTCTTAGTTCAGCTGTGGAAGCAAAAACCAAATACTATCTTAGCTTGAACATCAAGAGGAAAGTTAGGGCAGTAAAGCTGATTCTGTTGTGGGGTGTGTGTGTCTCCTGTGACTCCACTAGACCTGCACTGTAATGCACCACCGTTTTATCAAGGCTGCCCAGTAATGAGGAGAGCAGAACAGGGGAGGCCTTTTCAGTTCCAAGGCAGTTTTGCAAGGTATCACTTAAAGAACCAGAACATATTTTTTACAGTATGGCATTTCAGAATGTGACATTTTATGACAGCAGAGCTTAGCAAACAGTTCATCTTGTCTTTCTGGTAACTCTCCATCTGAAGTCATAACCTTGCGTATAATTCTGTATTTGATTTTGGAGGCGGTTATGTTACAATGGATTTTTATGATCTGTCTGGTTACAAACTTAACATTTATCATATGGCATCTGAGACTTTAAGTAGAATATAGCAGGAATACATTATTTTTTTTTTTCAAGTTAGCACCTTGAATGATTTCAGTGGAAGTTTTGCGTAAGACTACAAAATAAATCCCCAAAAATGTTTTTAAAGGTTAGTGGAATATTAGCTTGCATGAGAAGGCTTTTATTAAAAATAAACTGAGACCCTCTAAAGAACAATATTTGTACTCAAATTTAAAGATATGTTTGAATTAAGTGACTTACAATAAAACATTTGTTTAAATAGAGTGTGTTGTACTTTCCAAATAGGGGCTCTGTTCTAAACTAGTAAAGCTTCTCTTTTCATCTGACTGTGCATAGTAGGAAAATATATATAAAGCAAAAGAATCTGTGGATGGGAGGAGGAAAAGATATATATGAAGTATTTTTACTTTTTATTTAGGTTTTAATAGTTCTTTAATTTCAATTGCAAAGTTTAAAAGCTGCAGGTTAAGTGACAAACTACAGGAAAAACACTTTAAAATAAAGTCAAAGTAGCAGCAGCAGTTGGGACCATAAAAATAACTTCATTCTAGTGTTATCACTCTATTAGCTAAACAGTTTACTAGCAATGCTAATGTTGTTTCTGCTTCAAAGCTGCAGCATTATTTGTGATTTAGAGGTTTCTGCTCGGAATCCAAACCCAAACATTTTTCTCCTTTATTGTTCATTTTGTTGCCCTCATTTTCACATTCGACACTCTAAATGGAAACACTGCTTTTATTAGATTTTGTTTTGCAAGAGAGCTGTGATAATAAATTCCTTCAATTGAAGTATGCTTTCAATTTCACCGCAAATTATTTCAATATTCCCAACAGTGATCAGGTAGCAGTTGTTTGACTGCTGCCTAATAGACATTTTCCAAAACTCAACCAAGCCTGACCTTCCTTAAGTAACGTTTTCACACAAACAATAGGTAGCTTTGTGTCCCTAGAGTGTATTTTTATCTAAATACAGCTTTATGACAGTACACAGTTTTTCAACTGTGCCCTCAATGTTGAGGATGATGGAGAGGCAGATTTCATTTTCTTTTCCCATTAAAAGTACAGAGATTTTAATGTAACCTTACGTTGACATATCAGATCTGAATGGTTTTGCCCTCTTTAGTTTCAGTCTTCTGTTTTGACCTGGCTTTGTTTGCTTGGGGTTTTTTTTGTTCAATTTCCCTGCTCAACTGAACCCCTTTCTTCAGGTAATAAGAAAGCACAGGGTTTAAGTTACTAGATTGCTTTGGGGATTTTTATATTGACACAAGGTTATCAAGAAACGTGGGTCTGATCATGTAAGCTCAGTCACAAAACTCTCACCTAGTTCAGTGGTGGGCATTTGCTTTTCCTCCATTCATCCTGACATTGGTGCCTATATGCCAGTGAGCAGAACAGCATCAGCCCCTCAGGAATCAAGGTCTGGGAGTAGATGAACAGGCTGTGAGGATGAGGAAGAGGTGAGCAGCTCTGTGAGCTCCTCTCCATTAGCACTGTGCTCAGACACTTAATGAACAGACTCTTCCCGCATTATTGACATTTATTCAGCCAGTTAGTCAGACAATCTTTGACATTTTATCTTAGGTTAGCATTATATTTGAAACTTTAAAATTTACACTATTCTGCACTTTTTGTTTCTCTGAGGCAATAGGTGTTCCAGATCATAGCATTCGTTTAAGCAAACTAACAAATCCCCAAATTAAAGAAGTAAGCTTAAAGTACAGCATTGTGATACATTAGGATTAAGCATATTTCATTAGATTTTATATTTGTTGTCTTTGTCCATGATGTACTCAACCCTTTTTAGCCGTCAGAATTCATGCTGGAAAGACAAGGAGTGGTTGGGAGGCAGAGAACTTATTATTTTTATTATCATCATCATCATTATTATTATTGTTACAATTAAACAAATGTTTGGAAAGTTAAAATGTTAGAAATATATCCCTTACTGTTATTAGCAGTTGCTTCTGTAGTAGGATTTCATGTTTGCTTTAAATTGTTTGTTCATATGTCTAAATAATCCTAAAGAAAAAAAAAAAGATAAATGATACCTAGCTACTGATCTTAAAATTTCTGCCCAAAAGGCAAATGTCCAATGTTTTTGAAGCCTGTTCTAGAGTCTGCTAGGTTGCTTTAGTTTCTGAGCATAGATTTGATTTTATTTTTTAAATAGTTGCCTCGTTAAAAGCTCATTAAGAGAACAATTTTACTGCTATACCCCTGAGATACATGAACTGGAACTGCATTTAGTTAGTAAGTGACTTCAATTTCTTAATGAGTCCCCTCCAAATGAAGAATCAGATATGGATTTTTGTATGTTGTTTTGTTAGTTTGGCTCAAAAGAAGTTAAAGAAAGAGATAGACTCAAGCTGGAGATTTAGTTAGTTATACTGTTGCCTAGATCTAGAAAATGAGACCAGAGGTGGTGTTAACTTTGTAATTTCTTGGGAGATGCAGAAACCGGTGTTTGTCTCCTGTAGGTCAAGAATCCTACAAGCAGCCAAATGAGACTGTTTCCTCCCATGGCAGCTGACTGTGAAGTAACTGGGTTTGAGTTAGTGCTTGACTAATCTCATTAGAGGTGTTTGCTCCTTTTTTTCAGGATTTCTGAGATCTCATTGGAAGTTGCTGAAGGTGGCCCTGTGTCTGGGATGGCTCCTCAGGCTTATTTGATAGAGAAATGTGACTGCCCATTGGGTTATTCTGGTCTGTCCTGTGAGGTATGGTACTAACCTAACTCCCAGGAAAAGTCTTTGTACCTTCTCTGGTCCATTCATTGGCAAGGTGTGAAAAGTAATTGAGTGTGAATTCATTTCACTGGCAACAACTCTCCTTTAATTTAATTACTTATTTTGTCTCACAGGTATTTCTCTCACAGGGAATTTCAGCCCTCTTTTTTTTATTGCTGTAGGCAAATATGCCACTGAAACCATGGCAATGACTCAAATACTTAGAATACAGGAAAGTGGGCTTTACTGGGACAGCATCTCTGAGGCTGAATTGTGTGACTGATGCTAACAGATCAAGCCTTTTTGAACAGATGAGGGTATAATACTGTTGTAAAATTCTAACTCACTGAACACCGGGAGAAAAGTGTTGGTCAACTAAGTGAGCTGGGTGCTCCTTATACATGCACTCTATTAATTTTTTTACTTACAATTTCATACTGAAGATTGCATATTTCAGAAGTGTCCAGGTGTTCTAGAGAATCAGCTGACTTGTATATACTTTTGTAAAATGGATTTCATTATAGATACCAGAGAAAGTGTTTAAGATATGATATATTGACTGCAGAATAGGAGTTGGTATTTCTGACTGTCCGTGCCCTTGATGATGAGACTGCCAATCTTTCTGTGTGGGGAACACCATGCTTTCATTTTTAATCAGCACTAGCAATTCTAAATTCACTGCTTGCAATTGTTAGGTGGAGGTAGCAGTGAACACCACCTTGAGTAATCTGCAAACGCCTCAAACATCCTAAGTGGGATCTTGTAAGGGTTTCCCCAAAACTTGCAATGGGAGAAAAATTGAAATAAATGAATGGGAAAGATGCCTTGTTATCTGTGAGAACTCTGCTCCATTTGGATGCTGTACTTGATTGTGTTATGCAGCAAATGAGTCAACCGAAACAGTAAGTTCATAGGAAAGGGGTGTAAGAAAGTGGAATGAAGTAACTTTCTTCGGACACTATTTCAATAAGAGAGTACACCTGAATTTATGTAAATACATGAGAAATTAATGGACTCCAACATTTGCTTAAAAATACAGATTTATTTTTTTTTAATTACTGTAGCAAATTGAATTTTTGAAGAAAAATATACGATAATGTAATTAAAACTTTATTTTAATTCACACCCACCAGGGGCTGAATAAATGTCTCAGTTGCAACCTTCATACTTCATTCTTAATTGTGTGATCTTCACATGCTTATAACTTAGTTTATTTTTAGTGTGCTCAGTGAAGGTTAGGGTATGTTCTGTGAAAGTTTATTTAATTTTAGCAGGAAAATAGCATCTGACACCCTGGAATTTTTTAAGCAGATGCTAACACGGTGTATGTATCTGTTTCATGCTTTATGCATATAATAGCACTGTGAAGACTACATGCACAGCAGTTTTTACTAGAAGTGACATTTATATCCCCTCCCCTCCTTTTTTTTTCTCACATCTAGTTGTGGGCTGCAAAAGCAGTGGTAAGAATTTTCCTAATGGCTGCTTTTGAAAAACTTCCAAACTAGCAATTAAAAATATAGTCTGTTTTCTCTTTTGTCTGTCTTATTTCATTTCAGAAATGCTTCGATCAAAATAGGTGATAAGACTGTCAATGGCATATCAGGAAAAAACCCCAGATATTAATTTTGTTTGAGGGTGTACCATATATTTATAATTTGATTCTGAAGTCACTCAGAATTTGTAAGGCTGTGTTTTGTGTCTTGTTTGGACAAGTACACTTGTGGGGATAGAGAGGGAGGGGAAGAAAGGGTATTTTAGTAGGAAAGAATTACTTTCATTTGAGATTATTTATCTAGGTTAGAATTCTCCACAAACCATGAAAGTGAAGACAGACTGTTTCTATGCTTCAGGGAACTTAACGTAGTCTAAGTCAAAATAAAAAGGGAAAAGCAGAAATGAGTTAAGATTAATTCATTGTGATTCTAAAGAAAATAATTGCATTTATGCTTTTTTCCATAACTTAGACTCCTGGAGGTTTTGCCAATGATTATAAAACTGTCAGAGTGGTGGCGTATGAATAAATCCAGCATGTCAGCTAGTGCTTCACTGAAGAATCCTGCTTTTGGTCACAAAAATTTCTTACTCCAGATTCTCTTCTGTTTCATTTTGCATCCATTTTATTACTGTGTGAAAAGTGTACTACTCCTTTCCAAAAAGCAGAAATTGTGGTCAACAGTCGGAAATGACCTCATGAGACAGCCTTCACAGGCTCCTGGCACCACTAGGGGGTGGGATTTATACGTGGGACAAGTGACTTCTCTGTAGGCACTTAGCCCTAATGGTCTCAACTGTCAAAGTGTTCCTGTTTGTGTTTTTATGCTGCCATAGCTGTGTGCTTTCTGAGAGCTGCGTAAGGGCTTCCACAGAATTGTGTAATAAGCCTGAAATAAAGATCAAGAGTTTTATTTAGCATGTGTCAGCTTTGCTTGCAATTTTTGGGTTATTCTTGGAATTTTATTGCCAAGCTGCAGTAGAGGAGACTTAGTGATGGATAGACTTGTTTGGGGCTGATAGTCTCAAGACATGGAAAACCTTTGACATTTTGAATTCTGTACTTTTATGGTCTTTAAATTATATAGGTATAAATAATGCAGCCATGCAGCCATTTTCTTGATTATTATTCAGCTTTTGCTTGTTATCCCATCAGGTAATGTGTAGGCAGATACCAGCTTGTCGAACCTGAAAAACATAGCAGGGATGAAGGAAACAGAATCATCATGCTTGCTCTCCACAGTCCACGCAAAAAAAATTATTTTGAAAGCAAACTGTTTTCTTAAGTAATGAAAGGAATGATGCTTGATGCACAGTGAGAACAGAAAGGTGTTCTGCATCTGAATGAAGGCTCTCTCAAACTGTAGCATAAAAGCCTGAATCCAGTGGAGTGCTCCAGGGATTTTTCAGCCATGTTTCCAATTAGGGCTGGTTCTTGTTATCTCTAAAGTACTGTATATTGTTTGTAAGACAGCTGGAAGCCTGTCAGATTCTTTTCACAACTTGTAAAAACTGGTGATTGGTAAGATGAGCTTGCAGTGCTCCCCATACACAGTCTACTCTGTAATGATCTGTTTTCTTCTGCATCTTTTTTTATTGCAGTCATGCTCTCCAGGATTTTACAGGCTTCCATCTCCACCTGCGGGAAGGACACCTGCTCAATCCTTAGGCACCTGTGTTGTATGTCAGTGTCATGGACACAGCACTATGTGTGACTCTGAAACATCAGTTTGTCAGGTATTACACTTCTAAACTTATGCACCAGGTTAATCTTAATGTGAAATTCCTAAATTGGACTAGTAATCTAAAAAAACAGAGGACAATATTTTAATACAATTTTGCCTAAGAAGCTTAATTGTCAAGGTTCAGGGAGAGTCATAAAAGCAGACTTTTGAAGTTTTCCATTCTGATTCTCTAGAGTTCAGATTATGCAGTACTTTTTCACCCCTGAATTACTGTTTGGGCAAAAGAAAAGCTAGACACCTGCAAAACAAAGAAGCAATGTGCCATGTGTCATGCAGTAAACACAATTCTGCTCTTACAGACAGTAATACACATGACCTGATACAGTAAGACTGAATTTTAATTATTTCTCCTTCTCCAGTAGCTGTATTCTTTCTCATTTTAAGCCCATACATTACTCAGCAGGCATTTGATAGATGCTTAAAGCACGCATTCCCACTGAGAATCATATCAGAGAGAGAGAAATTATGTATTGAAGTAAGTTTGAATTCCTAAGACTGGGAACAAAATGCTGTCTGTCTGCTTCCTTGTAATTATCAAATACAGCTTTCATTCTGTCTCCTTCCTTGGCAGAATTGTCAGCACAATACTGCTGGTCACCACTGTGAGAGGTGTGCAGCAGGATTTTATGGCATCGTCCAAGGCTCTCCGGATGACTGTCAGCCTTGTGCTTGTCCCCTGTCCATTTCTAGTAACAAGTAAGTTCTAGTAACAGGCAAACTCATGGTACACAATTGCCTTTCCAGCAAGCCAGAGCTTTGTTCTGGGCTCCCTGTGTCCTTTTTCAGATGACTGCATGAGAATTGCCTTGTGGAAGCTATACTAAAACCTTCTTATCTACTTTTGCTAATTGATCTTCCTTTAAAAGTCAGAAATTGCTCCCTTGCTAATTTCTGATGAATAAATTAATAAGTGCTAGAAAATGCAATACTCAAGATAATGAGTGTGTGTTATAAAGGTATTCTCATAAATGAAGCTAGAGCAGAACTCAAGTACAATGTAGCCACAAGGGAGCTGCAAAAAGTCTTATGCTCATATATTATGTTGGTATAACTGCAGCACCTTTTTTGCTCCACTATGGAATTTATTGATTTCTTATTTAATGTTACATGAGTTTTAGGCAATTTGTGAAAGATAGAATATTTTAAAAGCAATATAGTTATTGCAGCATAAATTTTATTGGTTGCTTTATGCTAATGAGCCTTTCCATGATGTGTCTGCATGTGTTCCCAACAGATGATACTTTAGCACTTGAGATTTGTTTGTTGTTTTGCTGAGAAGCTCTTAATGATATTTAGCATCATACTGTAGTAGTGCTCTGAACAGGTTTGTGTTTCTCGACTGTGCTTTTGAAAAGCTGGAAGTGTTCTGTAAAATCATTTTTCTGTGCTTTTTCTGGCTTTTAGGATGTTTTAGTGAGGCTTTCAGTCAGTATAGCTGATAATTTAGGGGTTTTCTTTTTTTTCTTTCTTCTTTGTTTTATCATTTTGGACTGGTCTTGGCTTTATTTTGAAGGAGGAAAGTTCTTTCTCAAACAATACTAGATAAAGACCTCATGGTCTTTCACCCACAGCAAGAGTTTTTAAGAATACCTCCAAATCTCAGGTATTTAAAGAAATGTCCTTTATCTCAGAAAGTTATAATGCAGTCTTAACTGCAAGGTTTTCTGAGTTTTTCCCATTTCATGAGCGTTTTCTGTTACAACTTGAATATGTGTTCTGTCTATTAGTATCAAAAAAGGACATTCTAGTTGCAAAGAACTAGATCAACCGAGCTTCTCAGCTTTGCAAATCAGCAAATACATTGGAGAAAACTTTTTATGGTACTGGCAGTATGAAGTGCTGAAAATACTCCATCCTATTTTTTTTTTCTGGGGCTTAGAAACCTTTGATTGCCCACAAATACATGTATCAGATCAGAAAATGCGCAGGGCTCTTCACCTGGATGTTCATGGCACTGTGCTACAAGAATTTAGGCATATTTTCCACACTGTGCTCCTGACATTATTTCAGTATCTTACCTAAAAGCTAACATAAACTCAGGAAGTGGGTAATGCTGAAGTGCTCTGCAGGTGAGAAATGTGTGGCCCATGGGTAGTCTGTGCACCACAGAATCATAGAATGGTTTGGGTTGGAAGATACCTTAAAGATCATCTAACTCCAACCCTCCTGCCACAGGCTGGGGCAAATTTCACTAGACCAGGTTGCTCAAAGCCCCATCCTACCTGGCTGTGAACACTTCAAGGAATTGGGGCATCTGCCACTTCACTGGGCAGCCTGTTCCAGTGTCTCATCACCCTCTGAGTACAGAATTTCCTCCTATTATATCACATTTCCCCTCTATTAGTTTAAAACCCTTCCCTGTTGTCTTATCTCCATGTTTTTTTTAAAAGCTCTCTTTAGGTGTCCTAGGCACACACTCAAATTGCCAAGCTGCCTGAGGGAGAGCAAGCAAAGTGCACATACCTCCTTCAGTCACACAGCCTGCATGTCTGTGGGTGTTGTCACAGCCTTTTGTGTCATGCTTACATAAAAGTGATCATGAGACTCTCTTGTTTCATAAACCTTCACAGGAGATAAGAGAATAACACCTAATCTGAATTTAATAAATACACTTAATCATGAGATAGTCATCCAGTTTCTTAGTGCTGTTGAGAAAGGAGTCAGATCTGAGCATGTCCAGGAGCAGAAGTTCTTGTGTTTTATAGACCTGAACTCAGATGCCTCTAGACAGCATGGAAGGGATTTCTATTTCTGTTAGCTGCAGCCATCAACAACTTTGGTAGCCATATAGTAAATGTAGGGACAGACAACTGTACATCCCACTCGTGTTAAACCTGGATGAAAACACCACTGGAGAGAGGGCAGGGAAGATGTTTCAAATGTGTGTATAAGTCTGTCTGTGCATGTCCATTTTCCAGTCTGATAGAGGATGCCTGAGCAATTGGCTTAGACTAAATGCTTGACTTTTAGATGTATAGAGTGGCATAGATCCGTTCCATAAAGCTACAGTATTAGGTGGAAAATGAGAGTATCAGACCTTAGATTTGTATCTTCTGCAGATCAGTTAAAGCTCCTCAAGATGCTATTAAGGAAAAAGTCTACCTGCAGCTATTTTATGGTAGTCAAATAATCATAATCTACATGAAATACAGATAGCTAATGAGCTATCTCATTAGTTTGCTATGTCATGACTGACATGATAGTATTTGTGAATGGTATAGTGCAATTATTTTTACTTAGGAAATTGTATAAAACTCCACTTAAGTTTTAAATACTGTGTTTACACTGCTGTCCTATGAGCAGTCAGCTTCAAACATTATGAGCTGGGGAAAAAAACAAAGAACAGAAAGAATGAATTGTTTCTAGCATGGATCTATTTTTATGGAGTTGAAAATGTGTTGGATAATGAGTTTGTGAGTAATAGATCAATTTGTTTACATTTTTTGCAAAGGCGTAATTTTATATACTCATTCAAGTACTATTGACTTAATGCATTATAAGCAAGTTAGATGACGATGCTGACTGTACTCTACCAAGAAGGGGCTTTTGGCTCACCACTAGCCACCTCTGTGCTTTTCTGGTTCTTCTTCCTCAAAGAGCTGAAGGAGTTTTACAGTTTTGCACCATCTTAATATTTAGTTCTGTTCTTTTGCCCTACCTACTCTTTTTGTTTGTTTTAACTGCCTGTGCAGGCACTTAGTACAGTAACATTTCAACTAAATGCTACTTTGCACAGTGCCCACAGGTACACAACACGGTCAGTAGTAAAGTGACTTAGTAAAGATAATTTAGTGTCTTCAATGATTAAAATAAGACCTCTCCCTGATCATGAAGGAGGTAGTTTTTAGGGTTTTTTTCTCTGTAGACTGGGCTTTTCTCATACATCCTTGAGAAGATCATCTGATCCTCCCTTTTTGGAAGATTCCACACAGATATGACTTTGGTTCCTTTTCTCCCTTTATATCTTAACTTCAAGTAAACTCTTCCCAGCTTATCTCCTTTCATTCAAAATAAAATGAAATCAGACTGGAAAGTCTGGATGTTCATTAGCACAGTTTCTAAATTTTTTGTTTCACATCCTTCCCAGTGCTTTCTTTGCGTGACCACTGTGAGTGACAGCACCATTCAATCACACAAGCCTACAGCATGGAAGCTGCTCACTCCATCCCCTTGGATACAGCCCTTAGAGCCTTTGTCCAAACTCTGCAAGCATCACAGCAAGGCATTCACAAAAATTGTAATAGAAAAGAGGGATCTCTCACAGGATTTTATAAACAGATAAGAAAATGCTGCCATTTACATCAAGAGTGGAACTTTTTGGGGCCTTTCTGCACTGCTGACTAAAGTGAAATGATGCAACAGAGTAGAAAAAAATTCTTTATTTGCTTTCGTTTTAGTTTTAGCCCTACTTGTGTTGCTGAAGGCCCTAGTGACTACCGGTGTACTGCCTGCCCACCTGGATACGAAGGCCAGTACTGTGAAAGGTAGGATGAATGGAAAAAGCAGAAAGAGGAACAATTAAATGAGGAAAAGGCATGAAGGAGATAAATGTTTTTCAATATTACAAGCGTGTATTTACTGCTGTTTAAATACATGCCTTTGGATAATTTATTTCTTCTTCATATGCTGTTAAAACTCAGCCAACTTGGACAATTTTTATATACACCACTGTAAACTGATAATCAGTGTTATTTATATCACAGATCTTTTCCTAGTCTTGCTTTTTGATGTGTGAGGGTTTTTTTTCCTCCAGGTCTCAGAAGTTAAACAGAAAAATACAAAATTTATCTAAAATTAGATGCCATTCTAATAGTATATCTTGATGTCACTCATACCCTTTGATTTAGTGACTCGTGCCCTCATGGGCATTGGCTGTGAAAGATGGTTAGATATAAACATTTTAGTGCCAAGTTGTGAATTAATAACCTAAACAGCCTCTGTTGTCCCATCCATCACAACGCTGAGGGATTAAGATGATCAAAATTGGCAAATGTCTACCAGGAGATTTCATGTCTGATATGAAACACAAGTGGCTAGGTCTATAGGCCAAACTATGATAGTGGAGGAATTTTTTTGTTGTGGTGTATCTGAAAACTGTTAGGGATGTGGAATCACTTTTGCATACCTCCTCCATCCAGACTGTCCTGATTGGAAGTCACTTTGTTGGACCGTTTGCAATATTTCTCTCTTGTTCATGAAGCAACAAAGATTTTTTTAAATGGTTCATGAATGTTCATATAAATTACATTTAAAATACTGCCAAGTATTCTTTGTGCACTACATCTCAGTTGGACAAATCTTGTTTTGTATTTGCAATGTCTAGATGTTCTTCTGGCTACACAGGAAATCCACAAATTCCAGGAGGGTCCTGCCAGGCATGTGAGTGTGATCCATATGGTTCCCTGCCTGTCCCCTGTGATCCTGTCACTGGACAGTGCACTTGCAGGCCTGGATTCACGGGGTGGAAGTGTGCTGGCTGTGAACATCGGCATGCGCGTCACGGCATGAAATGCGTTTGTACGTATACTAATGTAATTCTGGCTAACTTTTGGTTGTGTTTGTCGTATGTCAGAAATTCAAACCTGCTTGTGTAACAGTGAGTTGTGTGGGTTTCTTTGAAAATAATCGCCAGGTTTCTTACTACTTTGGCATCCGGTCCGTTTTTTTCCACAAGCCTTGAGATGTTAAGAAAACTCTCAATAATTTTTAATATTATCACTGAAAATTGAAAACAAAACTTTGAAGGATTTCTTTTTGGCTTTTTGGAGTCTGTAGTTTTGCTAAAGGTTGTCTCTGGTGTTGTGACAATATTTGCTCTTGGTGAATTTTTAGTGTTGTCCTAAATGTTTAACCAGCAATTTCAATGCTCTATACCATGAGGCACATGCAGAATTTTTACTGAGGTTTACTTGACCATGTTGGTTCAACGACCATCCATTGGAATTTAAAAGATGTAAGGAATGACAGTACATTATATCCAGCAAAGAACTTCTTTTGTTAAAAATAGAAAACTGATAGCCTAAACCACCAATTTATATTTTATTAAAGTAGTGGTATCTTTGTCCTACCCTCAATTTTGATACATGCCAAGTGATTATCTTGTATTTTTGTTTGGAATTTTTTTCATTAATTTGGATAATGCTTGTTTTGAGCCCACAATCTCATATCATATAATGTTGTATGCTTATATTTTATATAAAAAAGAAAAGTAGCAAAATGTTTCTAGAACACTTGGTGAGCCCTGACTGAAGTAAGGCATTTTCTTCTTCCACATCTCCCCCAGATGTGTTGGGACTAACCTTATAGTGATTTTTTTTTTCCTCTTCAATGCCATGATTGTTAAATTTAAAGTAGAATACTGGTAGAGTTCCAGTAAGTCCACAGAATATAATATTTATTAATCTCTGCATATTTGAATATATTGTCAAGGCACAGTGAACTGGTTCACATGTTTTATCGTTAATTGGAGCTTTTTCATGGAGAGTGGGGTGTCTATGTGAGGGATGTGTAACATCAAGAAAAGTAGGTACCATCTACTTTTTTTTGGTTTTGCTTGTCCAAAGAATTAATTTCTTTTGTGCCTTAACACCCAGAGGTGCACAGCTCTCTAGTATTAAAATCAAATGGTAAAGTAAAAACAAATTGCAAACATTTTAAAAGCAAAATGGAAAAATAAACAAAGAAGTGCTTAAAATGTCTGAAGGCATCATATAAGTCAAGAATGGAATGTATGGCTTCCTGGAGTGGTTAAAGAGGAAGATATTAGGCACATAGGGTCAGGAGGTACACAATGCAGAACATTTTTTCACTGAACTTAATGGCTGTGATCAGCTCTCAGTCACCAGGATTCAGCAGAACTAAGCTTCTGAGTAAGTCTATTGAAATCAGTGCTTTTGCATTAGTCCTGTATCCCAGGTGGAGATTATAGATTTCTGGGAATATGGATATAACTGCTTCTATTTCTTCACTATTAACAACATGGCATTGATTCATTGATTAAAAGCTTAGTGTACTCAAGGAAAATAAACTTCTAATGTCCTACAGTGTGATGCATTTTAGGACCTAATTCTGAACTTGGTATCTTAAGCTCTGTTTTGAACTACAGCAAAATGATTGCAACTGGAGTAAGTAGTCTCGTTGCTGAAATAACTATGGTTTGAGTTCCATTTTGTGCTCTATGTGCCAAGGAGAATTGTAATTGCAAGTGAAGTCCATAAGTGTTACAGCTACAAAATTTTAAAATAAGAACTGTGTTTTCCAGAGTGGTATGTACATGAAAATTACTTCATTTTTCAATATCCTGAATAGCTCTTACATTATTGCCAGTATTATCCTATTTTTCCAATCTCAGGCATGACTTAGTATGTTTTTATTAGTCTTTTACTTTGTCAGTATTCTGAAAAGTCTTTTGGGTATCCAGGATGACAGAGTTTCATTGTACAAAACAGCCCAAGTGCAAGTTATCATTTATAATGGTTTTCCAATTTGTTAATCAGGCTACTTCATTGTGTGGATAATAAGGTTAAATATCCTCTTTGTGAATGGAAAAAGCTGTTTGCAGGCCAATGAAATTTTCCACCTTTTTGCTTTGAAAGATGTTATTTGCTATAATCTCTGATTGAACTGCAACATATTTGAATGCGGGTGTTGAAATATATCTAAGCTATCTTTAGTGACATTTTAAGTAAGTAATCAGTTTTCACCAGAAAAACAGCCTTTCACATGTGCATATGGACATTTCATTTGACCACTAGAAGTGAGGAAACAAATGAGAAGATTTCTTTTCTTTAGTCATAAAGATAAGAGCCACCTATAGAAACAGATGGGAGGTACTTTAAATCTCCCTGTCACAGAAACTAGTTTTTTACTGTTGATACCGTATCAATAACAACCATGTCATAAATTGCAAAAACTGCAGTTAAATATTTCAGTAGACACTTTATGCGCCTATTAGCTCTTACTATATGATATTCCTCTTGTTTAAAGGTTCCTCAACACCCATATTTACTCCAAACCTGTCTTTGCTAGTGCAGTGCAATACCCCTGACATGGTAGAAAATAAGCCAGATCAAACATCTTTGTAGCCTGTGTTGGGCACAAGGCTGTGGCAAAGGGAGTGTGGCAGGCATAGATTTGGTGGGAATTTGCTCAGGGTAAACAGTGTGTGGTATGTCACAGGCTTCAGTGTGCAGCTGTTGGTAAGGATTCGTTGCTGCAGCCCCTAATGTGCTTTAATAGTCATTGTCCTGTCAAAGAACCATTAGAAACACCTTTGGGGCAACTTTGAAGTTTTCCTTCCTTGCTTTCAGAATATTGAGCTGTTCCAATCTGAGTTTAATGCAGCTGAGAATTTGATTCTGTTTACAATATATTTTTACTTTCTTATATCAACCAGTTGGAAAATACTCAGTAAATTCCCTTCTGACCAACTTCGGTTGTAACAAAGCCTTAAAAGTAAAAACAGTGGTACTATTAATGTACAGAAAATTCGTGTCAAGAACAGAACCCTGTTTGCATTCAGTACTTAAAATGAGCTGAATACATGTACCTACTTTTGCTCATTTGCGGTGCCATTTCAGCTACTGCAATTGCATTGTACCTGTCAAAAGTGTGAAGAACACCTAGTTAGGTTGTAAAGTGGTCTCACTTAAAGAAAATATGTGCAAATACAGTCACCCATGTTTGAAAAAATGTGTTTGTAAGCAGTATAAGACATAGTGTGATTAAGCTGTCCTGTTAGTATGGTATAGTTAATGTTTAAGAAAGTGAAATTTTATTTTGAATATTTAACAAAGAATAACCACCTGAGTAATGAATTTTTGGCAAATTCTATAAAAGGTCACTACACAGTATGACCTGAAAAACCAAATAATGCATATTTAAATCAGATCAGAGAGGTATTTTAGCCAAAATATTGTAATGCGTTCTTCTTTAAATATAACAATTTGATTTTAACATAGCTCTTATCATAAGTGTTCTAAAGATTTTTTAAGTGAAGATTTCTAGTGAAAAGGTGGGGGGGAAGAAAAGCAAAGAAGCATGCATGTTCACTAAAGTGATCTATTTCTGATATAGCTGAAAATCTGTCTTACCGGGTTCTTATTTTTTTCTCATAATGTGTCATTTTTCAGTTGCTTAGTACATGTCACTTTTCAGTGCTGTGTTATAACAGTTATATTTTAGAGAGCTACAGGTAAAATAGAATCTATTTTTTTTTTAAAGCCACTGCTTAAAGGGGAAGATTTCGCTTACTAATAAATAACAATGGTAAGGTAATTATATGTGCATAGCACAGACAGAATTCTATTCCCATTATATTCTTGGAACAGAACAATTTTGTTTTCTCTAGGATGCCATCAGGGAACGAAAAATTATGTCCAAAAAGTAGATTTTCTTTTTTAAAACAAGTAATACAAGGGTATGGTCTACTACACATCATAAAAATTCTAATTTTTGCATTAGTATGGCTAGTAGCTGGGTTATTTCCCCAGCTAACATAACCATCTAGGTTGTCCTCTACAAATATTCGTAATACTCTGCTGATGAATACTTTCTTACAGTTTTTGGATTTAAGTAATTTACTTTGTAGGTTCACTTTCCCTTCTTTTTTGCAGAAGTCAATAGCCAATAAAAAAATAGGTGTGGTTGCAAACTAATTTTAATAATGCTGCCAGCATCATTGTATACTGTCAAGGATGACAAAAGTTGTCTCAAATCTTCTCTCAGATTTTGAATCAAGCCTGTAGCAATCGTATTTTCTTAGAAATAGTAATCCTCTTGTGTGTTTTTTGTTACACCTTGTGACATTCCACTTCACTTCAGTTGTAGAGTTTGTAGCACATAAAATGAAGAAGCCTAGATTGCAATGTTATTGGAACAGTGACTATGCTCACTGCTGTGCCATATTTATGGAACGAAATGATCCTGGTGAGAACTTCAAGGCTTTATTGTTGTGTGGCTCTATATTATATGGCAAGTCAGAACTCACCTTCTAATCCTTTCAGGGTATCTGTCATAACCACAACGGAGACTTCTAAAGAAAGGTCTTCAATGTTTTGAGCTCTTTTGCAACACAAACTAAAAACCTTTCCTTGGATGTATGCTCCTGTCACAAATGTTCCTTGGGGTCAAGCAAAAGCCTAAATGTAAAGCCGTTGATGTGACTGAACAGGAAGCACTCATGACACAGGGAGATCAAGCAGATATTTAATTGTTAGGAATTTTTCCTTAACTCAGTCTTGTGGGGAAAAAAAAAGAAAAAACCCTCAGCCTTGCTGCAGTCAACAAACTTTCATCTTTATAAATTTAAATATTCAATATTGGTAGAAGGAGAAAATTATATAATGAGATTCCTTTAATGGCAAGTCTTGGGCACTTAAGTATTTGCACTCAAGTCTGATGCTTGCAATGAGAGGGAGTTTTTTTCCCAGCTGCCAGTCAGTCCTACACCAAGAAGAGCAAGGGAGGTCCCAGCCACTGATCCTGGAAGAATCAAGGTTTTCCCTTTTAAACAGTGAGTAGCTCCCATGATCTCAGCCCTTCCAAATTCAGAACTAGGCAGAGATGCTGTCTCTGTCAGAAGTAGATCTTGTAGAATCTGTGAAACTAAGCCTCTCCCAGCTCCTACACAGTGCTTATTGCAGCAGGAGCTTGGAGTTTCTTTTTGCAAGACTTTACAGAGTGAGCTGAAAAGAAAGATCCTGTGTCTAACACCATATCTATGAAGCCTTGGACTAGCTTCTGCAGTGTTCTGAGTTTCATAGAAGTTGTTGTCCTTGTATCTCAGCTGTAAGAATTCAATTTACCTCCATGTTGGACAACTCCTTCTCTGGCTGCATGGGCTCAATTAGGACACTCCTGCTTGGCCTAGCAGCTGATATGCTATTACTTGTTCTCCCTTTTTGTGATACGTGAGCTCCTGTTGAGTTTAGACCCACAGTCCTGACTTTCACCCAACTCAAGCAGTCTTTAAACTCAGCTACTACTGGTATGTATCAAAACCAGCAGATGACGATTTATAGATAATAAAAATCAGAACTAAACCTGAGTAGGTATTTTAGACCCTGATCTAGATATGAATTTTACCAGGTTTTAGAGACATATTGATCATGTAAGCTACCTGAAACTAGCAGCAGTGGCAAGGAAGCTAAAGCTTTCAGCTCTCTACTGGGGTTCTGTTTTGGAAGGCACAGGAAGGCTATTTTATTATTTGGTGTGAGACTAGTGTCAAAATGGGAAAAATTAGGTAATAGTCAACAGATTAATGAGTAGTTCAACACTTCATTGTGAGGCGACACGAAGCTGATACTGAAGAGTCACTGACTGTCATAGGATACCACCTCCTATCAGAGATTGCATGGTTGCCCTTAGACCAAGAGTTAGCTAGTCATAACACAGTCTTCTGAATCTTCACAGAAATGAATGTATTAGAGCAAAATAGTGTCAGATAATCACTCAATTGGAGAAACATATTGTGATTCAGATGTGGTTCTTTTATAGTTCATTATCTCTCTTTGTAAGATGGAATAAATGGTTAGATGTCTGTAAACTTAAAAGAATTTCTTTTGGCATGCATACTTTGGACATGCTTCTCACAAGAGGTAAGTGCATGGAAAAGTGTGGTGAAAATGGAAAATTTGCATTAATTGCTTGTTGAACTATTGTAATATTGATTGCATGATTTGCCTCTTACATGCTTGCACTGCTGTAATGATCTGAATTTAGTCCTGCATTTGTTAATATTAGACACAAATTTATCCTGACAGCTTTATAGATAGACACATAAGTATTTAGTCTTGCAAAATATAATCATGCTCTTGAAATATTTCCCATAGCTGCAGTACATTACAGACTGCATACTGGAGTAGCTGAGTCCTGTCTCATCTACTCAGCTGTGGTCTCACTTGATGCAGTTCCTCTTTTCAACCTGATTATTGTTCAAGAGGTGTTAATTTATACTGAATGCTCACTTATCGATTGCTTACTCATTGAGAATACTTCATCTCTTCATGGGCTGTTCACTTTTTTCTTATTGGTGTGAACTGAGTTTGTCTTTAACACATAACAAATTTTTACAATTTATTACCAACCACTAGGTGAACTTTGAAGGTGAATAGATTTCACTTGTTTCATAAGTAAAATAATATATCAGAAAAAAAACCACAGCAAAAACCAGACTATAGAGGCCAACTCTATTCAGGTCCAAGATCATTTATTTTCGTCCTGCAAAATGATTATCAGTTCTCCTTACCTCCTTGATCAGCTACAGAACAGGTGTTTGTTATATAAAACACTATTTGCTGTAAAACTTGCTTTTCTTTTAATTCTCTCAGGCTTCTAAAGGCAAGCACACAGATGGCAAGAACTGGGATGATAATAAGTTGGGGGGGAGGTTAAATTTCATGTAGAGGCATAAATCAGAATGTATCATGCCCACAGTTATTGACTGCAGTTCCAGTGCAGTTCAGCTTATGTAACAAAATACTGTGAAACAGGAGGAAGAAGTCTGCAAATGGAAGCAATGAAAATGCAAAAGGAAGTCTTAAACTAACAATAGTATCTAGCTTTCTGCACCCACTTCTTACTACACTAATCCAGTGTCTACCTTGTCTCCTTTTCAATCATCACTTGAGTTTCATGGTGGACTAAAATAATTTTCTTTTTTTTTTTTTTTCTCTGTATTTGACTCCACACTTTGTCATTGCTATATTGAATAGTCAACAGAATAAGAACCATATTTAGGTAACTGTGAAAACTTTAATGAACAGAAAAAATTTAATCTATATGAAGAATAGATTTCAGGGAAAAAAGAAGTAATTCTCTTTTGAAAACTACTTCTCTTTTCTACAAAAACATACACTTTGCTTAGTGGGGGTTTTTTAGCTATTAAACTGCCTAGCTTTGCTGAAATAAATAATTACACACTTGTAAAACTTTAGGTACAACTCTCCATGTCTCTTAACATCACCAGTGAATTCATTGTTTCACAGTTTGCTTCATCTCCTGAGATGTTTGTGCTTGCCAGTTCTGTGTAGTCTTTATGCAGAGAAACAGAAAGGTATTCCCATAACTCTGTTCTAAAGGATGAAGAATTCTCCTGTCTGCTGCATAAATGATATGAGATGAGAATTTCTTGTGATAGTTAATCGAAAGCAAGGGGGAAAAAAATGCAAACTCCTTTTGATATATGCAGCACACAACAATATTTTTCATCCTGAAGGATATTTGCAAGAAAAGAATCATACATGAAAAGCTTATAAGCTGGTTAGTGGAAAGAAGTAGGGAAAAGCATTTTTTTAAAGAAAACTATCAGTATTTTTACCAGGAAGCTTTCAGCTGTCTGCATTACAGGTTTAGTATGCTTGGCCATGCTGTTATATGGAGATTTTTTTAGGTTTCTTCTTGTATTCAAATCCATAAGCATACTATGTTTCTTGCAGAGCTCCTTAGATTTTCCAAATTACCCATCCACTTTTCTCAAATTTCATTCAAATTACCTGTATAATTCAATATTTTATATTGGCTAGTCCATAATGGACAACATTAATTATTTCCTCTTTTTGTGAGGTAAGCCTATCAATTTTGATCTTTGTGTTTTATATTAAACTATCCCATTACTAAGTCCTATGCAATAATGTGTCTCCTATTCCCTAGTTGTTGTTGCCATTTTTGCTCACATTACACTTTTGGAGTAATATATATGAAATTACTGTTACCTCCCACAGAGTTGCATGTGTGCCATACAATTTCTAAATCAAACATATGTCTTAAATGTTTAGCAGGAAGAAATGAGCTTTGTTGTTCTTCCCCCAGCTTGTGATGATGAATGCACAGGACTCCTTCTCAATGACCTGGATCGGCTAAACCAGATGATCCTGAGTGTTAACCTTAGTGGTCCACTACCTGCTCCATATAAAATGTTACATGGATTTGAGAACACGACACAGGAATTAAAGGTATGTTGGTGGTATTCACATGCATAAATAACAGAGCTTCAGTACAACTGTACTTGAATCTGTTCAACCATACAGCTGTGACTAGCTTCAGGGAAGAGGAAAAATTCAAGATTTAATTATTTCAGGTTCGCTTTGGTTGATAAATAAGTATCACAGTTTTTTATTTTTATTTAGTTTAATAAATAAATCTTGCAGCAGCAATTTCTGAACACATGTGCAAGGATTTGTACTTCTGGCATAGAAAAGCCATATTGCATACAAATAAAATGGTTTTCCGGCTGATGGTCTATGAAGTGGTTGTTTATTTTATATACTGTATGTTCCTTACCATACTTACAAGTTATGTAAAGTTGTCAAGATTCCTGAAAAAAGCCTATTGGATGAATGTGACACGAGTCAATGACAAAAGGGATTGCATATTGTGATGAAAAGGAAATGTTTGATGTTTCTTCTCTTCAGTATTTGGAAGCACTAACATCCGTTGCATACAGATTTTTCACTCTCCCGTCTCTTTCCCAACAGCATTTGCTTTCACCTCAGCGAGCACCAGAGAGATTTCTTCAGCTAGCACGAGAAAATCTGGATACCCTCATGACAGAAATGGATGAACTACTGACAAGAGTATGTCTGTGATCACATTGAGGTCTATGGGCTTGGTTAAGGCTAGATAATGACAGAAATCTTCTGAATATGAATTAAACATGAATGAATAGGTGAATTATAAGATGCTTCTCAGTCTCAGTGTCTGAAGTGGCAGCAAGTCCTCTAACAATCCCTTGTTTTGGAGCAATATATTGACATATATTTTTTGCAAAACTTCCTAATAAGGTAAGAAAGCTTTTTCATGTCCATACGGAGCACCCAAGCATGATCTTATCTGGAAGAGCTGACACTAAAGAGGTGTGTGAGTTTAGTTAAATATATGTATTCTAGATTTCATTTATGAGGATAGTTAGAGTCTTCTGGATTTCAGTAGATGTGCTATATACTCTCTTTTTTTTACAAAAGTTTTATTTCAATGTAGACCTCATTTTGGTCAGTAAAGACAATGTCTAAGAAAATAATATAAATTGTGCCACCTAGTGGAGAAAAAATAGGGAAATGAACCAGCCTCAGTGTAACTAAAGCTGTCCAAAGTACACGGGTGTGAAGAACTACCTAAAGTCATGATCGTGAATCAAAAGAATCAAATAAGAAAGATGTGTAGTACTGTACTGATCAATGTACACCTCAGAGGATCACATAAACTCCAGGCAGTTTTAGCGTCATGTCTGTAAATTGTACATGGCTTATGGAACTAAAATTCTCAGAGAAACTGTTTTCTTTGTGTGGATTTTATTCAGTTTTGAAATGGGTAGTGGGTAAGAAAGCATCTGTAGCATGTGTGGTGTGTTTGCATATGTAGGCACCCATGCACATGTGTACACGAGTATGTATGTGTACATACTCACATTGTGAGAAAGCTTGATTTTCCACTTCTGTTTGATCTTGTATTTTTCTGCAAGAAGCGACTGTGGTAGTTTTAAGTCTAGCTGGAATTTTAACCCGTGTCAGCTCTACAAGCAGGGAAGATTATATTTTTTCTATTAAAGTTTCTCAATCTTAGGCTAAGACAACTTTTTCCCTCTTGTGAATTTACTCTTTTTAATAACCTTTTCCAATTGCCCCTATAGAGAAGACCTAAAATAATGCAGATTCTGACCTTCTGTAGACTACTCGTGGAAGGAAAAACATATCAAAAGTGTGATCTTAGAGGAGTTATTATGGTGGCCACATTATCACCACTCCCTCTCTGCAATTTTTCATCATTGTGGTGACTAAGTAGACTTATGATTTCCAGTTATCCTTACAGAGTTGTTTGGAGTAGTTTGGGGTGGGTTGTTTTTTTTTTTAAATTTGGGGACTGGCAACTGGTGGCAGGTCCTAGCTTTCTCTTTCTGTGTTTGTAAACAAGAATAATGTTCCAAAACAAAGTGTGAGTCCTGATGTAGTGTGTTCAAGGCTTCATTTCCAAATGAAGATACAGCTGATAACTACATGATGGCTGGCACTTGGAGTACGTAGTACTACCACAGATGCTGGAGTTTTTCCCTGTATCTGATTTGCAGGCTCATTATATTTTCCAAGTGAAACCAGTACTGATGAGGAAAAAAGCTGGTGAGGATTGGTGAGGAATCTGTTTCTATGAAAAAATATTCTAACCATTTTAAGATAAAATATAGAAGACAATAGAATTCAGTCACTACAAAACCTTTGGGGATTTTGCTTCCATGTGGTCTCTTTTCAACCAATGATCTCTTACTTCAGTGCAGCATTCCTTTCCCTTCTTTTACATTATTCTGTGCTTCATTTACTTTGCCATGTAGAAGATCCTCATGTCTTTCTTGCACTAATTATGTTAACATGTTTGCATGCAAATTCCCATACCAAGCACCAACGGAAGGCCTGAGGTCTTCAGTTCCTTTCAGTTCACTGCATTTCATCAAAACCCCCACTTCCCTTCTAATTAGGTACCTTCAGAGCCTTCAAGAAAGACAGGGATCAGAATCGCTCATCTTGATCAAAATGCTTCTTTTGTCTTTGGAAACTCTCACCTTTCTCCCAAAGTACTGAATTTCTTTAACTCAAAAATTCCTGGAAGTAGTAGCAGAGGTAACTTAGTTTGCAATAGCTGGAGACATTTGGAGGGAGAGCCAAGAACTTCCATCTGTACAGTGAGGTCTGTGTTTACACTTCCTTCTGTGGTCTGCAGCTCACTAGCTGGAGAAATTCCTGTAGGACACCCTCCAGATGCTATCTAGAGGAGTTCCTTAAGGCTTGATTAAGTCCTCAGACTAAATAAATGTAGAAACAAAACCAAAACGAAAATGTGAACATAGTTGCTAATACTTGCTTGTAGTTTAAATTGCTAAGTGGCTACTCCAAGGCCTTTCATAGAATTTCCATCACTGTGGACATCACCAAAGTGTGTTCACTGATCTCAAATATTTTCTTTACTGGTTTCTGTGATAAGGATCTCCTTTATGCCAGAAAGTTTTATTTGTGTCCAGATAACTTCTTGAAGATTCATTCGAAACCCTTGCTCTGGGTCCAGTCTACCTGACCCTTGTTGCTCCCACAGCAAGAGTTTGTTGGGTCTCTTTAAACTGTTAGAAGATGCTGAAGACTGACCTTATAAAAGTGGTAAACTGCAGTATATTGAATGTGTATAAAACCAGTAGGACCTTATTAAAAAATGAAAACATTTAATTAGCCATGGAATGGCCAGCTACAGTATGAAGGATGTTTGCCATTTAATTTGGTTTACAGAGTTAAAGCTAGACCAGATAATGAAGCAAAAGCCTATTTTTCAGCAGAGCAAATTCTGTCAAAATGCAGAAAGCTTTCAGTGGACCTGAATGGGATTTAAGTACTAAAGAGATCTGTCACTGAAAGGAAATGAAAATTGTTCAATGGCAGATTAATTTTCACAAAAATGTAGTACGTGCTATTCAGTCATAAATAGAGAGGTTAAAGTGGCCAGCTCGAATTAGTGTGAATGTGGAAGTAGTAATCAAAACTAAGGAAGATATATGTAAGTTATAAAGCACCTTTTGTAGCAAAGGGTTTAGAAATATTATAGAATATAATAAAACTGAATGTGAATATTCCAAGCAAATAAAACTCAAAGAATAAAAGGCTGCTTGTGGAGGGTTTGACAATAAATAATAAGGTATTCTCAATTACATGAAGAATTAAACATCAGAAATGCCAAGCAGGGTTAGAGTGGTGGTCCATCAAGACCATTTAGAATTTTTGCCTTTTTTCTGTCCCATTTGCCTCTTACAGCTCACTGTAACAGTATTTTAGTTCTGTATCCAGGCAGCTAAAAAGGGTTTCTAAATCTTAGAGGAAGTAATCAATAGTATGATTAAAGCTGTGCCAGTGTGAAAAGACATGATCTTCTACTGATAGAGGGATGGAATAGAACAAACTCCCCCCACTCTGCATGGGTTCTTAATTCTTCCTGTATACTTCTATTTACCTGAACCATTTTCATATAAATTGCATTCAGTGTAAGTTACTTTCAGTGTAACTACTCTGAAGTAGCCCAAAATTGTAAGTGGTATGATGATGCCAGGGATTTCATTTTGGAAACCCAGATGTCCTAAAGTACCTTGAGGGCTTCCACCTAGAAGATAATCAGGCAAAAATAAATGTGTTTAAGTGCTACTACTCCTCTGACTATTACTGAAAAGTGTGGGGGTTTTTTTTGTAAGGGAGAAACAATTTGTGCAGTTCACGTCAGGGAAAACCTAAACTCATTTTGAATTATTGACTTTCTAGCCATTTCATAGAGACTGCGAAATTCATAATGCCCTATTTCGAGATTTTTTGGGAATGTAATCACTAAAGAAGAAAGCTAGGGTTTTATTTGTTGGGGGTTTTTTGGTTTTTGGTTTGTTGGGTTTGTTGTTTTTTTTTTTTTTTTTGCTTTACAGCCCAACAAGCTTGGTGTCTTGAAAGGTTCAGCTTCTTTTTAATAAAAAAGGGTCCATTTTGTAAATAGGGACCTCAAGAGCTAAGTAGAAAGTCCTAACATGATTCCTTTCCTTGGCATGTTTTTCAGGTCTGCAGATGTCTCTCTTCCTGCTTCTGCTGTGATTCAGTACAATTATAAAGCATTTAGTAACACAAAACTAAAATTTTACTGAGCACCCCAATATGTTATAAACTAACAACTTCAAGCATTAGAGCCGAATAAAACTACTCTTTTTTTTTCCTCTCTCTTTCTTGGTCAAATTAATGTATTGATTTAAAGTTCTTCTTGCTTGTTGGAATGAACTGTGTCTTTGAGAACACCTCGAGGGAAGAAGCAAAGAGGTCATGATCCCTGCTGCACTTTGTCAATCGAAAAGTACACATTTGTGAAACTATGGAAAGTATTCCCCAAAGAATCTATTAAAAGGTTCCAAACAACATTTCTTTAAGCAAAGATATTATTATTCAGTGGATAATTTCATCCTGTCTCCATTGGTGTGCTGCTGCACACAAGTAGGGTTTCTAAGAACCTAAAATAAAGCCTTCCAATTTCCATTTAAAGGAAAAGGTAATAAAATTTAATTGTGTACTTGAACAGAGCATTTCATTTCCCATGCGTCTGATCAATAATTCATTGATTGCCTCTGGCCTGAGGAAAGTTTTGTACATGGATTCAGTCAGTAGGAGTATAACATAGTGCAGCCTTGTCCTGTTCATTAATTATATTTTCCCTGAATTTGTATCACCAGGCTACCAAGGTGACAGCAGATGGTGAGCAGACCAGGCAGGATGCCGAGAGGACTAATGACAGAGCAAAATCTCTTGGACAGTTCGTCAAAGGCATTCTCCAAGCTGCTGAAGGTATTGGAAAAATTAAAATACTTGAGTTGTTTCTCAAGAAAACTGG
This sequence comes from Corvus brachyrhynchos, assembly GCF_000691975.1. Taxonomy (NCBI): domain Eukaryota; kingdom Metazoa; phylum Chordata; class Aves; order Passeriformes; family Corvidae; genus Corvus; species Corvus brachyrhynchos. The sequence continues at coordinate 16,453,546 of NW_008239110.1, forward strand.
AGGATGGTAGGGGAAAAGGGTCTGAGAGACAGTGAAGAAGATTTCAATTGCTAAGAAATGTCATGTGCTTTAAATGTTGAGTGAAGAAAAGGCAATAAACTGTCTTCGGATTTTTTCAAATCTGTGTGTGCAGTTTATATAAACACTTAGTGTATTGATAATTGTGAACAAAGACTAGAAGAAAACTGAGCATGTTCCATTAGAATTTTTGCCGTTATCTGAAGAGCTGTTATGATGAAGTAACGAAACAGGCCTTAGCTTTTGTTTATTTTCAAAGCATGTTTTGGTAAAAAAGTTAGATGTAATTTTAGCACTTGGTACATTAACAATTCATCTTAATTTGCCAACTTTACTACAAAAATGCATTTACTTCTTGCTGTTAATGAACATCTGCTGCTTGGAATTTGCTAGTGACTACCTAAGCATGGAGCCAAGCCAACGCTTTCTCTTCCACAGACTGATTCACTGCCCTTACACTGCAGTAAATACTTATGAGAAAAGTATTGTAGACGGCCTCAAGAAGCAAAAACTATATATTTCATAAAGCTATTAAATAAGATAATGGCTGAAAAATACGAAAATAATTGGCAAATACAGGCAGGTTTTTTACTTGAAAAATACTTATCAGTTCTTTCCTCCTCCAGATATTCCCTCCAGTACTAATTTTAGTAGCTATGCTTCTGAAGGCCCATTTCATTGAAAGGGAAAGCTTCCACTTTTGTCCAAGTGCTATAAAATACATTTTATATTGCCTTTAATGTAACAAATCCCTGTATATGCTTTGAAGGTGAACTGAACAGCAATTTAGGATCTCTTTAGGACTTGTAACTTTGACAAGAAAAAGATGTGTGAAAAGCAACAAGAAAAAGTGAGCAAGTTTTTAAGAACTTTTTAAAACTAAAGACCCCGTTCTTCATATTTCAGGATGAATTTGGGATGCTGAGCAAAATGAATTCTTTGACTCTACAAAGTTTATGCCCAGTGTTTGTAACCCAAATAAAAATTTCCTCAAGCAGGTTTAGCAGAAGGAAGTACAGAGTTAAAAAACATTGAGGGGGTGAAGTAAATTTATGCAGTATCTTAGAAGTAGACAAAGACTTTAAAATCAATGTGTTTGCCTAGTGGCCAAGTTAAAATTTTAAGAATACATGAAATACAAGAGTGCAGGATTGAGAGATACCTCATGGGTTAAAGCATCCACTCCCCTGCTATCAAAAACCTTTTTAAACCTCATCTTCAAAGTAGTTTCCACAAATACACACAATCTGGATAGGAGGCGGTTTCAGTACTCTTCATAATTACAATAGTTCACATTTCTAGCAAAAAATATTCACGTTTAGTTTGTCATCATGTGTTCTTTTGCAAACCTTTTTCTTTAGTTCAAGTAGATGTTTTTTCCTCTCTGTAGTACTTCTTCCCCCACCCCCAACTATGTTTGCAGAGAGGAATCATATTCCATTTTGGCCCCTTTTTTTCTAGACTGAGTCACACAAAAGAGTATTCTTCCAAATCTCTTGCTCACCTTCATGTAATTTCCCTTCCTCTGTTGAAAATTATGTCTGTGTTTCCTGACCACAGGTAAAAAGTATGAAATGAGGTTTCTTCAGTGTCTTGCTCTTCAGAAGGAGTAAAACTTGCCTGTGTCAGCTCTCCTAATAACGTCCCAATAACATTTTTTTACAGCTGGGTGCCAATGGTGATTCATAACACAGCTACATTCTTCTCATTCATACCTTTTACCTAGCTGACAAAACTCCTCATTAAAAGTGAGAAGCTTGTAGTGATTTGTTCTAATGACCATACTCTGACTATTGATTCACATCTACTGAGCTGATTGTTGACTTTCTGAACTTCTGAGTAGCTGTAACTAATTTTCTTTCTTTGTAACTAATTTCCCTGCTTTGCACTTCCTAGCATTTGTCTATGTCAGTGCGCCCAAATCTTTTACCACCACTGGACTCTGATATTTGCAGCATACCAAGACACAAAACAAAACATGGTTAGAGAAGAGAAGGATAAAACTAGGTATGAATTTTTCTGAACCTAAGAAAAGCTTAGCTGACATATTAATTTTCTCTTTTAAGGTAAATATTCAGGGGAGTTACATATTTTTTATTCCAGAATTTTAAAAAAAAAATATATATAGGCCTATTCCTGGCCTGAGGTAACTTGGTAATGGTACATAATATATTACATATGGAAGTGATCGGCGATCCATTTGAGCAGAGTGTAGTCTTTTTCCAGACCTCACTACTCCATACATAACCACTCATGACTAAAGATACAAATCTCAGTTCTCACCAGCTAATCAAAAATATCATTAGATTAGAATTTTCTTCTTAATTTGCTCTAAACCTATGCAATGTGTAGATGAAATAGTCATTTATTTGAAGGTTGAAAGACTGATTTTACTTTCTTTAATTAAAGATTTAATTTAAATATTCAGAAGTATCTATGTGACCAGGAACAGTCCCGTTTTGGAGAAATCAGTTGCTCGGGAACTCTGTACCTATGGAAGGGCAGCAGTACTTTTTAAAATTGAAGATGGAACTGATTGTCATAAGTGACCTAGTTGCTTGTGAAAGTGTGTATTCTAATATGTTGTGGTGTGCTATGGCAGAAAGATTTTAGTCCGTCCTTGACTATGATGCCCTGTATACAGCTTTATCAGTTAAGAATAATTCAGCTGTTCCAAACACATTTACAGTATACCTTCATAAATTCCAACCTCCATGTTTTTCTTTTCCATTTCTGGGTATCTTCTTCTAAACACATGAGTGGGTTCAGACATCTGTGGGTGTCTTTCATTCCTCTTCTGCTTCATTTTCTAAAATTTCACAATTGTTTATGCTTCCTAGCACTGTTAAGTCTGAATGCTAAAAATGGCATATTTTGAGGTTCTCCAAAAGTAATTTAGTGTAATTTTCATTGCTTGTACTGCCTGCTCCTTAATTCTACCATCAATATAGCAGATTATTTTCTGCTTGTTTGGAAGGTTCAGTGCAAATTGTTTCTTTCAGGAGGAGGAGGAGGGGAGCAATATATTTCTTGTATTGGATATAAAGACTTCTTAAATTATTGTGTAGAAAAGTGAACTATAATAAAAGGTTTGATTAAACATATATTACTTTCTCATTTGTTATTGATCACTGGATTAACCATCCTTTGTATTTCACAGCAGAAATAACCAGTGCAAGTTGTGTTCCACTTGCTGATAGAGTTGATGGGCAGATGCTTAAAGCTTCTTTGTTGTTTTTAATTACTAGCTCCTTACATAAATACATTTTGGTCCCCTGCAGCTGCAAATGAAGATGCTGTAAAACTGGATGAGACACTCAGAACTCCAGACAAGGCTTTGGAGAAGAGTCTTCCAGAACTGCAGAGTGAGGCTGAAAGAATGGTCATAGAGATGAGAAATAGAGAGCTCAGTATGCAAGAAAAAATAGCTCAAGATGAATTAAAGTGAGTAGAGAGACCCCAGTCTTCAACCTCCTAGTGACAATGTCTGACCTTTGTAAATGTGGTTGTCATGTTTGCCAATCAAGTTTTCTATCTGAGTCTAATACTTTATATCTGTTAAGATAGCATTTGCATTTTTGGAAATGCTTAGGTATGTGGAAAGCAATCCCTAGAAAATTACTTCTCTGCTCCACGGGTACCAGCAACATTTCTAATTGAATTCTAATTTTTCTCAGTTTCTTTTTAGCTTCTGCGTCAGACCTGATGAATGGCTTTTGTACTAAAAATTTCATCTGGAAGCTTGGGGTTTTCTCCTGGAAAACTAGTTGGTCTAATAAAAATATTATCTGTCTGGAAAGTTTGTTCAATAGTTTAAACAGTCAAAAAGAATGTATTTTGCCATGTTTATAGTAGTGTAGGCCAGAATATCCCATCTCTGTGGCATAGTTCAGAAGCCCAGGGTTTGGTTATCTAATTATCCGTAAATAAATGTATGTATATAATTATATTGGCAGCTGTTTATAAAGCATTATGCAAAATGCTGAAAACTTATCTGATTCAGAAAAATACTTGGCTTGAAGTTAAAGTTCTGGTCGTTTGTTACTTCTGTATGAGTAAGACATGGCAAATTTCTAGAGGTAGACTTTGCTTAGCTCTTCACTGGTGCGAACAACTAGCAGGGAATCCAGCTGAGCAGCGACATGGTCCATTGGAGTTGTGATGGATCAGAAAACTGTCTGGGATAGAGTTATTCAGGCCTGAAAATGTCAGTTATCAGGTGCATGCATACTGTAAGGAGACATAAATGGAATACAAAATTAGCTAAGAATTCCAGGCAGTATAGAATCAGATTTTCACTGCCTACCTTAGACTTTATAAACCAAATCATTTTCTGGAAATTCTGCCAGTACAGTATTTCTTCCCATAACTCTGATAGCTTTGCTTTCTGTTCTCTGGGGAAAGAATATATTGCAAACTTATTTTTGAGCAATGTTTTATTGCTTTTTCATCTGATTCCACTGAGCCTCTTCTGCGCCTTCTCTACTCATACACAGAAATAAACCAGGAAAAAGTAGGGATGAGAAAAATTTAGCCAGACCTTTGAAAGTGCTGTCAGCAAGTTTAGGACAGGCTGTAGAAGGACCTTTCAAACATGGTGTTATTAGTCCTCAAATCCTACAGCCGACATGAAACTGTCAGACTACGATGAAATAATTTCCTACTCTAGCCCAATAGCTAGAGTAGAAAATGCATTAGGGCTTTCTTGAGGGAAAGAACTTCTCTCCTTCCATTCTTCCTGAAATGTACAAAGCGAGTGTTTAAATTTCTTGATAAAGGAATACATTTTGTATTAAGAGATGCATTAATATATTCATTGATTTCAATCAAAGTTGTATGGTTTATATTATGGATAGGGTTACCTCTTTATAGGCAGTTACTGAGATCCAAGAAATTTTGGCAGTGAACTCAACAGAAGGAAAATTAGTCACTGTGCATTACAGGGAGGAAAGGACCCTAGATGTTGCTTTCTGAAACTGCGTCTTAAAGAAAAACCTTATAAAATTGTTTAAATAATGTAGTAAGATACTGGATAGGATACACTCTGCAAGGAAGAAGGAAGAAGGATCATTCTAAAAACTCTGCAGGCACACATGCATGTGTGTGGATCGCTGTGCTCATACGTATTCTTTACAGACCCATTTAGAAATTCTTACTTTTGAATAAAGTAAGGCTCTTGGCAGCCTCATGATCACTTTGAGGTAGTTAATCATGCTTACTCTTTGGTGAGATGTCTTTCATCAGTGATTGTATTCTGTTTTCAGAATTTTGTCCAAGAACAGAATGACAAGATTCAGTGGATTCTCTCCTATGTTTTCACTGAATTCTCAAAACTTAAGTGAAGTCTTCTTGCTCTCATAGAAGGCAAAGCTTCTCTTATATATGCATTTTTTTCTCTTATTTTCCTTCAAAATTTTCAAATCTGGGCTGTAATCTGATTGCCTTCATGTACTGGAATGGCGCATTAGTCGCTAATTTCACTCTAAAAAGAGCATACAGAGAAATACACCAGTTGCTGTTCTGAACTGCCGCGATTTTCATATTTATGAAATAAATCTTTCACTATTGTATAACATTCCTGCATGTTTTCTCAGATGCCACTGAGTTGCTATCAAGGGATGCTGTGAGCCAGAATTCTTTCCTTCTGTTTAGTATGCTGAGTCGCTTTATCTTTGTGCGACTTTTTCTTCCACAAATTTGTCTGATGGCTTCTGAGCCTCTGTGAACTTTTTTCATCCACTTTCCTGGAAGATTGAATTGCATAACTCAGCCATACAGTGTTGGAAGATATGCCTCTTGTGTTTAGACATTGCTTCCTGATATTTTCTCTTTTTTTTTTTGGAGAGACACTGGACAGTTGATCACCATGCTGTTCATGATCCATGCTATTCATGATGTTACAATGCTTATTTCTTCTCCTGATAGGGAAATTCTAACATATTTAGACTCTCACGTGCAGTTGGTGGGTTTTAATCAGTTTTTCATCAATTTCTAATCTTGTTTGTTCTCTTGCACTTATTTTGAAGATCCTGACCATCCAGCATTCCAGGTCTTAGGCCAGATCTGTGATTGTTCCTTCTAAAACTTCAACCATTTTGTATAGTTTTATTCTTTTTCTAGGATGGTATCCAGTGAAAGCAGCACAGCTTAAGTGTATAAGAGAGTATTTCAAGAAATGTGGCGCAGTCCAGTCACACAGAAATTCTAAAGCAAGGGATTACGTGGGACAGATTGCCTCATACTTCATTAGAAAGAGCAGAGGGAAAATGCACAACAGATCAATACAAAGGTGTTATCTTTAGAGCACCAAGGAAGAATTTTGGGGTAGACTATTGGATGGATAAGCAGTTTGAACTGTGCTATGAGGCAAGGGAATAAAAAGGAAATCCATCTGTTTTGTACCTTTCCTCCAGAACTGCAGAGTCATAAGGGTGTCAAAATTTGCCAGAAGTGTAAGACATGAGCTTCTTATAGAAGAATAATGGAGGAGGTATGAGAGAAATCCTGAATTCCTTTCTACACTTCTGTGACAGGGTGTCAATATTGGGATTTCGTTTTTGATTAAATATTTTGTCCTCAGAAGTTGTGAATTCAAGATGTGAATAATTTTTTTCATCAAAACCAAAGGCAGAACTGATGGGAAAAAAATCCTAATCCATCTCAGGACAGCCCAAAGCTAAGATAACAATTTGACTTTTCTTGGCTCCACTTCAGACCCTTCATCTAAATTATTCCAGTGTCAGCATATATTTTCCTCCTTTCCCACATCTTTTTGGTGTGCATTTATTTACATGATTATTTTTAGAAGATTCGTAATGGAACTGAATGTAGGCAGGCCAAACTGCAGTGTTTTTCAGAAAATACAGTTCTTGTTTTCCACACTTTGGCATAATGAAACAGGAAGAAACACTTAATCTGTCCTAGGTGGAAACATGATAAATTTCTTCTCTAGTTATTATCTATCCTATGAGTTCCTGTTTACTTAGGATTTTTCTTATCTCTAAAGCATCATTTTGGAAGTGCCTGAAGTGCCTTTTTTTTTTTTTTCCCCCTGCCCTTGACATATCACTGGATTAACACAGTAGTGTTGCCTTGTGTGAAATTGATTCGAGGTAGGCAGATGACAGTACTCCATTCCCTTAAATCTGGGGTCAGAAAAATCCATTAAAAATATTCCAGAATTTATTTTAGATAAGCAAAATTTTTTGACTACTGGGAGTCATAAATCCAAGGATCATCTGGGTCTGGTTTTCTGATTTCACTGGAAAGCATTTATGATTTTTGACTGTCTAGTCTAAAGCAGTTGTCTGCTTCAAGGCAGCTTGAAATTGGGCATATCTACAAATCCTCCTCAGTTCAAGGAAGGAAACCACTTTGTGTCACATGTCACATTAATGTGAGTGAAGGAAATATTTTAGACAAGTTGAAATGTTTCAGAAAACCTCACTTTGCTAGTCAGATCTCAAGAATGGAAATTTACCAAAAAAAAGTAGAAAAAAGAAGTCTTCAATGGAGGATATTTGCATATATTCTGCTTCATAAATGAGACCTTAGTGAAATTTAAAAATTTCTCCTTTAAGAAAGGGCTTAAAAACAGCTGTCATTTCACTTTATTAAGTGTGCATCATCTTGAAAATTACTTTGAGACTTAATTTAATTTTCTCTGAGATTTAGTTTTTCTATTTCATTTGCATATTATTCAGAATATTCAGATTATTTGGT
>NW_008239110.1:16461313-16479895 GCF_000691975.1 Corvus brachyrhynchos
GGGTGGCAATGCATTGCAGGCATGCAGAAGATCTTTTGAACAAGGTGAAGAAATTATTTGGTGAGCCCAGCAAGAAAAATGAGGATCTCAAAAATGAGGTCCAGGACAAGCTAGCAGACTACCACAGCAAAGTTGATGATGCTCGAGATCTGCTAAGAGAAGCTGCAAGTAAAATTTGGGAGGCTGATCGTTTATCTGCAGTCAACCAAAAAAATATGACCATGCTAGAGGTGAGTGCTGACAAGTTTTATCTTCAATTACTTTGATTCTGATGACAGATTGAACCATTGCATGATTAAAAATGGAAACAAAAATACAAGCCAAACAAAAGTATCATTAAAATAGAACTATATCTGATGTAATTTAAAGGCAACACGTTCCTCAGAATGAGGAAGTGCATTGGCTTTTAAAAGTAGAATTACTCCCCAGCTTTATTGAAATAATACCATCTGCTTTGTGGAAGGAACATTGGATTTATTGTTCTGGGGGAAATTAAATTCATCCCAGTATAAATAGTCATATAAAATTCAAATCGTGTGCTCAATATTTAAATAGGAGTTCAGTTAAAATCTTTGCTGTCATATATTTGCTTCTAGAAAACTTATACTTTCATCTTCTTCTCCAACCCCTGGGAAGAAGACTGAAGGGGGTATGTGGATATTACAGAGTAATAAATCAAACTCTATTCTTGGTAGTTAGTAGCTGTTATAAATTATCTCACTCATAGAAGAGGGGTCTGCTTATGATTTAATTTAAATTGCAGAGACTTAAAGAGCATATTATACTGTACATTAACAAGCATTTAACCAAGATATAAAGAGCAGAGTCAACCTAATGAAGATAAATGTTTCAACTCTGTATCTCGGTGAGCTTTCACCTCAAGTACAATATGAGGTTAGAGTTTTGAGACCTCTGTTCTCAGCAGAGATTTCTGGGCTTGACTGAATCAAGGAAATGCAGTGATCTGATGAATTTAGGTGATCTCTGTTCTGTGCATTTTCTTCCCAAAGTTAAATAGATAAAGGTTGGAGAAATTACCTGCTATCTCAGTTTTTAAAATATTCTCTGTGTCACTGTAGCAGAGTGCCTTTCCAGCAGTCCTGCCCACATGGCTGCCATGGCCTCCTATCAAATTAATCTGTGATACTCAATGGATCTTGCATAGGAAATTGCCAGTTCTTTATTCAGAAATCCATCCTTACCACACAATATGCAGTAGTGTTACTAGCTGGAAAAGCAGGAATCCTCAGGTTACTCCAAACCTTTTTATTTTGCATTCAATAGCTTGGGAAGTACCAGTGGACAGAAGTAGGAAAGTAGCAGAATATTTTTATAAATTTTTCCTTCATAGTCAGAGGTGATTTACAAATGAGGAACTTACACATCTGGGTAATGATTAGGATTTATAACTTTCTGATTCATTTTGCAACAGTACTTCAGCCAATTGCCTCTGTTAGAGAGCAACAAAAGCCCTGCCATGTGGGAGGACAATACAAAGCTGGGGACAGGAGGACAAAGGAAAGATATCTTACATGTGCTTTATTGTTGTCACTGTCTCAGCTCTGAGAGCTCAGGGAATTCCAGAAGGGGCATTGTGGCATGGTGACAAAATGCAGTCTATACTGAGATGCTGGCATTTGAACTGTTCTAGTAAACAACTCATCTTTTTCTTTGTGTGAACTCATCCAAAGAAAAGGAAGCAAGCTGTAGAAGATGGCAGACAAGACATTGAAAAGATCCTTCAGGAAGGGAATGATGTCCTTAATGAAGCCAATAAACTTGCAAATAACATCAGCATAGCTGTAGAAGTGAGTATTTTGTCATCTTTACCTGAGAATTAGTACAAGAAAGCATCATTATGGGAGCAAAATAGATAATTAAAGTAACACCTAATTTTTCATTGTGTTTATCAATACTGGAATATTGGACTTGGGATAATTCTTAATTGCTGTATGGCAGAAAAGCTAGTCTGGTATATAAAAATTAATAACTTGGAGTTGTAAGTGATTCATTGGATTACATATGAGCTAGCTCATAATGTTTGAGGGATTCTGCCATTTATAAATACGGTATTCTGATTGCGGTACTAACTTTATCTTGAGAATTACAGATGCAGCAGACCCATTCACAGTCTCACTGTGACTTTGTGATAAATCTAGATGTAGAGTTATCTGCATAAAAACTCTTGTGTGTGTATCAGAAGGAAACTTCAGAAGTAATTTGTTGCCTATGCCCACAATTTTAAGTCCAGATAGATCAGGGAGAAGATTGCACTCTCACTTTGCATAATATTTTTGAAAATCCTTCCTTAAAAGTTTTATCAATTCAGTTTGAGATCAGTGCCTTAGCTACAAAAAAAAAAAAAAAAGGTATCCTGAGGTATCATTGGTTCTGTAGATATTTCCAGCATGCACTGAAGCTTGTCATAATGAATGGAAGAATGCTCTTTGGAAAAATGGGAAAGGAGACACAGTGAGATGGAATCCAAGAGTGATTCCTTCTTGGAACAGGAATGGAAGGTCTTCAAAATTATAGTTCTTACTGAGATGCTTTAATAAGCAAAAAGACACTGTGGTCACTCAAAGGGTCCTGAGACATGAAACTTCTGCTGTTTATTAGTTATTATTGTGGAGCACAGCAACAATTTAATATAACTATGCACGTATCTACTTTTAGGAAACAAATCCAAAATAGGGTTTATATGCTTTTAAACTGTGCAGTTCCTTAATTGTAAAATAAAGGCTTTTACTGAGCTCATAGTAGAAGGCAAGTAACTCTTGGAATATTGTTTATCTCCTCTCTGCCTTCTAGTCCAGACTGTTACTCTTTCTATATTAGTTCCCTGAAGTTTTAAAGCATGGGTAAGTTGAAATAATAGTTCACAAGGAGAGACAAAACACCATTACATATAAGTAGGGCTACAGAATGCTTGCATTCAGCAATTTAAAGGCTTTTCTTTTGTCATTTTCAGTATGTAGAAGGTGTTGCAGATAAGATACAGCCAATGTCTGATCAGCTGAAAGATAAAATAGATGACTTATCACAAGAAATCCGTGACAGGATGCTTCCAGAAAAAGTGTTGCAAGCTGAGAACCGAGCGGGCCAGCTGAATGAATCATCTGCAGTGCTGGATGGGTAAGGCAGACATTCACTGGTAGTGCTAAAATCACGAAGCAGGTTTGCAAAATTGCTTCACAGAACTTGAAGGGCATTCTACTTTGACATCTGTCACTGGGGGTATACAAATAATCAGTGATCTGTATAAGTGTACAACTACTGAGCTGGTCAATTTGTGTATCTCTTGTAAATGGTTTCATACATTTTGTGATTCTCATAGCCTGCATGGACAGCAAACGGTGCCCTCAGATGCACTCATAGCACTTACCATATGCTTACTGCTATGTTGTAAAGAAAATAGAATTTTTTCTTAAAGAGCTCACTACATGTTTTCATGCGCCATTGTTAAAAACAAGTAGTATTTTCCATTTTAAGATGACCATTTTGGTAGGAGACTATTATTGTGATGCTAAATTGTTTACTGTCAGAAATCCCCTGTAGCGGTGGACAGTAATTCCTCTACTGGTTTCAAAACACTCTCCCAAAAAAAATAGGTGTCCTGGACCAAAATGCTTAAACCCAAGTACAGAAACTTTAGTTTCTGTTTACCACTATCACATTCTTAAATGTGAGAATTGCAATGCCCTTCATGTATATGACCACAGCTCTTGCAGAAGAATGATACTTTATAACTCATCATGAAAATAGTTTCCTGGAAAGAATATAAAACAAGGGTTTGTTGATTTTGTTGGAATTTTTGGGGCAAAAGAGAGGGACGTCATTTGTTTTATTGCATTCTCAGCATTTAAAAAAGCAAGCCATAATAGTAAGTGTAATCTGCAATAGTAATACTCAGACCATGGGTATTCTGCCTGTTGGACCTGTCCCCAGCATAGCTTCAGAGCTTCATTATTTTATAAAAGCACTGCATGAAAAAAAAAGGGGTTTTTTTTAAGCATCAACGATATGCTACTTTTTTGCTGCTTACATCTTTTAGATCTATCTGAAGACTTGAATATCCCAAAGACTTGTGAGCGGGTGCTTAACACAGTTATTTCTTGCCAGCATCTGTAATTTTGTAGAAAAGACAGAAAATTATCTCTGATACTTGTAAAATTACTGGCTTCATTTACAGTGTAGTTACACTACTCTAGATATCCAGTGTAATACATGTTTTGAGGCGTGCATAAAGTAATGATAGCTGTGGTTTCCTGGGTAAAAATGAATTTGAAGGACGCTGTTTCTAAAAATGAGTGACTCTAGTGTCACACTCAACCACATATAAATATCCAAATACATGAAGGTTGTCATGAAGGAACTAAAAGGATATTGTGCCTCCTAATCAAATGTTGGCAAGACATGTTTTGAGATAGAAGTTTTTAACTATTCAAAACAGACTTTTTTATGAGTGCATGTATGTGCTTCTGTCTTAATGCAGGGTGACAGCTTGGCCTTAAGGAGCTTAGGGTAGTGTTTAAAACGTTATAACAGTATAACAGTACCGTGTATACCTACATCTGATCCAGACATCAACCTCAGTTTCTCAAAAAAGACAATGAACAATGAAGGACATTAAAAATTGTCTAAAAGCAGGTTGTTCAAAATTAAAATTTCTGATGTGGTCAGATGGATACATAACTTAAAAGGACAAAGAAATGCCATGGTGCTGTGTAATCCTGCATCAGGATAAAGCTGTCTACTTCATGCACTGACAATAAATAGTTATATTTTGTGGGCATATACAGTCTCTATCAGTTTGAGGAATTAAAAATTGTGTCTATCTTCACAACTGGCACTTGAGTGTCTTTCAGACAACACTAAATTTGGTGTAGATTACTGTTTCTTCTTCCAGGAGAAATAGAGGGAGAGCCCTGACTCTCCAGTCACCCTCTAAGGATTCAAATAATATATTGATTGACAGTGAGGATATTCTCTTGAGTGCTGGAACATGGAACCATTCATTAATTTAACCTAGAAAAAATTGTTACTTTTGCTGTACACAAGGAAGCATTAGTATAGACTTCTCCCCTATGGCTAATTGCCTGCTCATGAATAAATGCCAGTGGTATTTGGCAAATTCAGGGGTTTCTTTTCCTAACCAGAAAGGAGTTGAACCATGTTTCTAAGCAGTACTTGAGCTTCTTGCTAGGTAACTATTCTGGGCTGCACATTTGTCTAACAGAGCATCACAGAAACTTAGAGTAGCCTGGTGGGCTCCAGCTGTAGTTGAGGAAGGAGATATGCTTTTCCAGGAGTGATGCAGAGGCAGCTCAGTCATGCAGTTTCTGCAGTAACCTAAAGGGAATCTCTGTCCCTCTATTAACTACATGTTGAGTCCAGGGACTATACCTTCTGTCCACTTTGTCTTTCCTGTGGCATTTTGTAGAAATCAGTAAGTAATTGATGGCGAGGATTGGAGCCCAGCTGTCACAGTTCTCTAGAGAATAGATACATTACCAGGATGAATTTTCCTTTCTTCCACTCACACTGTCTCAATGACTATTTTACATGAGCTGGAACAAGTCCAACAGAAATAATCCCTGTCTCTCTTACATTGCCATACACCTGGATGGCTAAAGAATCTCCCAGAGAGGCAAAAATCCAAGTTCAGATCCATTCTTATCCAGTTCAAGTGAGAATTTTAGCCCATTTACACTTTATTCAGTAAATTCGACATAGGCATTGGTCATAATGACTATTGAGATAGTTGTCTTCAGGTTCATTCTGTAGGTGCAGTAATTCTTTGAAGAAAATATTTGAATATATCATACAGAGAGAGTGCAAGAGAAGTTATTTCCGCAGCCTGCTGACTAGAAATTCCCCTAGGAAGGAGGTTAGCTGAACTCTGTCACTGCACCAGTAAATACTGGCTGTTTATAATTACCTTTTCATCTATTTATAGGTATCAGAATGAAGTATTTCATGTAAATTGAACATCACATTCAATATGAAACATTACTGCTTATGCTTTTCATTTTTGTCAGCAAACACTTAGGATTTGGTTTAGACTGTGAGATCTCCTTCATAACTGTCAATTCTGTGTTTGGCAGCCAGACCAAGAAATTAGTTGTTCAAAGATTCTACTTTAGCATGTGTCTGTAGTGACCCTTCACGTTCATACAGTGCAAATTTCAGCAAGTTGCCTGGCTCAGCACATAGCCTAGAAACACACACTATGAATATGTGACTTCTATTAGAGCGTTAAGCACAGTGCTGTCTTTTCTTGGTGTCTGATCTATTTTTATCTCGCAGAACTTCCTCTTTTAGTGAACATTGTTCTTTATGTCTGTCTGCACAGATAAAATGTGAATTCCATTAAACACACGATGCCAGCACTCCTGAAATCTCAAGTGTAGCATTGCTCTCTAAAGAAACACCTTAGAAATAGCCTTAGAAATAAGGCCATTGGGTTTGAAAAGGTGGGATTCTCTGTTCTGTTGAGCTCTGATAGCAGGTTTAATGGTGTGTTTACTTATCCCATCCCAACAGAATCCTTACTGAAGCGAAAAATCTCTCTTTCAATGCCACACGTGCTTTCAATGCTTATACTAACATCAAGGATTACACAGATGAAGCTGAAAGAGTTGCCAAGGAAGCCAAGGCTCTTGCAAATGAAGCTATGCAAGCGGTAAGGAAAACGAGTAAATTGAGAAGGTTTAGATTTTCTGTGGAACATGCTACACCTTATCTCAGATCCATGTTTTTCCATCTTAAAACTATGTGTGAAGACCTTTGCCATCGAACATTCTTGTGTTGTGATCAGAGAGCTATGCCCCTGTCAGAGCTACATGTACCTTCAGAGAACATCCCTATTTGTTCCTGACTCACGATCCTTACTTTTCTTCCCCATTTTATTTACTATCCTCCCCACCTCTGTCTTCCACCTTTTGGTGTCTGTGTATGGCTCAAGCCAACAGCTTTGAGTCAGGAGTGTAGGCCATTTGATATTCAATAGTGCTAGTTTAGATGTGGGCAATATATTCATTAAATTTAAAGAACTCCGTACCTTAATTAACTCCCCTAGTTCCATGAAAATGCTTGGAGGCACTTCTCTGCACATCAGATGAACTGCATGCACCTCGCCAGAATTCTAGAAAAGGAGAATTGTAGGAGGGGAGTGGAAAGTTTTGTTCACTTTGTGAACTCTACCAGTTTTTGCAGAGAAATCTTATTGTCACTATGAGGTAGCACATGCATATGTTCAGAGAAAATGAAGGGAACTTTTAAAAATAGGATTGTACAGTAAAGTCAGCTCTCCTGCCTGAGTCTTAATGAGGATCTGGGCTCCTCGATGCATATACTGTGACGACAAAACATTCTGACCATAGCCAAAATTATCTTTTATGTGAAATATCAAAGGAGTTAATTTGTGGGAGTCAGTCAGAGGGCAACAAACATGCACTTCACAGGCCCACAGAAACGTGAGACAGTGACAGTATAATATGAGATTGCCAGAACCTATATTTGATATAGAAACATACAGATGAACAGAAACAACTTGTAGTTACAGCACTTGTACATAAATAAAGGTAGCTTGCAGAGAGCTACTTCAGTCAAATGGATTATGAGAACAGCAAAATCAATCACATTCTGTAAAGGTCTGTATTCATCAGAGGGATAAAGTGACAAAAATTTTAATATTTTTAGGCTCTTTACATTTTCGGTGTTTTTTCAAATAATACTAACTACTGTATTTCTCTCTTAATGAAAAAGATTCACCTCACACATTAGTATATGCTGGTTCTCTGTAAATAGTTCTTTGTTTCACCAGAATGCATAATTACACCACAGAAGTAAATTAGGGCCTGGCCCTTTTTTTTCCCCTTCTCATTAAGATTTAATACATGCTGTCTTTTTCTCCTTTGACAATTTGGAATGAGTGAGACTGGCAGCTGTTTCAGGGATTGAAAATGGAAAAAAAAAAGAGCAGTACAGAAACAAAGCTAGCAATTACAGGATGGTAACAAAAGTGTATGTATCATTGGGTGATTATATAGAGAGAAAGAGGATTGATAATTTAGGTGATGGAGGTCAAGATGGACAACATGATGTAAATAGAAGCAAGTGAGTAGCAAGGGAAGAGATGAAAATATTAAGGTGATGTTTTCAGCATCTCCACTGCATGTATTCATTACAGGGAGTTTATTTTTTTTATGAGCAGTATATTTGAAATGGGGATCTAGTTGATGAGGAAGAACACTGAGGCAGCTGATGCCTTTTAAATGTAATTGACTTGATATAGAGGTCATCAGTGGTTTACCATCTTATTGCTGCAGAGCAATAGATTTAGCTGTTATTTTTTAAATGATCTTGTGAGGGTTTTGAGCCAGATTTTAAAAATATGTCACTTGTGAACTACAGTCATCACTTCTTTATTCTATTTCCTTGTTTTTATTTAAAGACTGTTGAATGTTTGCTCATCCTAGTTGAAGAGTTTAACTGGTAACCAGGTAAATCAGGGAGACTTTCTGGAGGTCCCAAGGAGCTTTTAGCTGAGCTCCAGCACAAGACCAGGAATGTAGCCTCAGTCAGGGCTGTCTGGAGCACAGTAATTCAGTCTCCTAGAAGACAGCATTTGTGAATTTAAGCCCCCTCAGACTGATGAGCACCGAGAAACTGTGCCCCAGCTTTCTGAGAAGGTGCTGTGGGGACTCTGTGTAGAAGATGGAGATCATGTTCTGTTCTGTATGAGAGCTATTGTGGATGCCTGTCTTCTGTAAAAAGCTCCAAGTTCCAGCTGCTCGCAGATAATGGAGAAAAGTGTTGTAGCTCACTATGCATCCCTGATCCTTACCTTTCTCAGGTATAATGTTGGGGCAGGGGACGAAGGTTTCCCAGCAGCAACAAGCTGGTGTAGGAACTAGAGACGGTAGGGACAGGTTTTGGTTTTAGGTTCTATCCTGTATGTCCCTGGATCAAATGATTTACAAGAACCTTAGTGATATCTCAGGGTTTTTTTGGTTTGTAATGAAAAAATGACTTCATTTTCAAATCAAGCTAATGCTGCTAAAAGCATGAATGAAAAGATGCTCAAAATCCATCGTGGTTATAGGAAGCCTGATAAATGACTGGGAAAAAATGTATTAAAAATATGACAGAAAAATTCCTCCTGAGCTTTTTATGATGGATTTGCTCTCCCCTTTGAAAGCAAAATAAATTCATCACAAATGAGAAATCTTTAGCATTCAGGCTGTTTCAACATTCCATTAATTAACTAAGGCAGTAACTGACTAGAAAGGAGTCACATTAACAGATTCTGCTCGTATCTCATGGATCAGAATCACAGTTTTACAGGATATCTGGAAAAAGTGTGATTATTCTTAGGCTTTTTAGAGAGGACTTACAGGCTAGTGACAGGAAACACAGAAGACACATTGAGTGTTTAGGGTCCTGCTTCCTTCTTTGATTTTGAATTTCTTTGAAGGTGTTACCCCAGCAGTTCTGTTGGGTGTCTAGATTTTTTTACATAATGGCATAAAGCTGCCTAGACATCCTTGTGAAGATGTCCTGAGGTGCAAATCATCCATAACATTTTTGGTATCTATCGTCAGGACTGGTAGAAATGAGAGTAACCCTATCTCTTGCATAGGTGAAAACTTCACAATATAAGTGTATGTGAAAAGAAAATAATTTAAGATTAAGGCAGAACTATTTTTAACTGATCTGAATTAGCACTTAGGCCTATAAAACCTTGTACTTGTGTAAGTTCATGTGAGCCTCAAGACTGCCCCAGTGCATTGATGCCTCTAAAGCATGACTGAGACAGCACTGTTTGGGTATATAACATAGTCCCATTTCTGCCACGAGATGCAGCAGGGATTCAAACTGCACTGGGTTTGCATGGGGAGGGTAGGGGCCATGAAGAAAGGCACAGGGAGAGGAAGGTACTATCCGCAGATTATGGGCATTTGGAAAGGCAGAATTGGAACAAATTAGATTCCAGAGACCCTGCAATTTTCAAATTTATTTTTAATCACAGCCTTTCCTTTCCTTTCCTTTCCTTTCCTTTCCTTTCCTTTCCTTTCCTTTCCTTTCCTTTCCTTTCCTTTCCTTTCCTTTCCTTTCCTTTCCTTTCCTTTCCTTTCCTTTCCTTTCTTATTCTCTTTTTTTTTTTTAATAGTATTTGTCCAAATTTAGAAAATAACATCAAAGACTGTAAATCCTACTAAATCATAAAGTGGTTCACCGTGACTCAGGCTTGCCACAAGCATACAAACTCACCTTACGCAAAGTCATAAAATTTTGGATTTTGATTACTGACTGCTTCATAATTTGACTTCTCATGTACCACAAGAAAAACTAGTAAATAAAGAACATTTTCTATCAGATGTCTTGATTAAAATTCATTTTCAGGATTGTTTTTTAAAAATATAAAGTAAAGCTTTTAATCAGTACATGTTTATTTCTCTCTGAAAGGGCTTTTCTAGTGTTAACTTCATGCTGAAATCTGTTTCTGACTAATTGTCAGCACATGCCCAATTACCATCCCTGATTTGATGAACTTTTTTGGTTTTGCATTGTACATCTGGCCTTCCAACTTCATTTTAATGACTTTAAGCTGCTCCAACACCCACGTCAACCATGCCTATTAATATAATAATAATAATAATAATAATAATAATAATAATCCTTATTTTTGAAGTCTGTGGTCACAGAGTGGTCATACCCTGGGTTATGTTGCTAGTGGGAAAATAAATTTAAAAGTAGTATTTGATTTGACAGGTTCATCTGTCACAAAATCTGGCCAAATGTTCTTCCTTCAGGAGCAGTTGTTTCCTTCACTGGGTAGTTTTTTGGATTTTTTCCTGGGGTTTTATATATTTTTCTGTTATCAGTGCTAGTTGTTATTATGTGGTAGAGAAAATCTGTAAGAAACTAATTTTGTTGATCTGTTAAACACATATGTTTCTGTGGTTGTTGAAAGGAATATGTACACAGCTTAGTATTTCAGGTGAGCTTGGAAAATGACAGCGATGTGTGCCTTAGTTATTAAAATCACATAAAAGCTTACATTTACATCCCATCTGAATATAAGGAATCTTTAATAGCTATATCCCTGTGACATGGCAACATATATACCATGAGGTATCCCATAACAAAAAAAAATGGTTCTGAATTTTGAAAGTATCCAAAGCATTCCCTAAGGTTTTTAGAAGAAAAAGAAGTGGCAAGTTCACTGTATGTTTTTTACAACATCGTTGAAAAACATCAGAGCTTCAGCAGTATGTGAAATGTCACCTCTGGGCTTGCTCATTATATAAATAATGAATAACAGTAATAATTGTGTCATTTAATTGACACACAGTTAATTTTTGAGTATATGTGTCTGCCCTGGAAAATGAAAAGTAGCTGCTTCTTAATTACATACTAGTTATGAGGCTATGACCCATGACTAATATAGAATGTTATCTGGCTGTCAGGAGTATTCTCAAAGAAATGTATTCAGTGTGATGAGTGACCTGAGTTCAGTCTTACAAACTGAACACTAAGTGGTTCAGAACCTGGAGCATTTCCTACTGACTGAAAACACTAATCTAATTTAGAAAAATCATTCCATCTATTGATCAGTCTCTGCACTGAAGGTAGAGATGGATGTTTTTCAGAAGAAAGATCTTTAAGTAGCATGATATGATGGAGGATGGTTACTTAGTAATAAAAATCTTTCAGATTAACTGCAGTTTGCCCTTCTCTTAAAAGTCTATTTTTTACTTCTTTACTCACCTAGCAATTATAATTCTTTAATTTAACCACAGATGAATCTCAGTTGTCCTTATTAGAGCCATCAGATCCAGTCTGGCCTCTAAAGTTTCTGTAGCTGCAGTTAGAGAGAAATACTGTATTACATGGTGTTCTGTCCATAGCTGGAAGGATAAATACATATTTAAGTTGCAATGTGTTTTGTTGGTTGGTTTTGGACAGTTTTGCTCTGAGAGTCAAACCCATTTCTTTAATACTGTAAACATTGTCTTTCTTTATTGAAGTCATCTTTGGTATTCCAAAGAGGATCTGGCTTCCCATTAAAAAAAAAAAAAAAAATTAGAGAATTTTTTATTTTGGTACTTTTAGACCAGTATAATGGCAATGGCATGTAATTCAGAGCCCATTGATGTGCACTTAAAATTTAGATGACTGTTCACTTGGATCATGATCACATGTCTTTTATGACCTCAGACTTTCCTGTATGTTTGACACTGCTTGTTTGTCTGCAGACGTCTGGTCCTCAAGGATCATTGAAGGAAGGTGCCAAGAGCTCCCTTCAGAAAAGCTTCCGAATCCTTAACGAAGCCAAGATGTTAGAAAATGATGTTAAAGGTATGTGCAGTATATGGCATTCAGACCCACTAAATAGAGGAAAAAAAGCATTGTGCTTCTGGTATGAAGGAGCCGTATCAGTAGAAAAAAAGTGTAATTCATTACGTGATTTGAAATGAAACAATGTATCAATGAAGAAGATTCTCCTGTTTTGTGTCCAGGCATTATGCAGGAACTCTTGTCCCCTCTATTCATTTCTCGGACAAGAAGGCTGAGGAGGAGAGGTCTTGCTAACTACAATAAGGGCAAGAGTAACTGGGGAGAAGAGAGGGATGGAAATACTGATGCTGATTTGCTCTAGCAGAAAACAAGCATGAAACCGAACCCAATATTAAATTTTTGTTCTTGTCAATACAAAGCATGTTTTGCAATGCTAGCCAGAGATACCACATCTCTTGAGGATATCTAAGGTGTTTTGCCTGAAAGTGGAAGCATGAGGAGGTCAAATGAAGCTGTTTGCCAAACAGAGTAATCGGTGAGAATTGTTAAGCATCTCCTTAAAAAAGAAAAACAAATACTAAAAACATGTCTGTAGAGAAAAGATTTCATACACACAAGAAGATATCTATGTTCCTGAAGCATCAATACATGTCTAAATGCAGGTAAATGCAGGTTAAGTCATAAGATCTGTAGATTCCAAACCAAATACTTTGGTTTCCTAGTGAAAAATAAAACATCTTTAATTTCTCTTCAACATTTTCCACTGGGGAAAAAATATAAGGCTTTGAGCCATGGTTTTCAGTGAGATATAAAAGCTGGTAATTCAGGTCAGACTGTCTGTAAAATGTCCTTAATATTTTCTTATCAGTAAATGGGAGTACTCCTGATGAATGCCATTGCGTGAGAAGGTAGGACAGTAGTCAGTAGAGACACAGATGAGGTCTTACACAAATAATTAGCTGCAGAAATGCAGAATGATGAGCAATTGTCTGAGTGGCACTTCTGTAAAGCAAGACTAAAGAGATGCATGGATCATGTGTTGGGTAGAGGTGGTAAAGGCAGATGTCACAGAGGAGTGCATGAATAGGTGCACACTTTCCAAAACACATGAAACAATCCTTCCACTCTCTGCAGGGTTTCTAGTGCTTTAGCTGAGATACTGGCCACAGTCTTGGGCACTGAACTTCATGAAGGCTGAGGTGGTTTGCAGAGTCCTGAAAACATTATGAAGACTAATTGGTGATCTAGCAGAGGAGAGATGAGAAGAAAGATTGAAGTAATGTAGATTTAGCATGTGGATAGAGAAATAATCGAAAGGATTTCATATTCTTTAGTATGTCAAGGTTTCTCCAAAGAAGATGGGACTAACATATCTCAAATGCACTGATACCAATCACATATTAGGAAAATCCCCATTATAATTAAAAAACAGGAATGCTGTATTTGATTGCTGAGAAGATCAGGGAGAAAATGACCTTAGAAAATCTTTGAAAACAGCTTAGATGAGCATCAGGGGGAGTGGCTGTTGGTCAGAAGGAGAACAATTCTCTTTGGACAAATACTTCTTCAGAGCCTATGACTAAATAATCTTATCACTGCAACAAAAATCAGTTTATTTCTTGGGTCTTTATCCAGACAGATTGTTTTATAGGTCCTGTAAGAAAACACTTATTGCAACACTAATGAAGCATCTGTTTAACAGTATTCAATACTTCTTTCTCCACAGCACTCGTAGGAAGGAATTGAAAAAATAATTCATTTCTACTAAACCAGAGGGGAAATAAGTATGATACAATTATCCACTTTTGAGTAGGACAACACTAAGTTTCACACATCTGCCTTTGTGAAAAATGTTAACTATTACTGTTCTAATTACTTTGTTTTTACATATAACAAAGAAAGCAATTCGGAGCATAGAGTGTTTGTGCCACTGATATAGTAAAGTCTGAGAGGAGGATCTCTTAACTGAGTCCTCAGTACAACTCTTTGAAAGTCTTCCATCTGAATACTAATTCCAGAAAGAATAAGTTCAAGCTGATGATTTTGTGGTTTATTTCAAGTTAGTGCACTGTAATCCCCTCCTTTTAGTAATTTGAAATTTTGGTGTATATATTTTCGGAAGCTTATGTCCAGTTACTGTAGTTTTTGAAAAATTCTTTCATACTAAATGCATTATAGTTTAGCCTGATTGAACTGGCTGGAGCTATAATAGGGTTAACCTGGAGTTAACCACAAGGATGGAAGAAACATAGCACTTGAAAACCGGTGTAAGAAAACATATTTAGGACTTGGAAGAAATAAAAACAAGGGGGAAAAAATATCTACGATATGATGTTTTTGTTCATCATAGGTTCTGAAAATCAAGCTGGGTTTTTTGGGGGGTTTTTGAGGGTTTTTTTGTTTGGTGTATCAGAACTAGAAAAATCACACATAGTAAATATTCGAGGCGGAGTTTTAAACTTGTCACAGAGATGATGCATGAAGCTTCCCCATCCTGCTAGCTTAGTTAAAATACTTTTTATTAGAAACAAGACAGGTTTTCATAATAGAGCCCTGTCTTCCATGTTTTTGCATACGAAATTCTCTTTGGCCTCCTGGGAGATACATTAAGAAGAGCATACAGCATAAAGGAGGTGATCCATACAGCTTAGTCATCTTTTGGCTGTTACTACACTTTAATTTAGTTTTGGCAGCTCTAGCATTTCCAGCTGCAGAACTCGTTAACAAGTAAACATAATGTTTAATAAGGTCATAAAGCATAATGTTTCATAAGGTCATTAATTGCATTTCATTGTCATACACTGTTTAAAAGTGAAAAAACATCATTACTTTCTTGTAGCTGAACTGAGGGAAAGAAATGTGTCTGAGTTACTAGTAAATCTTGGATGTGTATTAGGGTCTTCTTTATTGCAACTCTCTACTGCCAGATTCAGTACAGATTTAGGGCTGGAGGAACAAATTTCAGGAAATATGTTATAAAAAATCACAAGACTATGAGAAGAGGCCAGTGTGCAATTTCAGTAGCATGGCTGAAGAAGCAAAAAACAGTCATGCTTTCTGGAATGCAAACTGCTGCAGTTTGCCATGGCTGGTGCGAAACACTAAAATGTCTGCGCTGCCTCTCCCTGCCACAGCATTTCAGTGAGCAAACTGGACACCTCAGACTGGAGTCCCTGGCTCCCTGTGCCCCCCAGGTAGGTGTAATGGAGTAAAGCACAGTGCCCTGTTTTCAATGACAAATTAAAATAGTACCTCTACGAGGATGGGCGTGAATTCCATGTGTCCACAAGACTGTTCAATTTAACCCTGAGACAAGATAGATTACAATCATTACTGCAGAAAATTTTGAAAAAAAAAAAAGTTATTTTCCCATTGTACCAGTGAGAATTTAAGTTGATAACAGCTTCATAATTCAGAGGCAGATGTCCAAACAGCCCAAAGATTCATAAAGCAAACTTAATGCAAGCAGGCAGCGGTGCTTAAAATGCAGGTATTAGATCTTTATCTATGTTTTTGCCCCAAACTGAAGGGTAATGAGATGGAGCTTTCTTAATGCTCTTCAATAGGTCTTAAAGTGCTTCATAAAGACAAACATTCTGAACTTGAAGAGTATGCCTTTTTACATCTAATAAAACATGTCCATGCTCCACAGCTTGACCCGTGGAGATCAGTTAACATTGTGCCCAGAATGCAGATGTGCAAGAAGAAAACGCAATGACAGATTTCTGTTCCCCACTCTGCTTTTGCACCAAAGTGGTGATATTATTAGTACTGTGAATAACATAGAACATATGTTATTAGTATTATGAACATAATGCCTTTTGGATGTCTTGATTCTCCCACGACAGAAAGTGAGAGTTCGGTGTCAGACTAAGAGAAAGTTATTTTCTTAGAGTCCTTATGAAGCCGCCCTTTCAGAGTCTCAGCTGGAAGTGCAGGATGGCTAACAGGCACTCTATAAAGATCTGGCAGACAGAAGTAATCACTACCTTAAAATTTCTCTGTCTGCACTACAGGAAGTACATTAGTTAAAGTAATGAAGACCCATAAGCCACTCAACTAATATATACACCAAAAATCCAGCCTAGGCCATGATAGAGATGGGAGTGTTTTCCTCCTACATTATAACATTCCCCTGATTTGTGGCCAATTACCTGAGTTATAAAATGGCTGTTAATCATGAAAATGTTTTATATTACCACCAAAGACTGCTGAAACACTCCTTACAAAGCAAAGCTTCTGACAAAAGCTATTAGAATGGAGATTTAGTAATTTTTCTCTCTATGGGGCTAGGAGTTAGAAAGAATAACCCTGGTGGGAGAAGCAAACTCTGTATGTAGTACTGTGGCTAAGAAGGAATTTTGAAATTTGGGCAACCAGTGAGTAAATGCTGCTGCCTGCTAGCTTCATTTTCTCTATGCCTTGAGGGACTTTTCAGTTTGCCAGGAGCAATTTTTCTTCCTTAAAATTTTGAGTTTACAGTTTTAAAAATATACTTAGCCCTGTGCCTATTTCAGACTGTATACAGACTTTGTCAAAACTGATCAATGAAAAGTGAAAATAAGATGCATAAACTCCTCTTCAGCTGGAGACTGCTGTCAGGTGGCTACTGAAATTCTGCTCATGTAATTTCTTTTGCTTAAGAATTGACAACTTGAGGGGGACGTGCCTTGTCTGACAACACGTGAGTATTTTTAGCTGAAGTATTTTTCAGCTGATAGGCAACATATCCAGCTGATGGATCCCTTGTTTGTGTATTTTCCTCTGTGTTGTCTTTCTGCTGACCTGGCATATTGCATTCACCAGATTATTGTAGTCAGTGCTAAAAGTACTCTTTTTAAAAAGTTAAACTTAATTAGCTGCATTTCTCTAGTTACATCTCTGTCTCCTGTTTGTTCCTAATGCCAATTTCTAAGTCTTGCTTGGTTTAGGGAAAAAAAATTCAGCTTGTGACCCATGTTCCTCTTTATAAGATGAGACTGTGGGGAGCAAGAATGCTATTTGGAAGAAGTAATACAAAGATAACAGAAAGGGATGTGTGTAACCGTCAGTTCATTTCTGCAGTTTCCAATCAATAAAAACAGATGCATTTGTTGGTCCTTGGTAGATTTCCAGCTTGAGTCTGATTTTGGGATACATGCATTTGGTAGCATAGCCTTAATGATATTTTCTTGCACAGTTTCATGTGGAAAAACTGTATTTATCCATACTGTCAGAAGGTACCTGTTTCCACTGTGTTCCTCTATATATGTGTTCCACCATGATGGTGGCACATCATCAGCAATTAACCAGTGTCACCTCTGTATGTGATCTGCAGAGACTTGTAAAACTGTGTGTCTCTTATAAGAGTAAATCACTCCATATAAACAGTAAGTAACTAAATCCTTGAGTTCATCTTAGGATGAAATATATGCACACAGGGTTGTTTGGGTTTTTTCATTTGACTCACTTCAGTTTATTCACTCAGGGGAATAAGGGATGATGCTTTACCCTGTAGTGCTGTTTCATATAAACAGAAATTGAAAATTTTTGTTCATGTTAACCAAGCCAGCAAA
This sequence comes from Corvus brachyrhynchos, assembly GCF_000691975.1. Classification (NCBI taxonomy): domain Eukaryota; kingdom Metazoa; phylum Chordata; class Aves; order Passeriformes; family Corvidae; genus Corvus; species Corvus brachyrhynchos. The sequence continues at coordinate 16,479,178 of NW_008239110.1, forward strand.
CCTAAAGGCCAACACATGCAAAGTCCTGCAGGTTCCTGCTTACTCTTTAGAGCTTAGTTTCAGCAATGCATGACTAGTTTTCCTGATTTGAACAACAAACATTTATTGGCATCTTGTGCCATCTCTGTGCAGAGCTAATCAAGTGGAAACAGGATTGAGATAAATGTCTTATGATACTCCTCAACCTACGCTTTAATGAGAGTTGACAGCACCTGGCATCTTTCAGTGCAGACCTACTAACCTCTTCCAAGCCAGACAGGCTCTGTAGTTTGGAAAATCTTAGACTGTAGCTGTCTGTATTTTGACTAACTTAGTGCTTAACTGGAAGATCTTGGGCCTTCAAATCCTTGACCCAGATTTTTTCATAAATGCTAATAATTAAAGGATATGGAAAAGCTGACATGAAGTCAGTTCAATTTGTGATTCATGCAACAAATTAGTCCAGTGTTTAATGCAGAGGCCATCTGGATTACAAGATAAGAAGTTAATTAAAAATAAAACTTAATATCTCCATGAAAAATGAACAATTTCTTTGAAAAGCTGACACAGGACATAGTATCTCCTCACTTCTCATTGTGTAAGAGCCTCCCTAGGTGCTTATTTATGGGTTTATTATTGTAACTAACAAAACCACTCACACAGTAAAAATGTATTTGAATTAAAAGAAAACCTATTAAACAGGTAGAGTCTCAATATTCAATTTCAAGACTTGTAGGGA
>NW_008239110.1:16479912-16496178 GCF_000691975.1 Corvus brachyrhynchos
TAGGGAAACTTCCCTTGTTAAATTCCATAAAAACCAGTTTGCTGCTATGGTTACAAAGCTGAAAAAAGAAGTCTGGAAACATGATTCTTTGGAAATATAACTAGGGGATAATTAGCATATTGGATATGGCAGAGTAGAGAGGCGAAAAAGAGGTAATTTAAAAGTATGCTGCAAAGTTAGAACACCACCACCATGAGTCAAACTTCTCAGAAATGTTGACACACTTTATAAACATAAACATCCCACTGGAGACACCAAGAAATTATCAGGCAGACCATAATTTCAGAATTAAATGGTGGAAATTAAAGCAGTTTTGTCAGTATTATTACTTAACAAGAAAAGAACTCCAATAAAATCTCAGGGCATACAAGACCAGAATCTCATGAGTTCATCCTGGTTTAACAATATCACATTACCAGTAAACTCATTCAGCAGTGGGAACAAAAGCTGTCATTTAGAAATAAAGCTGTTTATAAGGGTAAGAGTGATCATATAATACATGAAATTTTTCCAAACTTTATTCTAGTGATAACTTTGCCTCTCACAGTTCACGCAAATTCCTGTTCTTCTGCAGAACATTTTGCAGGAGTGAAGGCTTATCTCCAGGCACTCCTGCAGTCCTGTGTGTTGCTCTAATTTTAATAAAGTGAACAGATTTCTTCCCCAATGACATTTCAAAAGGTCTAACAACAAAAGTATAGTTCTCATTTAAATTCCATGTGCTGTTTCAGCCTTGCTATAGCCTTGGAAAATTTAATTAATAATTTCTTGTGGGCAATATAAATTTTGTTTGATTTTTCTCTTTACCAACTGCTTCTTGCACATCTAATTTTAAGAAACCTTACTTTTCTAGAATTTGTGAAATGTGAATCACATAGGTGTTTATATTCAATAACCTGTCACATACTTGAAGGTCACAGTCATAGCTTGTCTCCTGAACTCCTTTTCTACAAATTATTCTTCTCTTCCTGCTATCAAGCTCAGTCATGTTAAATTAGCTTCCCAGAAGGATATGCCTTTAAGATAAGAAATTACCAGCTGTCTGTTCCAAAGAGCTTCATATTGATACAAAGAAATAACGAAAAACGCCCACTACATAGTGGTTTAAGCACTAACTACATTTTTTTGTGTCAAACTTTACTTCTGAATTTTGGGATAATGTCTGTTACAACAGCCATAAAGCTTAGCTGGAATCTCAGTTTTGAGATTGCTGCATTGCACCGCTGGATATGGTTCAAAAGACCCTGTGTAATTTTTATGCAAAGTAAATGTTGAAAAATAAGAACTTACTTGTTAATGAGGACATCAGTTTCAACTGTAATGTACCAAATATGACACACCTGTGCCTTTGATTTGTACTTGTCCTTTGATTTGAACAACTTCTTAACTATGAATGTTTTTACTAGATGGGGGTTTCCCCAAAGCATTTGGAATGTTTGTGTTATAATAACCTGTTGTTAGTGTATTCATCTCATATTGATGATTAGTGAGCTTGTGTTTTCCTTGGATGTTATGTCAGCATCTTTGAGAAAATCCAAGAGAACTAGGCTCTGGCCACTCTAATTGCAATAGCAAGCTGGCCTAATTGGTCTTGTCTCTTTCACACCACGTTCAACTCATTCAGCTCAGGCAACCACCTTAAGAAGAAAGACAGTAGCTTAATCTAGGAATCAAAACAATGACTAACATCACAGTTGTTGAATCTATCAGTGGGTAATTGTGCGAATTTGCCTAAATCATAGCATCGTAACAACAAGTTCCTTCCTCTGCACACCATTGAAAAACCCATGATAAATATACAACAGTACAAGGAACTCATGTGTTTAGATGCTGTGGAAGTAGGGAGCTTAAGGAAACCGGAGAAGATGATCAGCAAACCCCACAACGAATTCTGCTGGACTTCCTTATTTACACTATTTGATATCTTAATGAAAAATGGCTTGCTTGTTATGATGCACTTTAAATTATGTGCAAAGAAAGGATAGTGAAAACAAAAAGTTAAAGCCTTTGTATCATATGCGCTTTTTACAGAGAAGGGTGATAATCTGAACAGCACACGGAACAGCCTGAAAGATGCTGATGAGAAGAATTCCATTCTCCTGAGAGCTTTGAATGAAACCTTAGGAAAGCTGTCAGCCATTCCTAATGGTAAGTCAGAAAAGTGTTGCAACATTTGACTCAGTCCTGCTCTTTTATTTCTTTTTCCATCACTTAACATTTGTCTCATCAATCTTTGGCTGTGTCCACACTGGGTCCACTTTGACCATTGGGTGTTATAAGACAAAGATGAGTAATGTGAGAGAGAAAACTGAACTGAAAACAGTTACATGGTATCAGTTAGAATTTTGGGATGGTAAAAGATACCATGCTTCTGCAGTTTGCAGAAGGTTTCTGAAAAAAAAACTTTTAATATCAGGAATTATGATGCACTCCGATACAAATAGTCTTTTGTTTATATGTGAAAAGTCTTTTTTGAAGCTACTGTTTAATGAAACACTGTAATTTCGCCAGTGTAAATTAATCCAGGAAGAATAAGACTTACTGACTTTACAGCAAAAGCAGGGTGCAATTTGCTGGGTTTTGTCTTACCTTTCTACCCCACTCTTAACATTTCCAGCCACTGTTTGGTGTTGTACATGTTTTTTAGACTGCAGATTGCTTAGAATTGGAACAGGTTTTCCTCAATGGACTCGGAAGTGCTGTGCTCTTGTGACCCACCCCTGAAAGTGAGGGTGACTGAGGTTCTTGTTAATAGATCCCTTGGGGCAGGTTAGAGTGAAATGACACTGAATGACCAGTGCTGATACATAGATAGATAGATAGATGTATATATACATGTATGGGTACATATATATATGGCAGGTTAATTTTAGAACAATTTGATTGCAATGGAAAGGGGATATGTAGCCATTTGGGTTATTAACTATAGAAATATAACAATATAAAAGTATAAAAATATCACTTAAGAAAACGTGCTGGTTTTTAAGAAGTTTTGCTCAGTTTAAAGGCATGGAAAGGCACAAAATTAATTTCTGGGCATAGGGCAGTGACATGGGATACACATCATAAAGTCACCCCAAGACAGAAAAGAAAAGAAAGGAGGAGAGGTTAGTAGAGAGGGAAGATACCACCACATGTGGATCTTTCAGCAAGACTTGGTTGTTGCAATTTAAATGCCCCTTGGTGGAAGCGATGGTCACAGTCTTGATCCATCCAGGGTGGGCGAAACCCCACACAGCATAAAGTTCAGTGGGTTAAGGTACCTCTCCTGGAGGGGAGTTTTACACTGCATGATGCAACACTGTGGATCATGTGTTGTCCTCTGGTGGAAGGCCCCAGAAATGAGTCTGGGGGTTTTGATGGTCTATGACCCCTTCTAAGACATGACAGCTGTTTCTCGTGCCAGTGTAGTTGGGCCAGTTATGCCTTCTCAGAAGGGATAAACACCTTCAGGCCTGTGTGTGAACGTCCCCATACATCCCGCGGGGCAGGCGAGTTATACACCGAGCTAGTTGTGTAAGGGGGGATATTGGCATGGTAAAAAGTATTACCCCAGCTCCACAGGATTTGCTTCTTATCAGCCTTTTTCCCTATCTGGCTCAAAAACCATCCCCTTACTAAACAAAGGTCACTTTGTTTGGATCATCCTGCAGTGATGATGGGTGAGACACCTTGGCTGTTCTTATGCAAATCAGAGGTTTCACCACCACACACTCAAAAACTCTGCTCCTCCCCTTAGTTTGGGGACCTCAGCATAACAACCTGCTGCTTTTGCCAATGGACCATTGCTTGAGTCGTTAACCTTTAACATTTCAGTGTCTCACAAATGTGCATTTGTCATGGTGTATAGAGTTGGGTTTTTTTTAAATGTAATACTCATTAAAATCCCAAAGTCCCAGAATGTTAGCTACATTGCATTGTGACAGCAAGGGACAGGGAGTTTCATTATAAAGGGTAGTGAAAAATAAAATTAATGTTTTAAAAAATAAAGTGTTTTAAATCAAGGTATTTTGCTATGAATTTTTCTCCAAGGAGCACTTTATAAACTGAAGTTAGGACTTAAGAAAAGTCTATGAGGAATATCTGTATTCTGTCTGATTTCTGGTGGTCTGGAACGTTCAGACTGCAAGTAAATGCTTAGGATGAAAAACAATTTACTATTCATTCATCTTATACATTTTGGTGGCTTTAAGATTCCAGCTAACTGAAAAGTTTTGGTTTAGATTTGATAATCCTTGAAATCAGGCATTCACAAAATAAATTGTTTAATATTTCATGCTCATCATATACCATTTCTTGGGTTTTGGTCAAGATACTGACATGGGTATTTGTCTTCTTGTGCACAGATAGATGTCTCAGTCAACCAAAATGGACCTCTAAGGCCTGTTAACCTTAGGACACAGAATACTAAAAATGAAACAAGTAAAATATGAAATATGCAATCATTAGCAATGTAATAAACTCTTGGCAGATTAGAGTTACAGGGTGCTTGCTCTTGCCACAAGGACACTCATAAAAACAAGCAGATGAGTATTAAGAATGAAATTCAGAGGAAATACATAGCATGGATAAGAAAATGCAGTAAATTAGTTGTCCAACAGGAAAATAATCAAATGAAGAAGGGAGAGAAAATTGTATACAAGATATATGACCGTATATATCTTGTTCAAGGATTCGAGAAAGCAGAAAGCAGCTTAAACTAATAATTCTTGTGTCCCTGCTATAATAATAGTCAGATAAAAGCAGAAAGATTCAGAATGAGATAGACAGATCATGTGTGGGACAAGGACCCACATGTGCAGGGATGGCATAATTTAAAGTGTGGCTGAAAATAATTTGTAGGACTAATAGAGGGAAGTAACACAGTAACTCCAACTTTCACTCAGCCAGAAAGGTCCATGACCTTTTACAATGACCCAAGAGGAACTACTTAGATATGATGAAAAAAGGAAGTGAAAAAAGGAAATCGGGGCTCTCTTTTCTTTCTTTTGTCAGGACTGGCAATGATAATGGTTTATTAAAGAGTCAGTCGTATTTCTGAGGTGCTGCTGTATTTTGGGGTTTTTTCAGAGCCAAAACTTCAGAAATAAAGGTGGAGTTCTTTTGGAGCACAGATATAATGTATCTTTACTCAAAAAAGTTACTTCTATACTCTGGGCAATCATTTCATTATCATTTTCTACCTACAGATACAGCTATAAAGGTACAGGCAGCCAAAGACAAAGCAAGACAAGCTAACGATACTGCAAATGACGTCCTGGCCCAGATTAAAGACCTCAATCGGAATCTCCTGGGCTTGAGAAAAAACTACAGTAAACTTACAGACGATGTGGCCAAAACAAATGCAGTCGTGAAGGATCCTATCAAGAACAGTAAGATCTTTTTTGGGTTGTTTAGTGGTGGTTTTTTTCGGTTTGTGGTTTTCATTTCATAGATCAAAATTAAACAGGGACACTCCAGAATTTCACTTACATAGCATTACTACAGTATGCTGGGATAAAAGGACTCTCTATCATTTCTGTTTTCTGGGCTTCTTATGTGTGAAAAGGGACCAGAGGTCCCTTCGAACCCTAACAATTCTGTGATTCTGTGAAAAGAATTTTAAATCTTAAAGACTAGTGCTAGTAGTTGGAAGAAAAGCTAATGTCAGCAGGAAGAGCAGGTAATGAATAGATTTGTTCCTCAGACTATTTAAAGTATTTAAGAGGTGAATAATCAAAGATTCTGACTGGCAATTCACTGCCTGATTCAAGAAAAATACCCCACACTAAATCTTCAGTCAATCAGATAATCAGTCCTGGGAGAAGTGCATGACTTCTTTCATATACATTACTATTTTTGGTACAGCACTGAAGACACTTAAAAAAAGATTCTGGGAATGGGGTTTTGTCTGCTTTTTTTTCTTTTTTGAGATAAATTCTATTATCAAATGTGACAATTACTTTAGCATTTTCACTTTGGTTAGAATGGATAAAAATGAATTCTAGTTTACAATACATTTTATGGTAGAATGCTAGACCATCCATATCATATAGGAGCATGCAGCCACAGAACTAAAGTGTCTTTAGAAAATGACCAAAGAGCTAATTTCTCAGCTCTTCTGGGCTCCCCAGGTTGTTACCAGCTTGATGAAGCTGGGCACCTAAAAACATACAGTCCAGGAGGCTGTCATTCTCATTCTATGGACAAATATCCTCTTCCAATTGTTGATGTACTGGTGAAAGAAGTTAATCCCAATGACTGTTTGTCACTGCCTGCCTACTGCAAGTTCCCCATCCCTCATCAGATGAGATACATGTGTGGGCCCCAGTAAAATTCCCATTGGGTGGACTGATCCATACAAGTTTAGACAATATGAAAAGTAGTTATTGATTGAAATAGTGTGGTTAGATTATATCAGGTTGTAGAACCAGGAGATCTGTAAGGTGTCTTGCAGGGTAGTGGGTAACAACTGAGAAGCAGTCTTAAAGCAGTCATTTCTTGGCAGTGCTGAATCTAGACTAGGCCGTCTGTTGCAGCCCAGGTATTCTGAGCCTGTGGGTAAATTAGCATTTTAGTTGAGATTAGGAGTGATAATTTAAAATTTAATCTCTTGATTGTCCCCTGTCACCATTATTTTGTTTGCACTGAAGAATGGTCTTAGCCCTTGCAAACTGTTTCCTGTTAGATAAAGCTGAACTGTAAGATGCTCTCCAGAAGTACTCTTCTATCATTCTCCAAACGTTAATGGATACTCAGATTACAGAATGAGATTAAAGTAATGTAGGGTGAACCATTCCAGATGTATAAAGTAAGTATGCTGGCACTCATGACTACATGCAAAAGTAGATACAGCCTCTCTTCTATATCAAAATTCAGGCCCTGAATTCTCATTTTGATAGATATGCAATATTTAAAAGGTAAAAAGTTATCTATAGACTCATCCTGTCCCTTACTTTACTTTACATTTCTGTTTAGGTCTTCAAAACATTCTCTTATGTTATCTTCTGTTTTTTCTCTTTTCTTTGTCTCCATATCTTGCCTGCAGAAATCTGTACGTATGTTTTTCTTACTTACAGCTTTTAGTGTGTGTTTTCCAGTAAATAATGATTCACTGCTTACCACCAAAGCTTCTGCATGGTCCTCTATGTTTCACATTCATAGAAATAGCTAAATAGTTACTTTTTGAAAACTTTGAGGTAAAGTGGCTTGGTAGCTAGTTTAACTTACATGAAACCTTAAGAAGCATCTTGAAGGTTTTGGTATGAGTGTTTGGGTCAAAAAACTAGATATGCAGTTTTTCATGCTTTATCTAAGCATTATTTTTATTGCTATTATTGTTACTATTATTTTCAGGTAATATGCATCTTTCTGGTAAATGTATGTTTGTCCCTTTCAGTGTCATACACAAAAACCCACACCCTCATGCCAGCCAAGTGTTGCAATCCTTAGATCTCCAGATGAATTGTCAAAGAGAGGGTATTATTCACTAGTTGTATGTTGAGAGGCAAAAAAGGAATTTGAGGCTTAAAAAGAGGCAAAACTATCCTGGTAAAATTATTTAGTTTGCCTGAAAAAAAGACAATCTTTTACAGTTTACTGCCACTGTTTTTAAATCTGCTTTCAGTACACATACAGAATTTTAAGCTTGTGACCAGAATAAAACCTTTTTGTATTTGTGCCTATTATAGTTAGTTCAAGAATTAATTTCAAGTTAATTTTAACCCAGTAATTTCAGAAATTACTTATGGAAACTAACCAGTTTCATTAATCTAGCCTTTTTCTTCAAAATTTGAGGGTTTTTTAAAAGAAGAAATCAAATATTTCATTCATAAATGTATTTTGCTTCAGGAAATGTTTTCCGTAACTGTCATCCTGACCTGAAGCATAACTACATCTTGAAAATCCTGCTTTAATACCAGTGTTTGCTGCTATTGCTACTTCAACTTGATTCTAAACGTTCTGAAATTGCCTTATTGTGTTCAGGTAGCTTCCTGGTCTGTGTGTACCTCATAGTAGCATATACAATTGCCTGAGCATTGTGTATGCAGAATTTTCTTGGATTTTATTATTGCAATGTATAATTAGTCTCTGACACTATTCTCTAAAGCTCTGCCTTGATCTTTCTTACAAAGTTGCTGATGCAGATTCCAGTATTAAAAACCTAGAAAAGGAAGCAGATCGTCTGTTAGATAAAATCAAGCCAATCAAAGAACTTCAGGATAACTTAGGCAAAAACATTTCTCAGATAAAAGAGCTGATAAACCAAGCTCGGAAGCAAGCCAATTCGGTAAGTCCTGTTTTTCAAAAAAAATTACCTTTTGGGTATTGATGGGGTTTTATTTTCTACTTTTTTATTTCTAATCTACAGTGTGAATCCTTCCTAAATCTGAACATGTGTAAAGGGAGCAAATAATGGAGTATAATTTCTCAGATAAAAAGAGAATATTCTGATGACTTTCACTCTGTGTCTTGTTTCTTCATTTAAAACATGCACTTGTTAAATGAATAACATCTGAAGGAATGGATCTCGCAGGGTTATTTTTGAGAAGTGTTGTAGGTGATAGTACAGCAGAAGAGTCACAATATCACTGGGGTTTTTTGTGAAAACGAAAATGTATTTTTCTGCTTTAGCACTGATATTAAGCCCCTGGTTTCATTTCATAGAACTTATTCAAGAATGATAGCATCTCAGACTCACTGAAATTGCTGAGTATATCTGCTTTTCCCATATTTTTGATTTTTCTCTGTCCAGTAGCAGAACTTGAGTTAAGAATATATTTCTAGTCCATTTCGTGAGTTTGGAATCCATCTCCCTCATTCAGCAATACTGTCAACTCTAGGATCATCTGGTTAATTCAGCTTGTGATCTAAACAGCAAAGGAAAATGAATTGTGTAGATGGTACTTGAGAAATCTTCCTCAAATATGGTTGGAAAAGAGTTTTTTTAAAAAAATCAACATAATAATAGGATAATGGGAAAGAAGAGTATTCCACATATGTGATGAAATTTGCAGAGAACAGAAAGGCTACAGTAATGATGTGTTTTGTTACATTCTTCTTCTGTCTAAAGGCTTTGAAGTACTTAACTGCTCAGCATTTCTGAGATAAAGAAATTAAGAGTTTGGTCCTATAATGGATCTCCTTTTTAGTAGAGTTTGCCCTAAACATAAGGTGATACCATTATGTACTTTTCCTCTAATGCATAAATATGTCTAACTGGGATTGAAACACCATTGTACTGTCATTATGTCTGTGCTGGCATTATGAAAGCAAACGTTAAAGTGTTTTTATCTGTACTCAGAGCCTGAGGAAACCAGCACATATATCCAAACACATGTGTTACTCAGCTGTGGAAATAAAACTTAGTTATGAATACCAACTCCATTTGGGACTATGTAAAAGCAGTGATAGAAATAATTGTTGGTTTAAAAATGATTATGAAAAGATGTCTTAAATTGGCATAATCAAAGATATTTCAAGGAAAAAGTAGATAATTCTGACTACCCAACAGCAATATGCTGTAATTCTTTCAGGAGTGCTGCTTATTTTCCTAGCTGCATATTCTACTTATAGACTATCTGTACTGCTGGAATTCCACTGTTCGTCCTTTAAATGTGAATGCCAGAAAGAGATTTTATTTCCTTTTACTGAACAATCCCAGAAAGAAAATTCCACTTCTACCTTCTTCACATATGCGAGGAACTCCATGGTACATGAAACAAAAAAATGTGAAGGAAAAAAAGTATAATAGTCTTATAATTATTTGGAAGCATCTATGGTTAATTCTGGAATAATAAGCAGTGAACTGAATTCTTTCTGTTACGCTTTTTTTGAAGATCAAAGTGTCCGTGTCCTCTGGAGGCAATTGTATTCGCACATACAGACCGGAAATAAAGAAAGGAACATACAACACTGTCATTGTCAATGTGAAGACTGTAGTTGCTGACAATCTGCTTTTTTACCTTGGAAGTGCCAAGTTTGTGAGTCTGTCTCCTGCCTTTCATGTCAGAGTTGCTCGATCAAATCAAACTACTGACAAATAAAGAAGATGAGAAAGGATTTTCTTTCACCCAAAGGCTTCAAAGCAGTAGTAGAGGGTCTAAGATAATCTAGACTTTTACTGTCTTTGGTACTAATATAGAGATTCCTAAAATATGACCAGAAAATTTTTTACATATATCTTTATTTAAAGTAGATATTAAACAGCAGGCTTGTACATGAACTACATTAGAGCTTTAAAATTCACAGTGCAACCAGAGTAATTTTGGAGTTGTTTGTGGGTTTTCCCTTGGGAATGAAGTAGCTAATCTTATTGCATCTGTCAAAGCTCCTAGTTATTGTAATTTTAAGTGAAGACTACAATTTCAAGCATAATAATGGTGAATGATTCAGTTTCCCATGAGGCCTATAGCAGACAGACTTCTAGAATAACCAATAATAATTCAGTAAATGGGAAAAGTGTTCTATTTCCAACTTTTTGAACTATGTCTTTTCTTTACCTAACACAAAATGAAAAGGCTCGATGGCATCATGTATCCTGATGTTTTTCTGCCATCCCATGGATGTTTCAGAGTGTTCCTCTGAATTAAATCCTTCTATTGATGGCCGCAATATTAACATTTCTGTTAGCCTGGCAGTCATTTAATGCATATCACTGAGAGAAATGATTTGCTGTCTTTAGCTTCAGATTCCTTGTTTGAACCAATAAAAACAGGAAAAAGAAGGTCTCATTTTAGGGCAATGTGAGAATTAATGTCAATTCTCTACTGTTTACGTGTGGGTTTCTGATGCCTCATTAGGCCTTCTGAAATGTGAAAACTTCTGGAAAACTTCCTTAATTAAAATATGAGGTCACTTCTATTTTTGTATTTTGCATGTAGACTGACTTCTTGGCCATAGAGATGCGCAAGGGCAAGGTGAGCTTCCTGTGGGATGTGGGATCTGGAGTTGGACGGGTAGAGTATCCAGATCTGACCATTGATGATGGGTTTTGGTACCGGATTGAAGCCTCTAGGTAAGTATATAATTCACTTCCAAGATTTTAGAAAAAAATGGCTAATATGTGAAATTCTAGTCTGGTTTAACAAAAGGTTTTGGACCTGCAACAATCAGTACCAGAAGTGTATACACTACAATTACTATTGAAATGTCAATTGTTCTGTGTCAAGAATTTACTTTAATCACATATTTCCTCTCTGGCATCAACAGTCTATGACTGCTTATATTTTTTCCCTTTTGTTTATCTGTGACTCTATCGATTGTCTCCTTCAACTACCTTACTTTTAAAGTCAGTTACATGTTTTGGCACTCGAATAACTACTATTCTTTTCTCCTTGAATTTTAAAGAGGAGCAGCTTTTCTGAATTTCTGGTCTTGATACAGTACTGCAAGTGAGTGGTCTGTTACACAGCAGTATCTTGATTCTTGCTCAGAATGCCATTTCCATAGGCAAAATGTCTCATCAAACTGGAAATATTTATGAAAGATACAGTTTATGAAGACTGAAGAAGAAGTTATTCTGGAAAGTTAAAATACATTTTGTAATTTGAGATCAACTGTTTAATGCCTTTGAACTTTAGAAATATAGATACATAAATATTCAAATCCCAAATTTGTTAGTTGAAGCTTGTATTTTCCATTCAATAGCAAACATATGGCATATGGTGTAGTAATCACAGCATAAGGATTGCATAACTTTATAGCCTTTATCTTGAACAGATCTTAGTAATTTAGATAACATCAGCTGTATTGTAATTTGATAGAAATCTGAGTAATTTCTCCTACATCATTACAGTTAATTTCACATGGTATTAAACACGGAATGGAGAATATAGTCAGAGAATGAGAGAATGAAGGAGGAAGAAAACAAAGCACTCTAATTCCGGTAACATGCATAGCTCCCAGAGGAGGAAATGGCATCCAGTTTAAATAATTCAGTGAAATCACAGAAATCAGCCATTCAGAGCAGAGAATTAAATAAAATTATGGCATGGTCTCCAGAAGCTGGCTTAATGAAACCTTACTGCTAGGAGAATACAAACTGGGGTACAATACAAATTGTTGAAATCTTCACCAGCTCATATTATGCATACCAAAGCAGCTTCATGACACAGTAATGCCAGGCTTTCATTTACAAGAAAGCTACTTCAGCAGAATATGGAGCCAGGGCATGGTATAAAATTCACACATCCTACAAAAGCCCATACCTATTAGCTGGTTGTTCTGGATATATAGGATGTGCATGCCATTAGTTTCAAACAAAGTGCTGGATCAGCAATTTAGAGTGATTACAGTTGCACAAATCAGAGGTACAGAGCAGTGTTTAGGAGAATTACATTGCAGAGGCATTAGCTGGATTTGTGGGATTAAGATGAAGAGCTTGGGACTGATTTTGTATTCTTAAGGCAGACTTCACAAATCACATACCCTACGGAAGAGTCTTCAACTCTGAATGTTTTAGTCCATTTGATAGCTCTCCTCAAATTCCCTCCATAAGCTGATGGAGAGTTTTACTTATTTCATTCCCTCACACATTTTCTCCAAATTTCTGTTCAGTTTCAGCCACAGACTTTTTCAGCCTGACAGAACTGCCTGAGCAGCTGGAGCAGGGCATCTGCTTAGCATACAGACATAAGATGAAATTCTGGTCTTACTGAATTTTGCCATTGTTTTTAGTGGTGACAAGGATTGACAAAAATAATGATATGGTGGTCAAACCCACCATAGGTTGATAGCCATTCTTAAGGATCCCAAAGGGTTTTAAAAAGAAGAGATGTTGTGGCACAGAGGTTGGAAAATTCTCAAGTTCACTAAGCATCCTGGATGAAATCTAAATATGAAAAATCTAACTGTTGAGTAATGATCAGAGATAGTTGGTTAATGCATGCACCAAAATTTCTGGTTAGTTAGACTAAATTGATAATTATTGCATCACTTTTCCAGGAATACTTTTAATTTTCATCACCTTTTTTATTTAAAGCATATCGATCCTTTGCATTTTATTGTATATTTGGAGGTTATAATGGAAATAATTTGAATTTTTTTTTAATTGAAGTAAAATATGTTCATTCCTGTAGGACTTTCTAAAGGAATTCCCTATACTTTGATGGTACAGGAGTTTAGAGAATGTCACTTATGAGTTACTTACCTGCTTGCAAAAGCAAATCTGATTGGCATCAAGAACTGCAAGTATCAAGATCAATTCAAGTATCAATTAACAAAGGAAAGTTGGGCATAACAGTATGTGACAAAATGATTTAAAGCAGATTTACAACATGAAAATAGTGTCAATTTTGTGAGACAGTCAAATGGATGAGAGAATATTTTTGAGACTCACTAGATCAGTGTTACTTGACTTCAGGAGGCCTCAATTAGGAGCAGGACCTGATTAGTTGTGATTTTAATCAGCTGTGATTTAAGTATTACCATTGTTTTGATTGTTAATGACAGAGTTTAAGCAGTGCCCTTCCTTTGAGGACAAAGGATGCCTGAATCACAAGTTCACTGTAGACATATCAGTTTAACTCAGCAAGAATTCAGCCTTAAAAGTACTGTAGCAAATACAAGCCATGCTTTTCAAGGAAGATTTTCTGTGCTTCCAAGGGGTCAAGGAACAGTAAATGTTGATGACTCGCAAAAGTCATCTCGTTTATATCATGCATCTCCTAAGGAGCAAACACAGCATGCATGGCATTACATAAATTTTTCATAGAATTATAGAATATGCTGAGTTGGAGGGACCCATCAGGATCATCAAGCCCAACTCCTGGCCCTACACAGGACACCCCCAGGAGTCACACCATGGGCCTGAGAGCATTGTCCAAACACTTCTTGAACTCTGTCAGGCTTGGTGCTATGATCACTTCCCTGGGGAGCCTGTTCCAGCGCCCAACCATCCTCTGGGTGAAGAACATTTTTCTGATATCCAACCTAAACATCCCCTGTCTCAGCTTCATGCTATTTTCTCAAGTCCTGTCATTGATCACAGGAGTAAAGAGATCAGTACCTGCCCCTCCATTTCCCCTCATGAGGGTGTTGAAGTCTGCATGAGGTCTCCCCTCAGACTCCTCCAGGCTGAGCAGACCAAGTGATCTCAGCAGCTCCTCATAACAGGCTTCCCCTCCAGACTCTTCCAAAAAAAAAACATGGCCCTGCTTTGGACTCTTTCTAATAGCTTAATGTCTTTTCTGTATTGTTGCTCTCAGAACTGCTCCCAGCACTCAAGCTGAGGCCATCCCAGTGCAGAGCAGAGCGGGACAATCCCCTCCCTTGCCCATCTGGCCTGATGCACCCCAGGACACGCTGGGCCCTCCTGGCTGCCAGGGCACTGCTGACTCATGTTCAACTTGCCGTTGACCAGGACCCCCAGGTCCCTTTCCATGGGGCTGTTCTCCAGCCCCTCATTCCCCAGTCTATACACACATCCAGGGTTGTCCCATCCCAAGTGCAGAATCCAGCACTTGCCCTTGTTAAATTTCATATGGTTGGTGATTCCCCATCTCTCTACTTCGTCGAGGTGTTTCTGCAGGGCCTGTCTACCCTCAAGGAAGTTGCCAGCTCCTGCCAGTTTAGTGTCCTTTCAGTGTCTTTTTGCATATCAGCCATGAAATGCTGGTACGTCCTCTGTAATCCTCCAGTTTTACAGAACTGACTATCAATAGAACTGTATCTTCCAACCTGATGACTAGTCATGCACAGGGTAGCAATGTCTTTTTGCTGTAAGGTTAGCCAAGATCTTTCTACAAGCTCCATTGTCCTCCCTAAAAAGAGAATTATTTATAGAAGAGACTCCATTGTTAGCATTTCAGTCTGTTTGAGGATGAAAGACATCCATACTATTTGTGAATTATTAGACACACTAAAAAGTGTCAGTCTGCTCTGTGACTTTTGCATTATTGCACTTGAGTGTTTTTAAACTGCAGTCCTGATTTCAGCGCAATATAGACTGGAAGTACCAATAACTTTCTTTCAGAAAGCATCAGATTTCAGCAGTTTGAAAAAAGTTTTTAGCAACTTTTAGTCTTTCAAGAATTATTACATTGAGAACTTTTATCCCTTAAAGGGTTTCACATCAGTAAACCTTCTGCTATAAACCAGTTGCACTTCAGACCCACACAAGTCCATGGGGATGGGATTCACCCAAGACTACTGAGGGAGCCACTTTCAACCATATACCAGCAATCCTGTTCAGCTGGGAAGGTCCCAGGTGGCTGCAAGTTGGTAAATGTGACACCTCTCTATAAGAAGTTTCAGAAGGAGGATTCAGGAATCATATTTCTCCACACTGTGTTCCTTCTGTTGTAAAAATATGTCAGCAAACTCCTTCCATGCCAATTACTACATTAATGTAACCAAAGGAGTAGAAGACAAACTGATGCAGAAACTGTTAATGGCAAAGTTCACTGCTGTTTTGTTGCCATCGGTATTTGATGTGATTCATAGAGGACAATGAGGCAATATTCTTGAACATAATGGGGTTTGTGCCTGTTTGAAAAGCAGCCTGACAACTCCACTGCAGGAAATGCAAATTCTGTACCTCACAGTGAAGGAAGCTGAAGTGCTTTGTCACTTCAGTTCAAATATAATCTAATAAACATTTTTTGTTTTAGTCAATGCACGGTCCACATCGGGTGTATAGTGAATTTTGTTCAAAAAGGACATTCAGGTGAGGAACAAATCTCGTTCTGTGATCGTGTCTTTAACTTAACGCAGGCATAAGTGTCTGTTCATTTGTATCAAAATGAAGCATAATCAAGTCAGTTGTGTGCTTCTCTTAAAAGGCATCATATAAAATAGAGTTTTCCTATGTTTGGTGTAACTATTGACTTTGTATGCTTAAATTACTTTTTTTAAATATCTAGGACTGGGAAAAATGGCACGATATCAGTGCGAGCTCTGGATGGTCCTAAAGCCAGCATTGTGCCAGCCACGTTCAGTGCCGTTTCCCCACCTGGATATACCATTCTGGATGTAGATGTTAATGCTGTGCTGTTTGTTGGTGGTTTAACTGAAAAAATTAAGGTAAGGCCTTGTCTGGTGTTACTGTGTTAGCTGGCTGTTTGTGTGGACAAATTGTGTTATTGCTTAAAATAGAAATAGTAAATTTTAATACACTGGTATCATTGTAGTCGGTGCGTAAATCACAAGTAGTGCACCTGCACTTTTGAAAGATTAATGGGATTTGCCTAGACTGAGGTGCACAGATGTGAAATTTCACTGCCCACTGTGTTCCCTTCTGATCAGAAGCCCTGTAGCTGTGTTGGTGCAGCATTTAGCCCAAACAAG
>NW_008239110.1:16496274-16539486 GCF_000691975.1 Corvus brachyrhynchos
CTGGATAGATGGATGCTTTACCTTGGGCATACTACTGCCCTGACAGGCTTACTTTCCTGAGTGACAGGAACTCATTTCTGTTTCCATACATTTCTGGTCTCCTAACAATGTATATAACAGTATATTTTCGTTTGCATACAGGGTTTTTCCTTTGTCATGTATCCACAGTATCACTTCCTCCTTTGCAGTCTACTTTTGGTGTTTCTGCTTTATTTTTCTTCATTTTTGTTCCGGTTTCCTCCCCTGTACTACCCATCTTTTTAACTGCTATCTGCATCATACCCCGACCTGTTTTCTCTTCTCTTTGTCTGTTCAGGTTTCTGGTAACTTCTTCTACCTTGCTACACTTCATGGGATGAATAGAAGATTCATGCCACATAGAATAGACGGAAATCTTTAAAACAAGATTATTCTCCAATAAAAGCTAATTAGCACTTACTTTCCAATGACATTCTTTACAAAAAAATTTAAATTGATTATTCTGTTCCTGATCAATATTTTAGCATTTGAAAAGAAGCTAAAATTTAGACTTTCCCAAATAGTGAACTCACTGAACTTCTTTTACTCTCAAGTTTGTATATGTCTTCAAGTGTTAAAATAACACAATGTGCAAAAAACTAAGTGCAAAACTTGAAGGGTTGTCCAACAATTTTTTTAAGAACTCTCTATTTTTTCATTTTAGTAAGGAAAATCTTCCTGAATTCTTTTTTTCTCCAGGTAAATAAAGACCAGGGCAGCAGTAGGAAGGCAGTCTGTTGTAAGTTTGGTATGACTGGTATATTTGCAATGTCGAGTTTTAAACACTGTCAGATTTTTTTTGTTCAAATACAGTCTCTGAATTAAAATATAACTTCTGTTAATTTCTGTCATCATGTAGTACAGTTGTAAGGCTTACAAAAGGAAGACCTTAACCAAGATTTTTCTAAAACTATGCAGCTCTTTGGACATTTAATCAAGATCACTGATACATCTTAAGTTGTTGACTCAGATATCTGCTTTTTCATATTATTGGGTTTTGAAATGCTTTGGATTTGTCCTACAGTTTTGTCCATTCCTGTTTGCATGCATCTCTTCAGTGTATTCAAAAAGAAAGTTGATTTTCAGTTTTTAAAAACATCTTTCATGTGACTCGTATAGAAGACTATGATACTTAGATGTCATGAATTTTTTAGAAGTGACATTAAGTTCATACTTGTTGCTAATTATGACCTTTCCAATTACCCTGGGAAATATCAGTAGCACATTAAGTCTTTTGAGTCGTACTTTTCCTTGAGTATTTTCAAATTGCACTTCTCCCTGTTCTCTTGCAAGATCTTAATATTTGTAATTGCTGTAAAAACAGCAGGTGCTTGTCTATCTGAAATCGCTAAGTGTATAGATTTTTAATAAGCTCATATTGATGAACTGAAATTTACATGAATCAGGGTATTTTTAGAAGGATAATTTTGAGCTGAGTACTCTGTGTACTGTCAACTATTACTACCTTCATCATGGTACCGTGTTATGTTCTAATGAGTGTTACTCTATGTGCATGACCCTAGCTTAATGAGTTCTGATGAGACGTGTTTTAATTGCTTTGCCGTCTGCACTTTTTTCTGCATCCAAAATTCAGCATGAACTTTACAGGTGTAATAGTTGAGTTCTCAGTCTGTCTTTTAGCTTGGGCAGTCTGCTCAGTTTCCAGGGTTTCAAGCATTACAAGAGAAACACTTTGGTTTTTGTTTTGTGGGCAAGATTGCTCATAGTCCTTTCTTGAAAGTCTTAAATGAAAACCCAGTTAGGCAGGCCTTGAACAGGTGAGAGCAGGCAGCTCTCTGAACAGCCAGGAAAACTGATGGTGGAAGCCAAAGCAACTCCTTGTTCTTCAGGACTTGTTCTGCCTAGGCCTTCCCAAGAGTCTCAAATCTATGTGGTCTTTCTCATTCAGACTGACACAAAGTTTAGTTCACATTTTCACTGATCAGTTGTTTTGTAGGAGCGCTTCTCAGATTAAATACTACTCTTGATATTTAAAATATTAAGAAGCACCTTATGGGGGTTTTTTATGATTTTGTATGGAATTTTATATGGTATTTATTTTTATGATTTTTGTACTAGTTATGTTTTCAGATGCAGTAGATCACTTTAAATTCACTTCTAAGGAGGTTTGTGTTTTCTGTTGCAGAAGTCAGATGCTGTAAGAGTCACCACCTTCACTGGCTGCATGGGTGAAACCTTTCTAGACAGCAAACCCATAGGACTCTGGAATTTCAGGGATATCGAAGGCGACTGCAAAGGGTGTGCTGTCAGGTAGGTAAAGCACTGACTGTTTCTTGAACTTCTTAGGGAACCTGTCTGCTGTGACATTTACATTCAGGGTAAGTAGCAGGAATTTCCACAGCAGCCATCAAATTCTAATGTGTATGCAACAGAAGTTAGGTTGCAATTATGCCGAGAGGGGAAGCGGCCAGTCTGGGCTGCAGATGTGGTCAGTGCTTTATCAGAACTGAGATGGTGTGACAGTGCTGTGATAGAAAGGCTCCTGACAACCAGTAACCAGAAACAGTCAAAGCATGAGAGAGCATAAGAACCACAGCGGGACTGAGTCTGGCTCATGGACAGCTGTGCTGTGGGTGCCTGCACTTCTCACGTGTCATGGAGCAGAATCCAGTGCCTCATAGTGGCTTTCACAGCCACCAGGGTAGTGAGCAGAGACCCCACAAAACAAAGGTGTTTGCATTCTCGAAATAGAATGAGAAATCCTGTCCTGTCAGGGGGAGGTTTGATAAGAAATCAAACCAAGTTCAGGAAGACTCCCAAGAGGTGTCCCAACACTTCCCTAGCCCTGCACTTTTTATTTTAACTTCATATGGCAAAGGAAAATGGTTAGAATTGCCCCTTTTCAGCCCACAGGTGGCAGACGGTGAAGGGACGGTTCAGTTCGACGGTGATGGCTACGCCATGGTGAGCCGCCCAATCCGCTGGAACCCCAATATTTCCACAGTCATGTTCAAGTTCAGGACCTTCTCATCAAATGCTCTGCTGATGTATCTCGCTACTGATGACTTGGTAAGAACAGCCAGCTAACCTCTACACTCCTTGCAGGTTTCACGCCATCTTTGCAGAGACTGAATTCATCGAATCATGAAAACAATTAGTAACTTAATGTACCACAGTCCAGGAATGATGTTGCTTGGTGTGATGCTTCACTGCTTGCCAAGTGAAGACAGTCTTACAGTGTGGAGGTTGACTGCCTAATGTTTACTGAATGAGGATCATCATGTTAGACTGGGGGCAGTTCCAGCTTTTCTGAAATTATTAATCAATTTTCCTTTATTCCAGGTGTTTATGTGTGTAAACTTTTTCAGTTGTGTTTGTCTATTCATGGTTTAAAATATCACAGTGTGATGGCAGGGGGAATATGGGAAGAGACAAGTCTTACATAGAAATCCTACTGGTACAAAGAAAATGTTTATGTTTAATGTGAGTGGGTTTAAAGGGGACTGGTGCAACAAATTTGATGTAATAGTGATTGTGTTTTTCCAGTATCTACAAATGATGCCTCTTACAGCTAAAATAGAGACTAGAAACATTAGTTATAAAGTTGTTTAAGGTTTTTATTCACGCACAGTATCAAAAGTGTATGGATAACAAGGAGAAATTACTTATAAAGACACCTGTCCAGATCTGAATAACTCATCTTCGGCATCTCTGATCCAGATTGATTTGCATGACTGGCAGGAAACAGAGTCCTTCCCTTAGCCTTTTCATATGGGGCAGAAATTATGTACAGTAGTTTTCACTGATGTTTTGAAGAATTACTGAGCACTCACTACTTTACAAAAACTGTGTTTGTGTAAATCAGTCTTATGTCAGATTCCTGTATTTTGGAAAGAATTATCAAATTCTGGAATCAAGCTGGAATTATCAAGGAGGAGGATGCTCCTCCTAGCTAACTATAGCAAAAGCTAGCATTTTATTATGTAGTTTTTCTAATGAACTTTTATAATTGAATATTGAAAGTATAAATAATGTCATTATTTTAATTACTTTATATAATTATTATTAATTTATGTATTTTTCTACCAAAAATAATATTTAATTGAAAACTCAAAAACACTGTTCCCTGGCATATTTCATCTTTTATAATGCTGTCCCACTGCATAAAAACTTTGAGGATACTCTTTCTAATGATGCATGGATAGACATGCCTAAGAATCCAGAAACCTGAGTTTGATCGATTTTACTCTGAGAAGAGGTGGAACTGACTATGAGCAAAATTACAATAAAAATTTCTCTGGTACATTTACGTCCTGGGTCATAGCTCCACCATTACTTAATGGCTTTCATGCTGTCCAGTTCCCTGGCTATTGTTTTGCTTTTTGTATCCTGCTGGCTCTTTTTCTGTAGACAGTGCAGCATGTATTGTTGCTCCAGTCATCCATCTCCAGTTGCTGCTTAGATACTGGTGTTGGTGGCTGATGAAAATTAGAGAGTTCACAGCTCTCTGTGTCTCCATCTCTCTGTTTCTTTGTTGCTTCCATAGATTACTCTCTGGAAATCTGGTAAAACATGCCCAGTTTACCATCTTTACTATTTTTGTTTTCAGCCTTGAAAGTGTAAATCTAGCTGAGGTATGCAATAAATACACTAACTATAGTACAGACATAACTCAAAGCTGAGTTTTAGTTTCAGGTAATTATAACATCCATTTTTATCTTCAATCTAAAATAAAAGTACAACTGTCCCATCAGAACTACACCTAAAATGCTAGCAAAATTCCAGCTAAATTAGCAATCCAAAAGAATAAAAAGGGAAAAAAGAACTTGGCATCAGACTTTTATACATGAGAGTCCTGGGTAATAAATGCATAAGTTGTGGGGCTTTTTTAAAGGTTAAAAAAAAAATCATCTGTTGTCACCCAGAATTAGGAAGTGTTTATTTAATGTCTTAAGCCACTTACAAAAATGAACAAGAATCATAATGGTGTATCTAACCCTTTTCATTAACAGAAGGATTTTATGAGTGTAGAACTCAGTGGTGGACGTATAAAAGTCAGTTATGATCTGGGTTCAGGTACAGCTTCGGTTATCAGCAACCAAAGTCATAATGATGGCAAATGGAAATCTTTCACCCTGTCAAGAATTCAAAAGCAAGGTAAGTTCCTGTGGTGTCAGCACCGTGGCTTTTCCAGTTACCTGTGCTGTACACCTAACCATCTAATCACAGGGAAGATGCTGTGGGAATTATAAGTTCTGGTGATTTAGCAACTTCTTTTGTTTAGGTTATAGGTGTGTGAAGTTACGTGTGAGTGATTGCACTGTCAAACAGCACTTTATGAACAGATAGCCTATTTTTCAGACATAATTCTTTTACACAGTCATAAATTGCATTCTAAAATTCTTTTGAGTGGGGGAAAAAGGAGTCTTTCCATCAGTTCCCTGATGTTGTTCCAAATCATGAAACACACCTGTGTGATTTTTGTTAGGACAGCAATGCTTTCATGCTGTACAGTCCTCTCATGCTCAGCATATACCAAAGTGCTTTAAAAAGCAATGACTTTAGTACTGATAGTACAGTTTCTCACTAGACAAACACAACTACTTTATCTTCCCTAATGATCTGTAGTGTGCCATGAACTGAATTTGCATGGAAACAACTGGGAACGTCTCCAGAAGTTCTACTAATTCTTTAACCTGTTACTGGCACAAAATGTGGAGTGGTAGCATTTGATAAGATCACAAAGACTACTGGCTATCATGCTGGCAAAACCCTTTCTTTGTTTTGTAGTCTGGTTATAGGGCTGGTAGAATCTTACCTGAGCCAAATTAGTTTTATTTATGGCAACTGTGACATACTCTGTGCTTTTGCAGTTTGAATTTTTGCTGCATTCTGAATCTTCAGGGTCACCACAAGCCCCTAAACAAATTCCTCTGCCTCTTCCCCCTGCAGTGCCAGCTCTCTACCTGGCCCTCACACCTCCCACACAGACCCTCTTCCTTGTCATTTAGCTGAAGTAGACTTGGGAGTTGGGACAGTGGCCAAAATAATTTTGTGATCTCACTTGCAGATTTGCTGTACCTTTAGAGGAAGAGTGTCTGATTGCTAGCCAGTTGTCTTAGTTCATACTTAACCCAGGAGGTATTAATATAAAATACAATGTCATGTAATTGTAATTTATCAATAGCATTCAAACAACATCATGTGTTAATGAAGAAGATACAGGTATAGAAATGAAAGGAAAATTACCCTGGTTTTGGTAAGGTGTAGCAGAAAGTCTGTCCTTATTCAGTTCTCAAGGAAGGAAGGAAAGAAATCCTTTCTTTACGTCCCTCTGGTAAAACATCCCTATCTATCTTGGGGCCTGCTCAGCATTTTTCACTGAGTCTTATCTCTTTTACTGAACTTTATATTCTGTATTAATCCATACATTAAAAATATACATGGAACAAGCACCTAAATAGGATGGTTGTATGTAGCGCATCACTGACTCCAGAGTGAGATTAGACATGACAACAACTGCCTGCTTTGGGTTTGAAAATGTTTTAGAGTGACTGATCACCAATCTCTAAGGCACATAATGACAATGCTTAACAAACTTCTACAGTAAAAAATCCTGTTCAAGTGGCAATCTTTGGACTGAGATCACAAATTAAATGTAAAATGATCTCTTGTCATGACTTTGTCCTGAAGTGTTAGCTCCAAATTGCAGTGACACAAAAAAGTACCAAATTGAAACAGGTTTAGAGACTATATAAAAATAAAGTGTACAGAATTGCTATAGCTTTTCAGGTTGTTATGGAAACAGAGGAAAGTACAGCTTTCTTCCCCTGCCCATAATTGACAATGTGGAAATCCAGTATCTTAATTGCAAAATACAGCCCTCCTTGCTTCTTCCCTCACCTCCTAACCTCCAAATATTTCTCTGTTGGTTTCTTACATTAAGACATCATTGTTCATGACTAATATTTTGTAACTAATCTCAAATGTCTTTTAGCCAACATATCAATTGTGGACATAGACACCAATGAAGAAGAGACCATAGCAACAACTTCTACAGGCAGCCACTTTGGACTCAACTTAAAAGGGCATGAGAAAATATATTTTGGGGGACTGCCAACCCTGAGAAATCTAAGGTAACGTGGCTCAAACCAATTTATTTAGCCTTGGTAAGGGGACATAAATACAATGTAATCTTATTCTCTACGTTTATTTCTCAAGTTCATTTGCAGTAAGTGAATGGTGAATTCCCAATGTACCCTGTACTGCCACAGCAGAATAGTGCTTTATTTGCATATGTTTTGTATTTCACACAGCTCACCTTACACAGATACAATGGAAATAACACTTGCAGTGCAGTACATCTTTCTGATTCTGTACAAGAACCATGATCTAGCTGACTTGTAAAGTATTTATTTATTTGATGCATAGAATTTATGACTGCAGGTGCAGAGAATTGGCTCAATATCTTCACAAAATTAAGGACAAATGTTTACTTTGTGCATGAGTAGAAGAACTGACCTACAAACTACTCCATGTGGGATTACTGCTTAATGGGTATCCATGGTTTTGCATAATCAGTGTCAGTATACTTTAAATGTGTATTAAGATATTTTGCTTAGATATAATTTTAAATTATTTGTGGGTTTTAGTTCCTGATCTCCTTAGACAAAATTTCTCCTATATTCAGGACTTAAAGTATATGACACAATACTCTTGATATATTTAATGGAACCAGAATGAAATATGACAACCTTTTCCCTTCAGAAGTCTGATCCTGAATTTCTTACACAAATAAAATTCCCAGTAATTATTTTTTAAATATTGCATAGTAATATTCATAAATGTTAACTTCAGCTTAAACAAACTAAAGAAATGGGATAACAGATACTTGAATTTAGTGATTTTCTTACATGGCTTTAAATAGACCAAAAAACTTACTTAAAGTTTAAATGAATATTCAGCAGTTTTGCAATGACAAGAACAAGAAAATTATGTGCTACAATGAACAGATGAGCAACACAGAAACAAGCCCATTAATCTATGTCAGCTTTAACTACATGGCATAATGAGAGCCTTGAAGTGGTCTTGTGCACAAGAAACTGTTGTATTTAATCCACAGATTCTTCTGCAACTAAAAGAATGGACATATTTGTTAATCTGTTAGGATAATAATTGACCTCTGATGTCAAATCACGCAGCAATAAAAAGATCTAAGATCTATTTTATTCATGAAATATAGCACTGTATTATGTAATTGTGAAATCACACCAGTGCATAACAAAATGTCTAGAGCAATTATCTTCCACTTCCTTTGTGGCTGCCCAGAAAATCCAAGTACCACAGCTGCTTTGACCTGTGATAACCATTCTGCCTACAGCTATGATTCATCAGTGCCTGAGGCAAGATTGATGTTATGGTAAATTAGGATCGAAAGTAGTGAAAGGGAGATTAGGGGAAAGCTGAGCTACTGCAAACAATAGACACTGAGGTATCTGTGACTTTGTAATTATCAGGTCATGTCAGTTCTGCCAAATTCTTTTACATGGTTTGCTTTTGCTCATGACCAAGTATAGTATCAAGTTATAAAAGCCGTCAGATGAATTACATTTTAAGGTAGCTGTTTGCAGAGTACACCTGTTAATTGTTATAGCCCAAGAGTGTACATAGAATCTCACCTGTTATTATATGTTGTTTGTAAATGACGTACATCTGCTTGCTTCACTGTGGAATGGTTGAGCCTTGCTAATAAGCATCACAGAACGACAATGCAAGAAGTACCATTTCCTACAATTAATGCCATTTTGTTGTTTTCTTTTTTTGCCTTTCCTTCTCACCCCAGTATGAAAGCAAGGTAAAAACAATCAGATTATTTGCATGACTTGCATGTGTCTAGTTAAAGTGCAGCTTGAAAGCACGGGCGGCACCGCAGCAGCAGCAGTGTGTGGGCAGTGTTTAGAGCAGCTGCTACGCTAAGGCTCTTAGTTCAGCGAGCTGCTCCTGCCACATCCAGCAAAGCTGCTCCCAAGTGCTCACCTCACATCCCACGCTGTGCACACACCTACACAAGCAACTTCTGTTTTTCCTCACGCAGCTGCTTACTCCAGCTGTGTGTTGCTTATGACGCTGGAATGCCTCGGAAGCGAAGCTGCAGCCAGCTGTGTTGCTGACTTTGGCTCCGACCTCCGGGCTGTAGGAGCAGTGTAGTCCCATGTGAGGTGGGGAGTCCCGTGCTCAGAGGCAGTGATGTAGTTACTGAGGAGAGCATGAAGGGAAGGTGGAGATGTTTGTTAAATTTGCCACTTCTCATTTTAAGAACAGGAGGATGAGGGGGAGAAGGGGGAGATCACTTATTTCTGACTGAGTTTTCAGTTTGCAACTATTTGTATCCATTGCTTTTGCTTTGGTATGCTCAGATATGAACTGAACTTCACTGTGTTTTGCACATTCTAATTTTTTTTGCACAAGCTAATTCCTGGCTTGAATTGGAAAAATACAACTTCAGCCCCAGCCCTCTGCCCTGATCCTCAGAAAGATTATTTCCTCCCAAGCTCCAGAAATTGCTTTTTGTTTTCCCCTAAAACTGGCCTATCTTGGCAAGAAAAGAAAAAAAGTAACAAGAAAACCTGAAAAACAAGCCAAGAGTTATGCAAGATCTTTGTGAACTTGGACCTTGTTTGATATATTTTGGAAGGGAAAAAGGGAAAAAAGAAGTCTTAAGAAAACATCAAGCAAGTGTCCAGTGTTTGCAAAGAGTTTGAGCCACACGACCCACAGTGGTCCCTTCCAAGCTTACCCTTTCTGTGATTCTGTGATATGGGTTGGGAATTGTAACAGCAACTGTTAGTAGCAGGACAGGATGAGGACAGTCTGTCACTGGACAAGGCAGGAGAGGGTAATAGCAAGAATGGTTTCTGGATGGCAAAGACAGGCGACTGTAGGCACCAGTGACAATGATAACAGCAAAACTGTTCTTCTGCTGGGAAGATAAATCCATAAAGGAACTGGAGAAGAGCTAGGAAAGAAAATGAAAAATGAAAGGTGACCATAGCTACTTGACTGTAAATAAAGCAGCATATGGAACATTTTAGTAAACCAGATGCTTGCTTTAACTTATGCAGAGGGTACTAATCTGCCAGAGAATACATCACGCTTGCTAGGTTGGCTAATAATGCAAAGAATGGCTTTCAGTGCCAAAACATGCAGCTGATTAGTATCTGTGCAAAATGGTTTTGTTTTGTAATTAATATTCTTTAAAATTTTTTCCTTCCTTCCAGGGAACTGAAGTGTTTGTTGCTTCCTCCCTTCCTCACCCCACACCAGTTTTAACTCCTTATTTATTTCCCAAATTAATTTTTCTCTCTTTTAGCTGGTCGTACTATTCAGATAATCTAGTAAACACTCATGAGTAATATTTTTAGTGAAATAAATAGTGTTTTTTTTCTATTTGGATTTACTCTCCATGGTATGAATGAAGGTTTTTTTCTGAAGTGACTTTATAAGGCCTTTCTTCTGGCAGAGTGCAATGTGTGTTGGTATATGGTAGAAGGCAACGTGTATTCGAGTGTACATGTGTAGTTAAAATAAAAATAAAAATCAAGCATCTGTGCATCTGAAAGTGTGTGTGTGTGTGTCTGGCTGACTGTTCTCTCTAAACTCTATTTTTGAAAACACATTGTACTTCTAAATGTTTTTTAGGCCTGAAGTGAACTTAGAGAAATACACAGGTTGCCTCAAAGACATTGAAATTTCAAGGACACCTTATAACATATTGAGCAGTCCTGACTTCGTTGGTCTAACCAAAGGATGCACACTAGAGGTTAGTCTGATTTCCAGGTATTTTGGCCTTAATGTGTATAAATGTTTTCTGGTTTATGATTTTATGGCATAGTAGATTAATTGCATATGGTATATTCCTTAGATAGGAATTTAACCTTAAAATCCAGTTAAATTTAAGAGAAAGAAAGATGAGCAAGTCTGATCAGAAAGTAGACCAGTTTTTCAGATCCTGACTTCTTGGAGAGTATCCCTGGCCGCTTGTGATATCCCTATTCCTAAAGGGTAGGGTTTTCTGAACAGCTTAACAGGGATTTAGCTTTGTTTTGATGCCTTTTCCTGGTCTTAAAATCAAGAGGCATACAGGGTTAGAAGGGGAAAAGGGATTTTACCTTGGTATTTATTTTTAAGGATCCTTAGGTGCACACATCCAGGTCATATGCATCGAGGCGCACCCCGCCGAGTCTATCTCTCTGTCTCTGCCCCCCCAACATTGGGTATAACATTATAGGTTTTACTAATTAGCATATCTATCAAAGATTCCCCAGTGAGAGGCTCGAGTGAGCCCCCCTCCCCAAGGAACCCTCCCCTGGATGGTTCTATCTTGGTTTACAGAATATGTTCTGGAGAGGACCTTGGGGTCTGGGGCACACTGATCCCTAGCAACAAAGCTTCTAAAATGTTTAGTCTCTTAGCTTGACAAACCAGTCCAAGAATGTAGGCAAAAAGCACTGGGAATACAGAAGTTGTAAAAAGGTATAACAGGGGTATAAAAGAAAAGGCAAAAAATCTTCATGGCATCAGTTTCAGCTGACAAAAATGGGAATTATTGACATTAATGAGGATAGGCAATGACAACTCTGCAAAAACTAAAAAAAAATCAATGCACATAAAACCCAAGGATTTACATTTTTTTTAACTGTTATTATAAAGTCATTCACTACATAAAACATCAGGTATGAATACTTACTGTCATAAGCTACCACTGAGCTGGAAGGTGCATTTCTTACTGATCACTAAGAATGTACAAAATTGGTGCTATTATTTTAGCTTTAAATGCGTTTATTTTCAATTATTGCTTCTTGCAATTAACAGCCTTTCAGTGCATATAGAATTCAAGAAATCTGATCTGAAATTTGGGAGAGAATTTAGTAATTTTCCATGGAAAAGTCTTTTTATATAAAAAAATACTTCCACTGACATTTGTGTCCCAATAAATAGTTTGTATTTCTTCCCTGAAAATCTCTACAATGTAACAGAGTTTTGCAAGTAGATAGAAGATGATCTAGATTCCATATCAGATACCACTACAGTAAATACAAACATGTTGTTGTTAACCCGATGCTCTCCAAATGTTTTTTTTCTACAAAACATTGAAAATTTACTTTGAACAGTAACCGGAACTTGGCCAGGCCAAAATAAAGACAAGGGCCCTTTTTTGCTGTGTTTATCCACTGTACCTTTGGCCTTCATCAGAGCCAAAAGTACACAACAGTAGCATTCTCAGACAGGATATTAGACTAGATTTGTTATGAGATCCATATTTTAATATTTCAAGTTTGTGGTAAAGCCAAACTGTAAAAACAGATTGTTCAAATGCTTTTAAATCTTACAGATTTGGCTTCAACAAAAATTTGATAGAGAGGTTCATATTTATTTTGATTTATAGTATATTCTTTCTGTAACAGGTGCTACAGAAAGAACAGGAAAGAACAGTTGTGTTCATTTTCTTCTGTTGCTATGAATCTTAGAAAGTACTTTGCCTTTCACATTATTTTGTGACACTTGAGGTTTCAGAGTATGAAATCCAATTGGATTAACCCTTTTGTTGGGGAAATAAGTATAATATTCTAATTGTACAAAACAAGACATGCAGGAAAATTAAAAAGAAGTGAAGCAAAAGTAAAGGATAAAGACTGGATATGTGTTCAATTATTTAAATGTCCTCAGGTTTCAGAGAAAGGTGAGCACCACCAGCAATGATTTTATCTGGCATAATCTTTTATCTCTAGACCTGAAAACAGTTCTACTGTACTGAAAAAATGGTGAACTACTTTAGAAAGAGTCACTGGTCTTCCACATCTGGAAGAATACATGAGCTGGCAGTGATGACTGAAAATCTTTGGGAGTATGCACTGATTTATTATTTGACGACATATTCTACTCTTTAAATTGTGTTAATGGCTACCAGTGTACCAAAAGTTTGGCCATGTGCAACAAGTGCTTCATTTATGACTCTGAGTAACCAAGAAAGCAGTGATACTTAGTGAAGCAACAGTGACTGATTAATGCAAAGTATTTTCTCAGCACATTTGACAAATAATAGAATGTAGTTTACGTTCATATTGGTTATGTTAATATTACCTATTTTATAGATTTAAAAGCAAACTCCAGCTGTATTAACTCAATGTAAAACACATACATAAAATAAAAACAACTTTGAGCAGTTATTTTTAATCCAAGAGGATATATCGACATAAAACTGGAACTTTGCCTTCCTGTAAGACAGAATTCCACAAGTACGCTAATGATGCTAGATGTAAGCAGGTAAATTAGTGTTTGCAGAACACTTTGAGGAGTAAATTGCTATGTCTTTTCACACTAGTTATATTTATGTAGTTTATTATTCTAGTTAGGAAATCTTCCTGTGCGTTCATACTCTTGCTCTTAATTCTACTAATGCACTTTCCTGTCCTCTCCTTCCTACAGAACATTCATACAGTTAGCTTCTCCAAGCCAGGTTTTGTGGAACTGCAGCCTGTCTCCTTTGACGTGGGCACAGAAATCAATCTCTCCTTCAGCACCAGGAATGAGTCTGGGATCATTTTATTTGGCACAAGTGGCACAATTGTCCCTCCCAGGAGAAAGCGCAGGCACTCTGCAAGGAAAGCTGCCCCTCTGAGGAGAAAGCGCAGACAGACAGGACAGGTACGAGGAACCTGGCAAAAGGCAGAAAAACCCCACAATTCTACTGAACTGCCGTGGTTTGCTTCAAGACACTGTCAGATGTTTATGCTTAAGTTAAAATTCAATTATTGGGAATAAATTATTTCTAATGTTATCCTTTATGTGATGAAGAATCTAACAGAAGCTCAGAATTGTTTTTTTGCCTTGGAGAAATTGTTTCTCTTACAGATTTACAGTCAGGTATCCATTGCTTGTTGCTAAGCAGCAGATTTGGTTTTTTATTTTATTCTATGTTGGGTTTTTTAACCAAACCTAAATAATAAATCATACTGTTCTTCACTCATTCTGAGGACTACTTATGCACTATTAATGCTTGGAAACTCTCTCATTCCTGTTCATAGAGACATGAATGAGGATCATTCTAATTTCCCTAAGGCCAAAAGAAAAAAAAAAGAGCTGGTGAACACAGTGTTAAGTCCCTTGTTTGGGATCACTGATGTGGAATTTAAGACTTGAGTGCTTTGCCTTCTCCTTCTCTCTCATAAAGTACAAATTTGCTATGTAAGTCCACAGTGTCTGAGTGACTGTTGTAAGTGTGATTGCTAGAAATTGTTAGAAATTATTCAAGTCTTGATTAAAACTTGATTAAAATCCTGACAGACAGACACACTACAACAGCAATAAACAGAATGTGTTGATGCATTCTTTGTTCAGGACTTCTGGGAAATGATATTTCATTATTCTCCTTTCTGCCTATTTTGGAAGAGAGCTCCCAGTGACCTGGAGTAATGCACTCCAGGGACAGCACATTGTAATGGCTCACCTGGATGACATTAACTTCAGGGTAGGGGGGCTCCCTTATAATTTCCCAGCTCTTCAGGTCACAGAAGTGAGCATGACCACTTATTGCTATAGTAACTGAAGTTTAGATCCTGAAATCTGCCACAATATGATACTGCTGTGGGAGTAACTACTGGCATGATTTGCCAGCCCTCCAAACACAGAACTCAAGCTGAGATCAATGCACTTGAGGGATGGATGAGTTTAAGAGCAGGTCTTGTATCAACAAAAATCAGAAGAATTGTAGGTTAGAAGTCTCCATCCTTCCCTGAAAATAGGTAGTTAAATCTTTTGTTGATGTTTCCAGCATGACCTCATTTTACCCCTTCCTCATTATAAAAGTGCCAGAGTCTGAGTATAGCAGCAGCAGAACTGAAACAGCCGTGTCTTGTCTATGGTGAGCAAATTAAAAGGCAGTGTAAGACAATAGAACATACACACTAACATAAAACTAAGTGAAGTAATTTCTTTCCAAATGTAACTTACCTTTTCACTCCAACATGTACTTTGCAGGCCTACTATGCTGTGTTCCTGAACAGAGGTCGGCTGGAAGTGCACATCTCCACTGGGATCCGGGATCCCTACAGAATCACCCTCAGACCAGAGGCTGGCGAGTTTCACGACGGCAGAGCACATTCCATCCGGATAGAACGAGCTAGAGGGTAACAAATACCTAGAGGTGCTACAGACCTGTGCTACAGCACAGCTAGTTCGACAGAGCAAATCTATTGATGGCTTTGGCAATCCATGCAAATGCTTCTGCTGAGACAAAAAAAAAAAAAATTAGTTTAATTGTATTGTGATCAAAAAATTCTTAGAAATAAGAATTCTAAGTCACTGTTGTTCTGAAGAGCTGGGTTTACATGCTTTTCTAGGCTACCAGCCTGTTTCTCCAGAGACCTGCATTTGTCTGAACTGTTAACCTTCTGATTTGTTGCAATTTTTAACCTTCTGATTCTTGGCAAATATATTTTATTAAAGAATCTGTGGGTGAGAAATTCTGCTGTGGTGCAGTAAATCTCCTTTTCAGGACGTGTAGAAAAAGACTGTTTCCAAAGGGTACAAACTGCAACAGCACAGCAGCCTGTAGCCTTTTTGAGATGTCATGTGCTGGACACAGTGGTGCCCAGCTAAATATGGTAAAACTGTGAAAACACACAGTCCGACTTTTCTTACTGGAAAAAACACCTTTTCAGACCATTTTGTTTTACCCTGAATTTCATTTGAATTCCTTTGTCCTTTCTCAGACATTGTAAAAATTTCCTATTACACTTCACTATTCAGAAAGTGATTAGAAGCAGCACTACTGTAATGTGTAGGACTCAGGCAGGCAGTATTATTTATGGCCTGGAAGAGCCCTTGTTCCAAGCAGGGTTTATTATGAACCTTTGAACATACAAATGTGTACATCCTGTACAGACATTTGTTGGATTAGTGCACTATGCACAACATTCTGTGTTGTTTAAAAGAAACCAGAAAGAAGATGTGACATCCAGCGTGTTACAAAAGGCACTTATCCACTTCACCCTCTTACTCCACCTGCAGCCTTCTTGACCAACCATTCCTGTGTAGTGCTGAGGTGCTCTTCTGTCGTCTCTGTAATTTTCTCTCCATATAATTTTCTGACTGCATTTCTATTGTATTGTTAGAAAACCTCTCGTAAATAATGCCTCCAGTCAATAAATCTCCTCTACTTCAGTGACTAGATCAAAGCCAACCCATAAATGCTTTGGAAGGAAAAGTTATTTTGGAAATGGATGACTGCATTTTGTGATACATTTTGTGTCACTGTGACAGAACACAAATATGCAGATGATAACAGAAGGCTCTAAACAACAAAAAAATTCTTCTATGCAGTGCTATAGCAAGTACAGTAGCTTGACCTTATGAGGGTACCTGCGAGAGTACATCAAGGCAAAAATTGGTGTACAATGCCATCCAGTGATGGTGCTCGTTCAGATGAGACCTCTGTGTTTTCAAAGTAGCTTTGTTACAAAACAAATTGTCTGAACTCTGAAGTTTCTATAACCTGAAATGGATGTGAAAAGACACAAATTAAGATTAACCCTTTCTCTGCTCATCATGAACTCAAGTTGTTTTTTTTTTTTTAAATGTGAGGAACACCCTGGGAAAACTCTGCAGAGAGATAATTGTCCATATAATTATGAAATACAATATTGTTGAAGACTAATGTACATCACTGCATGGTTTTGCTTGGACCCAAAATGTTTACCATGGTTAGCCATGTCTAAGATACATCAGCACAAAGGAAAAAAAACACTACCTCTGAAGGCAGAGAAGGGCAGTGTCCTCTCTGGGACACTTCATGGAACCTAAATTAGTCTTTTGCTCTGAACTGCCTCTAGAGAAATCTCTTTCCTTCTGTTTCCACTGCTGAAGGGTCTGGAAGATATCATAGGGATTGTCCTCAGAGATAAGTCCTTTAATAACTGCTTTCTCTAACCCTTTGAAAAATTAATCATGTTTCTTACTCTGCAGCCAGACTCCAGACCAAATTAATCCATCCAAAACTATGAGGAAACTGGAAAATTTGCTCGTAGTACAGCACTTACGTAATTCAGGTGCTTAAGTCACTATCCAATTCTGCCTAGGATGTGTGTAAATAACAAAGCCAAGCATTTTGCATTTGAAAACAGGCCTCTTTTCAATATACATTTTCAATATTCAGTTGCTAGCATTTGTAATTATAGTTAAGAAATAATATTGGAGTTCAGTATATTTGCAGTTGACAAAAGGGAGTTTATTTGCCAAAAACTGATTATTAGTCAGCCAGTGGTGCTGGAGAGGCTTCTACCTTCCTCTCTTCAGCCTTAACAGTAACCATGGGACAGCTTTGTCTTTTGCTTGTGCCATGTGAAATGCCCATGGGAATGAATTATAGCACCTGTATCAGTACATGATGAGCAATCAGCGATTTTCCTACCCTGCCACCTCCCACATAAAAAGCTACCAGATCTTTAAAAAGTGTACCATATGTCTGCCCTGGATCCTGCAGTCAGTAGCAGTGGTTGTGCCCCAGCAAGAAGGTCATAGGGAAATAGGGAGTCCAAACAAAATGTGACCCCATGCTGTTCCCATCCTGCTGAGCTCTAGATGATTTTATCTACCATCACAGTACAGCCAGCTCTGCCCTTGCTGTGTCAGTGTTGCCAAACCACAAACCACTTCTTCCTATGCAGCCACAGTCTGACATTATCACCCCTCCACAGCACAGTTTTGCCAGGCTTTGTCGAACAACAACCAAGGAAGCACAGGAGCAGCTGAAACCCCTCTAGTGGTTAATATGCATTTAATGTGAGCCACCAATTACATAATTTGAGTTGCTCATTGTTACAGCTGGTGCAGGAGTAAATGGGGCCTGCAACGGGGTGATTTCAATACAAGAAATAACCAGAGTAAAATACATATTTCTTTGCTTTCAAATCTTTTCCACAGCATGTTCAGTGTTCAAGTCGATGAAGACAAAGTCCAGACTCAGAGGTTGCCATCAGACCAGCCCATCTCTGTTAAGAAGCTCTTTGTGGGGGGTACTTCTTCTCAGTTTCAGACTTCACCTGTCAGAAACATACCACCATTTGAGGGCTGTATATGGAATCTTGTCATTAATGCCACGTAAGTCTCAATGATGCCAACAAATGTCCAGTTAATGAGATCTGGTTAACTACCTTGGTTTCCAGAAGAATGTTCATTGTTGTAACGAATCATACTAGCAGCAGATCCTGGAATATGATCTCTTTTCTTTATATGCCATTCCTTTTTTTTGTCTACAGTGTATGCTCCATAGGCTGTGCAATTAATGAGCTGTTTTACAGACAAGCCAACACTGTCTGTTTATCCACAAAATCAGAGAAATTCAGCAGTAACACTGCAGTAAGATGTGCATCAGCGATAGGTATTTATGGTGTACTATAATACTTTATTTTAGGTAAGGTTGACTTCCAAGAGAAGTCAAAATTCTGAGAACCACCATGGGAATCAATTTACTTTGTGGAAAGTGCAGTAATCTGGAAGGAACATTTGAGTAAAAGGAAAGGCAATGATGAATAAAATAAAGCCTCTATAGAAAGTTTCCATCTAAATCTTCCTTTCATATATCTGAAGTACCTAAATTAGGATTTTATCACTCCACATCAGAGTAAAGGACTTCTCTGCAATACCACTGAAACTACATAGGCCTGTAAAGTTTGCCAAAGGGGATGCCTGTCTCTTTGCACTGACTGTAGGAAGAAAAACCGATGGTCACTATTGCCTCTAGTTGAAGTGTCCCATTTCTCTACCTGTACCTACCTGTACAGGGTGGGATGAGTCCTGGCTTTTGTATCCTGTGAAGTGAAATTACACTGCAGCATGTAGCTGTTCTTTATAAAAGGGTGGTAAAAAGGCAGAAAAACTAATAACAGACATCACTCTTTTTGTGTGTTCTCAGCCCTATGGACTTTGCTCAACCCGTCTCCTTTGAAAATGCAGATATTGGCCGATGTCCCACACTAGAACCAGAAGTTAGGCCACCTGAGGATGAAGATAAACCAACTCGTGCAACAGTTCTGGTCCAACCTGAACCAGACACTAATGGGGAGAAAGAAGGGCCAAGAATCCCTCCTGCTTCTCCTCCTCCAACACCATCTCTATCATCAGCACTTGTAAGTATGAATCACTTCAGTCAGGTAGAGTTTGAAAAATTTCTATTTACAGGCAAAATTGAAAGGCTATTCATCAGGAATAATGAAGCACTTTGCCGCAAAAATAGTAACAATTCAGCATGATTCTGTACATGAAACACCTTGTTGCAGGTCAGTAAAACCTGTAGATAATGGAAAACTGGTAGATAAAATTTGCTTGGATTATCACAACAGTAATTTAAAGAACGATATAGGTTTAGAATTCTCTTTGGCTTGCATGCTTTGCCATAAACCCTTACACTTCAGGATGTAAGCCAAGCAATATCTGCTTGGGTTTGGAAGGGAAATTTTCCCATGGGAAATCCATTTCATTACGATATTTCTTGTGCTGTTCTCTGATGCATATGATAACAGCCTTGTCAGTGACAGGATGAAGAAAAAGATAAACCAGGAGGCCTATTTGATATGGCGATTCCTCTACTGCTATTTTGTAACTTTAGTCAGGAGAATTACAAAATGAAACCCCAGTCTCTGCTAAATTGAGCTCAACTGTTGTTACCAGAAATAAACAGCTACATAGTGGCAAGCAGTCTTATACAACAAAATTTAAGGACAAAACTTCTTCTCTCACAAGTGTAGTAGTTTTGTAGATTGATGCAACATTTTACTGTTCACAGAACATATGTTGACACATCTGAATATTAAAATCAATAATATATACACTGGAAGATATTTTTGAGAGGAAAATTATTTGTATTTTGTTAGACCTGAATACAGCCAGCAGGTTTATGCAGGCTATAGTTCAGTGTGAGTGAGGCTTCAAAATGGTGTGAAAAGACTGCACGTTCCCCAGTTAGGAGCATTGGAATTTACACTTCAATAATAAGATCGTTTTGAGAAGTTAAGAAGTGAAATTCTGTTTGAAATATGTGACCACCTTTGTTGGCCAGGTACCTATGGCACAGCTTTATCTAGAAGGACTTGTCAGGCACTACTGAAATCTCCACATCACATACCTGGAAATGGGAGCCTTGGGTTCAAGACAGACAAGCTCCATCTCAGTTATTACCGTATCCCGAGCCCCACAGTTACAAACACTGGCCTCTCAATGCTCTAGGGAAGCGGTTGTGGTTCGTTCCCACAAGGTGGAGTAGTTGTAGCACCAGGGCTCCAGTGCAGCTTTTCTGTTTGGAGTTTAAAGCAAATTTGCAGTACAGTAAGGCTACTATAGAAAGATAAGGAACCAGGCAACAACAAGGTAAAAAAGATTATCCAGTTTAATGGTCACTATTGTGAAGGAATTCAGTCATAGTATCCCTTGATCAAGCCTTATAAACAAAACAAAAAGCAAACCACAGAAGAGCATGAAAGAGCAAGAGTACACTTCCTAAGATTATAAACACTAACTTTTAAAATAGCAAAATTGAGAGGAATAGGTCTACTCATTAATATCAGAAACTAGTCCCTTTGTAACAATGTGAGTTGTGTATATCACGTATCTAGAGCAGTGCTAATTTAAAACAGGAATTCGAAATAAAAATCTAAATAGAGCACCATTACTCCACTTCTCTCTTGAAAATAATGAAACCGTTTTAGTATGCTGAGGACTTGAAACTATTTTAAATAAGGCAAGCTTTTGGATAGCTGTTACGTTGATATTAGTAGTTCTTCAAAGTATTTTTCAGGGAACTGTTGCAACAAAGTAACTACAGTCTGGTAATGAGGTAGCACTCATATGAGACGGCCCTCATATGACAGTAAATTATACAGTATCTCAGTGTAGAAGGAAAATGTACAGCAGAAAAAAGTATTTTCACATAGGAGGCTTAAATAAGGTACATGGTCTATTTAAGTCCTTTTAGGAGCTTTTTTACCTACATACATCCATCTGCATGTCAAAGGGGAGGGCAGTTGAATCCCAAATGAGAAAAAAACCTTCCCTGTACTAAAAGCAAGAAGAGATTCGTAAGTAGGACAGTTGGGAAATACACCAGCCACCAGTCTGCTGCTGCTTGCTATGGATGCCAAAATGTTCCTCAACACTGGGTATCTGCTACTTCTGCCTCACGTTATTCCCTGCTTCTCAGGGTTCGCTTGCCGCTGAAATGAGGAGCGCCAGCGTTACTTCTGCCTTTGACTCCATGACGGTACCTGTCTCTTCTGATCCATGCATTTCTGCATTGTGCTATTAACAGTATTCAGTGAACTGTGGGGACTGCTTCAGTGCTCTTTCTACTAATTGCTTTCTTTGTAATTACTAATACAGCAAATGAGAATATGGAGAATGTGTGACAGTCCACCAGTGGCCTCCTCTGTTCTTCATTCCCACTGCCATACCCGAGCTTCTTGACCTACCAGTTAAGTCCCTGACATCTTACAAGACCAAAGTAAAGTGCAGCTGAAGAGTTCAGGCACTCGTGTAATATGGGAGACTATTAAGCAGCCAGGACACATTAAGGCCATTAGGCAAGAAAACAAAGCTGAGATATTTTAATACAGGTTGATGATCCATGCTTAGTGCACAGTCTTGCGAAAGCTGTAAAGCTGGCTGTCCTTAGATAAAAGCAGACACAGGGCTGTGAATAAAGTATGGAAGTTTTTTAAACATGCCCTACTGATTTTTTTTTTCCTTTTGCTGACTGTTCCACATCAGCCTGATGAATGCTTACTATTATAAGTAGTTATTAGTAAATAATCAGTGTATGCTATGATTCCAACCACAATGGTGTGTTGGACACTCTCCCACACTCCTTGCCCTTTCTTATAGTCATCCTACTGGAATGAAGAAAAACTGCAGTGTTTACTGATGCTGGGGAGCAGCTTGTGTCAGGGTCAGGCCCTTTACTAACATATATTAGTCTAGGATTAAATTTACAGTCAGAATATATCCTTTTACCATGTAAAATGTAAAAGCATGCCAGAGAAAGATGTGTGTGTGTATTTTCCAATCCCTTCCAGTACCAGTTGTTATTCCCTATCTTCAAGTTTCAGCAAGCTCAAATGTAATTGAAGGTATTATATGCATAGTATTGTGATTAACTTAGTTGTTAGATCTCTAGATAAGCCCGTAAAGCTTAAAATAATTCGAATATTTTACCCTGCATCATGGGAGTATTTTTTTTTTCTTTTTGATGATCACTGGAAGACTGGTGTCATACATTCATAACCTTGCTTGGTCCTGGTGAATTTTCCCTGTTTTTTCTCTCTGTTGCATATTGATGTATCAATTGTTCTTGTCATAATGCGTGGCGTTCTACTCTGTCATATTCAAACCAGAGTATTCATTATGTAAAACTATATTTTAGAAGTCCTCTACACTGTTATGAAGATTTTTGTGACGTGTGAAAGCAAAAAATATTACTGAAAAACTGAGTGGCAGGGGGCAAGAAATTTCCTCTTTGCAGTTGAAATCTCAGTGCTTAAGTCACTCACGACATTTTCAAACTGTTTCAGAGAAAGAACTCTGTCAGCAAGGCACCGCACCTTGTGCTTTGCAGGTCCCTGCTGAGTCAGGGCTCAAATAAGAGACTGTCACCAATCCAAAATGATAGCAGCCACAGTGCTTAAAAACAGAGCTTGCAGCTATCAAAGTTTGTTTCTTTCCCAGCGGTATTGTCTGATATTGTGTTGATTTAGATCCTTTGAGTAGTTTCTTCACAATACTCTCAGTGGGAGGCAAAAGCCAGACATGAGTAGAAGCTGGTAATTACCATGGTCTCGCATTGCCCCAGGCACCCCTATACAAGAGCTTGTATACCAGAGATTAAAAGACCTGGTGAAATTAAAAGGAGAAAATTATAGTGGACAGAAGATATTTTACCTTGCATTGTTGCACCACTTCAAGATTAATAGAAGTGGAACGACAG
The DNA here is from genome assembly GCF_000691975.1 of Corvus brachyrhynchos. NCBI lineage: Eukaryota > Metazoa > Chordata > Aves > Passeriformes > Corvidae > Corvus > Corvus brachyrhynchos. The sequence continues at coordinate 16,519,283 of NW_008239110.1, forward strand.
GGAGGGGTTTCTTTCTTTACAACCTGGGTAATGTCTCTACATTAGACAGCTGGGGAGTTAAACAGTTGTTACATCTATCCAGGAGTTATTTGGATTCCCTGATTGTTTGTGGGGGCCTTTCAACAGCACCGGGGGAAACAACAGCACATTAAGCTAAGAATACAGTTGTAAAACAATATAAGGAAGTAAAATGAAGGACTCATTGACAGCTGCAGGATCTGAAACTACTTTTAACTCATTATTTTTAAGGTTACTAGATTTCAAGTTGACAACAAAGCATCCCTTTAAAACTTGAATTCTTGCTTCATTTCTGTAAGAGGGAATCCTACTGTGTGAAACTCAGTTATGTGAGCTAAGGGTACACTGAGCTGCCTGGAAATCACTTAAGACTCTTGTAAATGTCCACTGGTGAAAGCATGAAAGCAGCAATGTTCATATATTACTTTTATTTGCTTTTACAGCCAGCTTAATGAGCTCTGCTTTTACTCCAAGTTCCTGTCATACTGGTTTATAACTTTAGCTGGTGTGATGAGACATCAGCACACTGGAAAATTGCAGGGCCAGTCTCTAGATTAAGTACAATATTCTCAGTCCTGAGCAGCTGGAAGACTGCCAGCATATGCACAGATACAGATACAAAATATGAAGTTTGTATGATTGCTGTCTATTTTGCAGGATTCCTGTGCTACTGACACAGAACCATCCATTTTAGAAGGTGGCAAGCAGTTTGGTCTTTCAAGGAACAGCCACATTGCAGTTGCATTTGATGACACCAAAGTGAAAAACAGGTATGTTGTTTGTTTCAGCAGTGAGTTTTGATGGAAAAATTTCAAAACAAAATGCCCCTCCTAATTCTGTCAAAGGCATCTCCCAAAAGTATGGACATAATCTGAAAAAGATCACATCCCATGACTAATCAATTTCATTAAGCAAACGTCAAAAAGCATTAAAGCATGAAATCTAGGCAATCAAGTGCCCACCTAAGTAGCTCTCATAGAAACAATTTACCTCTTTGTTTGTAAAGGTTTGGGCACACACAGATCCCAGACTGATTTGCTATAAACCAAACAGAATAATGGAACCAGGTCATGCAACTGACTTCACAGATTGCTTTTTCAGAAGAAAGGTTTTCTGTTCAGTAACTTGATAATTTCTTTCAATAAGCAAAACTTCTTTCCCTTTTCCCCCAATAGTTAAGGTCAAGCTTGCACAGTAAACAGGAAAAATGACATCGCCACCCCAAAGTATAACAACATATACATATAGATGTTGACATGCAAAGGAATTCCATGAACTGTTTGTAGAAGTGCAGCTTTTTTCAATGGATTTGTGAAGCTAGACCTTGTTAGTTATTCATTTTTGCTCTGAAGACACATGGTCATTAACAAATGTGCCATGTCACACCACTAAGCAATTTCGCTGCTTATAGTTTCCAAATCCGTTAGCCTCATTTATCCCTATAAAGATGTTATACCGCATATGCTAATCCTAGAAAACTAGGAATGATCCTGGTCTGATCAGTTTTATGCAATGATTTTTCACATTTTTATTATCAGCTGCTTTCAGGTACTGAATTTGCAGCTCAGCTTGAGCAAGGTTAGTGATGTGTTGCCTTAGCATTAGAGAATCTAAATAATTTCTTCACAGGTTCTTTGCTGTAGAGGAGGTTCTCAGCATTACCATTCTGTCCAAAGGGTCAGCAGGTTTGCTCAGACACAGCCTCGTTTTCTCTTAGGAGAGATCAGAATAAGTGTTTTATATCCTCATTGTAAGCTCTTCTCTCTGCATCTTTAAAAGTTTTGCAACCTGTCTTCAGGCAATACAACTTATTAGAAACTCAACATTTGCCAGCTGTCACTACAGCTCTCTCCTCTGTGTGAGCATTATGTGTGTGGATGATGGGTAATGCTGCTGGAATTTTACAAGCGCTGGGATTTTCTAGCTGCTACAGCTGCAGCTGAGAATTATATCTTGAAATTCTATGCCAAGATTGTAGTTTTGTGTCTGCACAGCAAAGGAACTGATGAATGCTTACATGTCAGGGATCAGATACGTGTGAAATCCAATTTGCATGCAACCGGATTATTTTTCTTGAGCTCTAACGGACAAGTAAAATTGGCCACTAGCTGTATAAAATTTTTTTAGAAAAAACCACAAAAAGGTAAAGCAGCTGAATTTGTCTAGTACCTGACTCCAAATATATTTTCTTTTTTTACTATTTCCTGTTTGATTTCTAGGCTTACAATTGAATTTGAAGTCCGAACAACAGCTGATTCTGGCTTGCTGTTTTATATGGCCCGCATCAACCATGCTGATTTTGCTACAGTTCAGATAAAGAATGGTCTGCCTTACTTCAGTTATGATCTGGGGAGTGGAAACACCAGCACAGTGATTTTCAACAAAATAAATGATGGCCAGTGGCACCAGGTATAATAGTCTCTAATTCTAAATTATTCTTTGTAAAGAGTGAGCTTTGTTTTGCCTTAAGATATTTGCAAAATGTAGTCCACACAAGCCAAACTTTACAACTAGAATTTTCTGGGGAAAAAAAAAAACATTTAGCAAAATTTGTGTCAGATGCACTGGTACACAGAAATTTATCCTTCAGGAGACACATATTTCTGAACATATTTAAAATATGACCCATATATAGTAAAGAACTGCAGAAAATGTTCCTTCCTGCTTAATAGGGCTCATGTGAGTATCAGCTCACAATGATGGAATACATCATTAAAACCAGTTGTTTCTACATTAATAATGCCATTGTTAAATCAGAGTGCTAAGAACAAAAGGAAAAAAAAAAGTAACATGTAAGTAAACCTTCCCTGGATTATTAATTCAGTAGGGAATAAATATTATATTCATGGATGTATTTGGCAGCACCTTCTGTGACTTTATGAGAGGGAGCCTTATCTGCAATACCTGTGGCATTTGGATGCTAAGAGAAGGAATAATATCACAACCATGAAATTCACTATTTACTGGGCCCAGGACAACAGACACACAGTATATTCATTAGGTGACATGCTGGAAGGCACTGTTAGAGAAGAAAAGTACACATGTAACTAGGTGTTGAATTTATATACTGTAAGTTACATTGAATTTTGTACAGATATTTAGAAATTCAGCATCCACATCTCATCCCCAAATGAGAAAAAAAATCTAATTGCATTTTCTCTTACACTTTAATTGCCTCATTCCCACTCTGTTCTCCAGGATTTTTATTTTCACGAGATTTTTAGTCATGAACTTTTTGATGATAGCAACTGCTCTACGCCAAGGTATTTCATAAAGGGAAAAAATGAGGTTGTAGTAATCATTTATCTCTTTCATATAATGCCTGGGAGCACTGGCAGTAGACCAAGGCCCCATTCTGCTACTCCCTCTGTACACGCAGAAGATACTTTTGCTTTTTTAGCCATTTTCTTTTTATTCTAAGGGAACTAAATGGAGCATATATTTCTTAATGGAAGATTGTGCTCGTTGGGCATACAGCTTGACACTCCACAAGAGGGGGGACCCTTTTTGTAGATCCTGTTTCTATAGCGGAGAATAGAGACAAAGTCACAGTTCCCAAAAAGCACAAAAAATTTTTCAGAACGGGAGGAGGAAAGGCAGGGGTTTTAGGAAAAGGCCATAGTCTTTTTTTCTGAGAAAGCAGGGGCTTCTCCTTAAAATAATCCTTTTAGTGACAACCTTTTCCCCATTTGGAATGATTTGAGTTAAAACATTTCCATCAGGCCTACAGAAGCCACTTGGTGCTGCTGCTATCCTGCTGTCTGTTTAGGTCCTCTGTAAGAATGTCTATTCCCAGCTCCTGTCTCACTCATCTAATCTTCCTTCTGCCCAAGGTGTAGTTATCTGTCTCAAATTTGCAGTTGCCTGTAAACACCAGGTTCAGGCCCTCACCTTCATGCCGCCCTTGTCAGTGTTCAGTGATTCCCACTGCATGACAGGTACACTGCCACACTGGAGCAGGAGCAGCCATGTTAAAGAAAAGCCAAAAAATGCTATTTGTCTCTCTTTGCTATTCTGGTGACCCAACTACTGTGCTGTTTAGAAATCTGCTAGCATGCATGATGCATTTTGCATTTATCCCCCTTTTTATGCAGAACCATTATTATACTGATTTGTATAGATTTAAATATAAACTTTTGGAAAGACATTGGCCTCGAATTTCCTCAGCTCTTCAGCAACTGCACTCCTTCCATGCTATTCACAGTCCATTTGTCTGAACAGAAGCCGAAATACCAACAGAACGTAGTTGGTATTATATTTACTCTAGCATGAACTATGATCTGAGGCATGTCCAAGCTAGTGGAATCATAAACCCAATATTGTCTGCAAACATGTGCTGCTATAAAGATTTGCGACCGGTGCCATACATTCAGCATTTGTTCTGAAGTACTTATCTCTTCTCACTACTTAAAATTGCTGTCTGATTCCAGGAAAAAAAAATACTGTGCCATGCCTGTTATAACATAACAATGAAGCATTTTAAAGGAATCTCAAGTCTTTCCAGTAATTCTAATAAACAATTGTCATGATGCCTACTGACCCAGATGCAATTAACACACAGTCAGATGCTGGCACAAAACCTCGCTCAGGGGCTTTGTCCATAAATATTATCCACAGTTGCTGCCATGGTACTTCTGTAACCACCCCTGCTACTTTCTCATGTATTGCTATATCTTTTGGACTGTAAGAGTAGTTACGATCTGGAAATGCTTGGTTGTCAGAAAGCTACCTGTAATTGTGTTGCATTTTTGTGTCTTTCTAGATAAAAGTAAGTCGAATCAAGCAAGAAGGAAACCTCATAGTAGATGGTGTTTCTAACAGGACTGTGAGCCCCAAGAAGGCTGATATACTGGATGTTGTAGGAATGCTGTATGTGGGAGGGTTGCCCATTAACTACACAACCAGGAGAATTGGTCCGGTAAGCAAGTTTGTTTAAGTTACCTTACATGCCTTATGTCTTGATTGGTACCAGTGTCTTCCGGTTTTATTTTGTCTTGCTTTTCCCTCAGACTGCTCAAGAATATGGATAAAATGGACTCTAGTGGAGGTACACAACATTCTTTCAGTGGAAAGATCTGACTCAGAATCCAGTTAATGCAAAAAAAAAAGGGGTTTTCTGAAATAGCAGTTATTTACTTTCTTGGAAAAGCAGAAAGTTCCATACACTTGTATCCACTTGGATCACTGCACAGCTAGAGTATAGGTTCCTGCATACCACTTGCCCTGTCTTTTGGCTGTAATTAATCTAGCAGCAAATGCTAATAAACAGTGAAAGGATCTCCTAGAAGGAGCAGCAGAAGCCAAAATTACCCTGGACAAAGTACCCAGTAGTACTGCTGCTTACTGTAATAATCAGTTTTGTGTTGCTATTTCTAAAAGAGAAGAGAGGGTGTTTTGAAGGAAGGCCATGAAAGTCCTCTTTCTGTTTCCAAATTAAATGTGTGTATATCAATTTATCACTGTTTTGGTTCAAATGCATGGCTTCCATGCTGACATTGAAGATGACAAAGAAGAGCCCAGGGAAATAAATGTCATTTTGGCCTAAATTTTGTAGAGTTAACTAAGAACACTGTGTTCTCTCTCCCAGACCATTTACTGCATCTGTCTGCACAACTCCATCCTAGTCACCTCACCAATTCACTTCCAACCTCCAAGATAACACCAGTATCAGAATGGGAGACAAACATCTTCCATGCTTTCTTTTGCTCTCTGTGCAGAGGGTTCTTTCAAAGCAGAACCCAGAACATGAGTGAATTTAATTACAGCAAACAACTAATTTGGCATCTAGCACAGCACAGTTCAGACACACAAAAAATGAAATGTCAGTAGGAGCTATGTCTGGGTTCATCCTGGGTAGATACAGAGAATCCATAAAGAGGAGGCAAAGCACAAATCTGGTAAAGAAACAAAACAGACTCCCAAAGAAGCTGCACATGTGTAAACACCATTGTACCAAGATGTTTATGGAATGGAAAATACCAGTCTGTAGACAAGCAAGAGTCCCTTCTTTGGGTGGAGGAAATAAATACAGAAAAGGAATTCCTAGACCCTGCTGAAGTCCCTGTATTGACTGATGGATAGGGAATGAAGGGGATGAGTAACAACTCTACATCTGAGAGTTGTATTCCATAAAGAAAACAGACCTGTAACATCATGTTTCTTAGTAAATAATAGATTGTGCAGAAAGCCCAAACTGAGGCAAATCTACTGATCGTTTGGAATCACCAAACCAAATCTGAGGCACTGAAAACCAAAAGCAATACTTAACTAGTAGTATCAAATCATGCTCTTCGAAATATATCTGCAATTTACAAATATTAATCTAAGGAGAAAGATAACACTAAGTCTTTACCTACTGCTATTTGTCAGAGGTAATGGAGGGAACCCGTGCAGATAAATGGCTCAGTCTGGCAATAAGAGTCGTGTCAGGTCCTGACAGTCTTACGTGCTTTGGGATTTAAATGAAGCTGTGGCTTCAAATGTCATGTAAAAACTAGTGCTTGCCTTCCAGTCATGCTCAGTAAAATACACCACGATGTATGAGATAGTGCTGTGTTGTAGCTTCATGTAGAGGCTCTGAAGCAAACCAAGTTGAAAGGATGTGTTAGGGCTTTCTTCTAAACACACATTAGCCTTTTTAGACAGTAATCCATTATGTAACCATAGGTGAGTTTGCTTCCTTTTCAGTGTAGAAGACTGATACCCACTTGTTTAGCTTAAGCAAATGTCACATTTTAAGCACTCAAAGCTCTGCTCTCAGAAATAGAGGTCATACTACCTGTTACCATGCTAGAGTATAACCAGATCTGCTTTTCCATAGGGAAGAGAAAATTGTCAAGTTAGAGAATGTTATTGAATTGTCTACAAATCTTGCATTTCTGTGATTTATTCTTGCAGTGAAGATTTGTTTTGTTTTCTGGCATTTCTCTTTTTTGGTAACAAAACTTGTTGATCTGGAGATGACTTTTACTTAGAAATTACAAAAAAGTCTATTTTTGAAGAATCTGAGAGAAAGCATTGTTCAGCTCAGAACTGAATTTATTCACTGATATTGCTCAAGTTTTCGTGAAAATATTGTAAGGTATATTAGCTGTAATAAGCTATATAATTTCACAGTACATACAGCTTTGATTTACAAGAAAATAACTTCTTAGAAATTCTTTCTAATTATAAGTCAGAATATTGTTAGACGAGGTAGTGTGCAGAGTCAAGAGTTCTCTCTGCAGGTGTGCCTTTATCCTTTTTGTATTTGTACATATTTCTAGGCTGAATTTTTTACACTGATGTTTATTTTCCTCCTTTCTACTGCACTGCTTATGAATATATCTTCTTTTTCTTCCTCAAAGTACATGTTCTATCATTTTCCTCGCTCCCACTGGTATCAGGGATAGGTTTTCCTAACTCTTTAAGTCAAAGATCAAAGCCTCTGTCTGAATCTGAGAACCAAAATGCAGCTTCTGCAGACCTTGGAGGGAGAAAGGAAGGGAGAGCTCTGGAGGAGAAGCCAGTGGCTTTCAGAAGTCCCACTGGGATGCCCTGGCCACACCCAGAGGAGCCCCTGCCCCAGGCAGGATCATGGGTACTCAAACCACTGTTCTAAGTGTGCCCAGGCCAGCCACTGGGGGTTACAGTTGTGTGTGCCCACTGCAGAAGCCAAACCAGAGCTGCTACCCTGCACAGGAGCCTCCATAGACATGGGCACATTCCCTGCCTCCAGCTGCCTCTCTGGCCAACTGAGTGGCCCTGATCACTGCCACAGTCATCAGATATGTGCAGTCAACAACCTTCACACAGGGGCTTTGTTCATTGGGGTAGAGATGTTACCTGCATTACCTCTGTCTTACCATGCAACATTAGGCCCACAGTAAAGTGATTAAAGGAGGGGAAAAAAAAAAACCCACCTAGTAAAATTACCAGCAGCCCAGAGAACTATAGCCGCTATCTTCATCTACTTGCAAACCCCATAACCTAGTCAATTAAAAAGGCAAAGTATAGGCCATTAAATTCCTGCATTGCTGATGTAATTTGCTATGTTTCATTATGCGGTGTATTATTTTATGTCCCCTCCATTAAGCCAAATAGATGTGACTCAGATCACATCCCTGAAAAGTAATGTAATTCATCCTCAGTATGACCAAGAGTAGATTCCAATTACAATCAGATATTAAGGATTAGCTATGTAAAATTTAAGTTTTATTCAGCTCCATAAGTCCAGCAGAGAAGCAGAGAAAATGCACTCGTTGATTGCATACTTTAGGCTTGCTTCTCATAGTTTTACATTTTGTTTGAAATATTGACTGCAGATCCTCCATAGCATTGATGGCTGCATCAGGAATTTTAAAATGACAGAATCACCTGTTGACCTGGATAATCCAACTACCAGCTTCAACGTTGGAAAATGTTTTGTCACTGCACAGAAGGGAACTTATTTTGATGGAACAGGCTTTGCCAAAACAGGTAATGAACAACAATTCTGGTGATAGTCAAAAGAGAGAGAAAGAGGAGATTCTGCTTTCAAAAACTCCCAGTGTTACCTAACTCCTGTTGGCTGGAGGCAAGGTGAGACCAATACATGAAACTCTTGCTGTTATCTCACCTAAGGAGACGCTATATGACATCTTAGCAAGGTCTTGCACTAAGCACAATTGCCGTAAAAGTTATTTACATGGTTTCATATGAAATGGAGTGCATTAACAATGCTTAGTTACTTTGCCATACTCTCAGCACAATTTATGTGATGATTATTAGGAATAATGTCTTAGATGCTTATCTTCATTTTATTGTGCTTCCCGTTTTCTCTCCCAGTTGGTGCATACAGAGTGGGAACAGACCTGCTCGTGGAATTTGAATTCCGTACAACGCGAATGAACGGTGTTCTCCTAGGAGTCAGCAGCCAGAAAATGGATGGGCTTGGCATCGAATTAGTAGGTGGAAAAGTGAGTAGCAAAGCAGTTTTGCAGTTTTTAAACAGCAGTTTTTAAAACTGTCTGTTTTAGACAGCACAGGTAGTTTAAATGCAAGGTTACTACCCCAATCTCAAGGTGTCTCAAACAATACCAGGGCTCTCGAAGGAGAGCAACACTTCCAACTTCCCATACATCTAGAGGCTCTTACACTTTTAAAAGATACTTTAAAAGATTCTGTGACACCTGAGTCTCCTAAAAGTGCAACATCAGGTCTTAAATGAGTGACCATATAAGAAGTTTGAGGAAAGGCTTTGTCATTAATAATACTAATTTCTCCTGTGGATATCTTTTACATCACAGTCTAGAAAACCAGTAATTATTCTGTCACTATAAAGATTTTGGAGGGGTGTAAAACACCCTAAAACTAAGACCAAAAAAAAAGGGAAAATGACAACTTAGAGAGCAATTTTGCATATTTCCACTTGTGTTTAGCTCAGCAATACAACCCAGATCCCAGAGGGACAGCAATCCACATAGGGTCTGGTATTAACTTAAAGCTTTGGTGTGTACAGTCAAATCATGTTGACTTCAAACAAAAGAAACAAACAAACAAAAAGAACTGGACTGTTTTGAAAGCTGGCTGACGTCTATGCCATGCTTTTCAGGTGATGTTTCATGTTGACAATGGTGCAGGCCGATTCTCTGCTGTCTATGAGCCTGACGCACCAGGCAGCCTGTGTGATGGACAGTGGCACAAGGTTGGTGCAAACAAGATCAAACACCGGTTGGAGCTGACTGTGGATGGCAGACAGGTGGAGTCTGACAGCCCAAACAGGGCCTCGACCTCGGCAGACACAAATGACCCTCTCTTTGTCGGAGGTTATCCTGGTGAGTGGGCAACACATAAATTATGCTTTACTTGTGCTCCAATAACGCTGCCTTGGTAATGGCATAAATGTAATTAGGATGAGTATGCTAAAGATGATGGATAAGACAGGCCAATTTTGTATCAGTTGGTGTGGATGCTCATTTCTGCATTCAGCTGCATTTCAGAACAAGAAGTTCTGCAATAAGAGACTCTTACAGATACCCCTGCCCCATTTCAAATGTAGTCACTGTCACAGGGGATCAGACAGACTTTCTGCCTTCTGCTGCTCACACACACAGAGCCTCCCTCTTAAAACTTTCTGTTTAGTAACAGCATAATAGTCATGTTGCAGTAGTAACAGCATTTGGCATATTTAAATTTAACTTAAGAACAGCAAATTTTAACCAAAGAATGTATATATGCCCTTGAGGGGGCAGGACACTGTGTGTAAATCAGCCTGTAAAACCTGAGGAACTGAGGCATAAGAACAACAGCTTGCACAGAGAGGTAAGAAGACACCATCTCTTTCTAATTAATGCCTTTGCTTGTGGTCTGCTGGGTTTTAAAGGAAAAAAGCCCATAATCTCCATTTGATAATCAATATTCTGGAAGCCCTCAAGAGAATTTGCTTTATGCAGAGGTAATTGAACAGTATCAAGAATTGGGCTGAGCTCTGTAGCAAGCTGATAATGAATGCTAGTTTTCATCTCTTCTTAGACAGTCAATAAATTTTCTAACAGCAGTTTACTTTCTGAAAATACAGTTAATATGTTTGCAAAGTACCAGTTTTGTTGCATTTATAATAAATTTTCCCTCTAGCTTTCAAACCAAAAAGCGAAGTATGTTTGCAGTATGTGTCCGCTCTAGTGCATACTGAGGTCAATGGCAAGACACCTCTGAGTTAGTTAATTCCTAAATTATTTTCTGGAAGTTGCTTTTTCCCCCATTCTAATGTGTGATACAGTGCATCTAAAAAGCCTTCTCTCTCAAGCTTTGAAACATTTAAAAAATTGTCTTTGGTACTGAGATATGAGAGTTGTACATTAGTCACAATGACTACCAATAAAGACCAACAACTTTGTGCCAGAAGGAAAACAGCTTTGTGGCAGCCTTTTTATAACAAAACAAGATTCTAGCATGGGAGCCAGCACTGAAGAAACACTGCAGATGGAGTTATTATCTCGTTCTGGACTGGGTGTCAAGAGGAGAGACACAAATTGCAGTAACACTGCGATCTGTACAAAACAAGCCTACACTTACATCATGTTGAAGGGACATTCGTGAGTTCAGCCACATGGCAAGTTAAGAAACTATTTAATAAACCTACTGCACGTGTAAACACTTCAGTCTTCTTTTGCTGTCTACTCTAGCTCATCCAGGATTTGTTCTAATATTCCCAATACCTAGACAGCTGCATCACAAATTTTAACCACAGTATGAGGGATTTTTTAAAATTAGTATGTATTAGTATTTTCCAGTCCTCTTGAAGCTTCTCCTGGCTGCATAAATAGTGCAAAACAGTTGTAAACCAGTTAGAATTAGCTGATGGAGAATTTTCTGCGTAGATAAAATTTTCACCACCATAGTGTGGATGAGAATGTAGATTCCTGGGTACCCATAAAAGCTAGCATTCATCTCCTGGTATCACTCTTCCCTGTGCAAGAAGAGACATATGGATTCAGCCATCTTATCCTCTGTGAAACACAATAATGCTACGGCCAGACAGTCTCTACAAGTGTAAAGTTACTTCTGCAACTCCTACTTTATTAATCCCATAGATTTGTATCAAAGTGCACGCCTGTAGCCACTTTTTCACTTGGAAGAACACTGAGAAACAATCCATGAATTTCAAGCAGTTGAGAGAAATATTTCCAGCTTCCAACTCCAACCACCCTCACTTCCATCCCCTCCTTCATTAGTGAAAGAGATGTACTCCAACCCCTGGCTTTACTATCAGCAAGGAAAAAAAAAGAATACTTGAAAACTGTCAAAACCAGTCTGTAAATGACATCTGAAATCCATCCTGAGGAACTGGCTTTCTTGTGATGTTAGGACTGAGAATTGAATCAATTTTGGCCTTTTTTTCCCTCTATTATTCTGTGGATAAATAGCTCGAGAAGTTAAATATCTGCAGGGCAGCATGTGTGTATTGTATACCATTTGTAGGTAGCAAGCTGCATACGTGGGTTACAATGGCAGTTTATATGTGTTCAGATTCTGCCACTGTCATAGTAGGATGGAAAAAGAAAAGAAGTCTGGATTGTTATCTGACATAAGCATTCTTGACATTTACTCAGAGTGTTTGTAATTTTTTGATAATAAATATATACAGCAAATAAAACATTCATATGTTGCTGGGGACATCTGTCCTCATGCAGGACTGTCAAAGAACAAAATTAAGTATCAATTCAAACTAAAGTAATTACTTTTTAATTTTTTTCCCTCCTTCAGATGGTGTGATCCAGTTTGGGCTGACGACTAATATCCGTTTTAAAGGATGTGTTCGATTTCTGAAGCTCACCAAGGGTACTGCAAAACCTCAAGAGATTAACTTTAGCAAAGCTTTGGAGCTGAAGGGTGTCCAGCCACTGTCATGCCCTGAAGACTGACTGTCATTCAGCCAGCATGGGTCTGTTTATATAAGCACCTCAGATTAAAAAGAAAAAAAAAAAATCTATATCTACATTGCATTCATAATAAAATGGTTTTTGTGCAAGTATTTGAGTAGTGTTTGTGGTATATTCCAATGGCTATTTCAATGTACCTCCCAGGAATGCATGCACTAATCCCTTCCCCCCATTCCCTTCCCCCTCCCCTAAGGGAGTAGAACAGTAATTTTTATCTATCTCTTTCTTTATGGCTTGATATGGAAATGTTTCATCATTCTTGTGATGAGTGAGACCACATATTATGCAGGTTGTTCCTTTTCTATGGAACACAAAATCACAAAATATCTCAAGTTGAAAGGGAACCATAAGGATCATTAAGTCCAACTCTTTGAAGTGATCCCTAAATGCTTTTGGTGAGGTAGATCTCTAAACTTGTATTCCTTCACAATTCTAAATACAATGCACTTGTGTGCATGCACAACTTTTATCCTTCATTAGCATATTAACTTGCTTCAAAAATTATGCTTTGGTCACACCCAAGAGCTTTTAGAAAACTTTTCTGATCATGGTCTTTCCCATGAAGTTTCACTGAGAAATTAAACATTTTATGTGGTCTGTATGGCTGCTGGGGAACCAAGTGCAGAAAGGAAAATGTTGGTACTTAGTTTATTTATTTGGGATTATTGATGAAAATATGTTGCACCTAAAATCCCTACTATATCATTGGAACAGCACTGAATTTTAACAGATTACATTGTTTGGCATTGCGACATTGAGTCTCTAATGGAGGGAGTAGAACTGGTTCTATTACTTACCTTGAAATACAGTTTAAAATGATCCTTAATAAATAAGGTTTGACATTGCTGCTCTCTCCCACATGATATTGAAGTTACACATAGCAAAAATCACAAACCAGGTTTCCAAAGGAAGATGAAATCTTGACACTTGGAGCAGAATAGAGGTGAAGCAGGAGCATCCCAGAGATTATTAGTGCAACACCTACTACTGATCTCTGCTGTTATTAATGAAATTCTTACCATAAAAGCATCTTCCAAAGTTCAGCTCTACTGCTTCTGCTTGATGTAGTCAGTTTGTGAGGAATACTGAATGCAGACGCCACCCCAAATCTTCCTTAAATAAAATTTAAAGTGCTATGTGGATAGCAGTTTAAATATAGATGGAGAGAGGAAAGTTGCTTCCTAGATTTTCATTAAATGTCAAATCCTAGTGGTTTTCCTTGGGCTTTTTATTTTTTAGAGGACTATGAAATCATCACTGAAGTGTGGATTATGTTTTCTGTGGATTGTTTCAAGTTGTTAAACTGTGGTTTTGCAAAGGTTGTGATCAGACATGCAGAACAGCTGCTGTATGAACATAAAAAAACCTACCTACGCAAAAGAAAAAATACAGGAGAAAAACCCCTGGCAGTAAGGTAGCACAACCGTGCAATTAAATGAAAAAGGTTTCTTAAATTATTTTGTTCTGCCCACAAGGAGCCTTGAATACACATTTTCAGAATTTCTACCATTACTAAAAGAAAGGCAGCTGCAAAATTTGTGCATAGGCTAGCTGCAAAATTTGTGCTTGCCAGCCAGCACTCCTGCAGGAGTGCTTTGTATTTTACAAAAGGCCTTTTTGGCATACAATGTTTCTTTAAACTGCCATGGGAGAAGAAAAAAAAAACCTTTACACTGGGAAAGTGCATTAAAGAGATGGTAATAAATATGTATGCTGGCACTCTAACGGTTTGGGGAGTCTACATCAATCAGATACACCTGAAGAAAAACATCTAACTCCTGTGAAGTCTTGAAGTAATTGCCTTCAGCAAGTATTCTAGTTTTAGTTGTAACTGGCCCTTAATGTTAAGAAACAGTTAATGGCTGCGCAGTGTTACCCATGTTCAATGTGCTAAGAATTAGTAAAGCATGCATTTGTCTCTGAAAAAGCCTAATTATTGGACATGTACTGTTTTTAACTTCGACATGGTTGCGCTTCTAACAAGCACACTAAAATATTCATGTGTTTCTGTGTTATTCTTTATGCCTCATGTATTTACCTATTCTCATGCCTATAAAATTTCAGGATAGTGTGAGCAGCTCAAGAAAAGCAGACCATAACACTTCAAATACAGTTGAGTATTTCCAAAAGTCTTAAAAAATATAAACAAATGAAGCCCCAAGACAATGTTATTGTTAGGAACTTCTCACAACACCCAACAGCCGGTTGTTGGCCCACTACACTACCTAGGCATATTTCCTAGCCTCTAGATTCTGTTCAACATGTTGGACTCTTTTTTAACCCAAACTTGCTTGCAAAGGTTTTGGGGTTTTTTGTGGGGTGGACTTGAAGACACAGGGGAGATTTGAACAACTGAACCTAGAGCTCCATGAGTTAAACCATGCCCAGCTTCAGAGGCAGGAAATTGCCACTGCTCTGCTCAGTGCTGCATCAGCAATGGTCTTGCACATAAATATGTCCTTGACTTCGAAACAATTACTGGTGTTTCTGAATAAAAGAAGTGGAATGGGAAAAAAGAAAAAGAGAGACCTTTATATTCTTAGCTCTGTTGAATTATTTCTCTCTTGCATGACCTTCCAGGAATGCGTGGGACACAGCAATAACAATGAAACAATGCGCATTATTACATTTCTTGATCTTTCAAGTGGAAAAAAATCAACCATCTGCTGTCCTCTGCTAAAGGAAATACAGTCAGTAGGCTGAAACAACAGCTACTTCAGCAAACAGACAAGCTAAAAGGAAACAGAAAAACCTGACTAATTTGTTTTCATAGATCAGTGAGTGGATGCACCAAGTACTGTTAGTAAAGCTTTCTGCCTTTGAAGATTCAGCAGAGCATCTGGGAATGATCCCAGCTCCCTGTTACTCCCTTTTGCCGTACAAGAGATTAAAAGATTTTCAGATTCCAGACAAAAACTAAAATTGCCTGAAACCAGTAGGTTGTGAGCTTCAGAGCCGTATGCGACTGCTGGAGATTATGCCACTGCTGACTGTGCCGGGAACAATGCAATACCGTTCTAGTTCAAGACTGCATACTAATACACATCTACAAAGCACAGGTATTTAAAACCTTATTTTGGTGGGCATTTTGCATACAGAAGTTTTTAGTTACTTTATTTTTTTTTCCCTCACACTTTAAATACTCTGCTGCTAAACTTCAAAAAAACCCCCTCATATCCAAGTGTTTTTAAAATTGTTTTAAAATTGATCTTGTTGAGTGATGTCACTTTTAGGCATTTATGATGAAGAGTCACTCTGACTGAGACAAATCCATCATCATTTAGGCCAACTGCTATGTTGAAAAATGTCGTGTTTTCAATTTTAAATACAAGCAGTTCTCAAACTCTTTGCAAAGAATAATTTCCTTTTTCATTCTATTAAATCATACTTTCAACTCTTTATAGAAGCTTATAAAGAGAACATTTTTCTGGCTTAGTATTTTTCTTTAGAATGCACAAGAAAAACTTAAAATTCTAAAAAACCAAAACCATTTATCCCATCTCTCTTTTATCATAGAAACCACCAGGAATGTCAGTTCTAGGCCTTCCCTTGTTCAGCTTCTGGGCAATCTCAGATGTCCGCTGAACAGTTTCTCAGTACATGCAAGTTAAATTTTTCACTGACTTGTTTCTGACCAGCAAGAAAAGGGTACTCCATACCTTTCATAAGAACACATCTACTGAATGACCACCTAAAGTTCCCAATCCCCACATACACACCAGTTTTTAAACTTTTAAGAAGGCCTTGCAATTTTCAGCTAAGATATTATGAAAGCAAATGAAACTCTTCTGAAAATGTCCTCAATGGATTTTTAACCTTTTTTTTCTTTTTATCATCTGCATTTCCTAATGATGGAAGTCTACCAGTTTTTCAGTCATCCATCAAGTCTTAGAGCTTACACGTAGGCTGAACTTCTGCTGTAGATATATAGAAAGGATTATCACTTTCACCATTTCATCCTTCATACATAGACACAAAACCATACAGACCTTTCTTCAAAAGAATTTCTTGAATACACTACTAATGTGTCATGCCATGAAATTGAAACAAGACCCCAGATTATTCAGGTTATATATTTCTATGGTGTTATTTTTCATACTCAAGAGTACAAATAATTTCTTTGGGTACTTGAAGTCACAGATAATTCCCAATATGATCCATATATTTCAATTCCAAAAAAACCCCCTTTCCTGTTCAAATTTAGTGGGCAACATAGCATAAAATGACAGCACTTCAGAAATTGAAATATCTAATTTAAGCAAAGAAAGAAAACCCTATGGAAAAATCTCCAGCAGTCAGTGCTCTCATACATTTTTAATGCTCCCACAGGACCAACATCATTCTTTACCTCAAATCTAACACCCATCTCACAGTTTTCACTTGACTATGGACTTGACTCTTCACTTATTTTGAAGAGAACTGCACAAAACTCTCCTAGTGCTAAAGTCCCCTCCTTTTACCCCATCTTTTTAAAATGTTTGAGTACAAAATTAAACTGATGCTTCCTGCCTGCCCAGCATTTATCTATCACTCTGTAATGAAGATAATAATGAAAGTAGGTGTCTAGAATTTCAAAGACTATTTTTTATGATATACAGTATTACAAAAAACTCTGCAAGGCTGAATAATCTGCTGTGACATCTCCCCTTTTAAATATAATTTATTTTGACAATTTTGGTTCTTCCACTTGGCATGAGCAAGGAAGAATGACTGGCAGTTGAGGCCCTAGAGTAGCTACATTCCCTGTGGTTTTCTTCATTATGATTCTGTACTGCAATACAACATGAATTTGATTTAAACAGCCAAAGGCCTCACTCTTTCACTAAGTTTCATGTCAACAGAATGGCTCTCTGGGAGATGAAAAACTGCCCATCTCTCTGAATTGAGGGAACGAAGCACATAGAGTGACATGGACTCCTATGACCCCAGGGGCAGAGGGCTACATGGAGTATAGCAGGGCCCTTTTCTCCACAACTTTGAATTATATGAAGTTAGAGTCATCTTATGCACTGAGGTGCCTGGCCTAAGACTGCAGAGAATAATACCTCTGCAGTTTGCGTCAGTTTACACCACTTGAAGATCCAGGAAAGATGCAAATATTGCAGGTTATTTTAGTATTTCTTATTTAGCACCTGTTCAACCAACAGCTCTATTTCATTCCTTATTTAAAGATTCTGGGTTTATGTTATATTTGCTTAAGGGAAAGTCATTGCTCCTCTTATTTTTTTCTTGGCTTATTCTTTGTCTGCCTTGTGGACAATTATGTTGAGAGGGGAGTGCACCTTCAGCTGGAAAAAAATATTGCTGCTTAGAAACAAATGATGTCATGCCAAACTGTTACTGATAGACTCATCAGACTAGAGTTTCTACTTCAAACGACCAGAGGAAACTACAGGCTGTCCTTCACTATGTCTTCACTGTAGCAAATGGCACCTCCAGAGCTCTTCTGGCCACTACTGCCCCAGAATCTAAATTATGAGCCTGATCCATCAGCTGGAACAGTGGGGCTGCATGGGCTGACTCTGCCAGTGACCAATAAGCAGCAAACTTTGTTCACTGCAGAAGCTGCAGACAGGCCTACTGCCACCCTGGGTGTTTTGTTTCACTTACTGTCACTGCTGAAACCTTTCTTCCCAATTAGACTTGGTAGCTCTGCTGCAATCCACTACAGCACCCAGCATTAGTGTTACTCATGATGGAACACAGCAGAACCCCAGCTTAGGGAAAAGCTCCCAGACCCAGGTAATATCAAACATTGCTAGCTACTTTCCTTTTCCACAAAAAAAAAAAAAAAAAACCTCCAACACCTGAAGACAGTAAACCTGAGCTGCAAGCACAACCTCTTACATCTTTCTCACAAAGCTGCAGCCTTAAGAAAGTGAAAAATAAGCCTTGCACGTGTATTCCCTCAAGCCCATTTCTTTCTGTTAATGGCTGCATTATTTCTACTATTCAGTCCATTTTGACAATCTGAACAAATCTCCCCATGAAGTAATAGAAGGTTTAACAAAGTGGGTGAATTTGGCTTGAATAGCTGATTAGATTTGTTGAGAATTCACTGATACTAAGGTAAGTAGGAGAATCTAAGTAACTTCTTGACTGCTCTTAAAAAACCACTGCCTTATGCAAAGTCTCAAGGTCAAAGGGCCCGGGTATAGTTAATACTCTACTGCATCTCCTTCAGGCCATGGACAGCTGGGCAGAAGAGTGAACTCCCCAGACAGAATCTACTTGCAGCAGTGGGTTGCCCTAAATTATAAAACCCAGCTTTCACCCGATGCTGCATACAGCTGGTGCACACTGAAGGAAAAGGTTACAACATGCAAAACACTGAAATCACATCTCCAAACGAGAGTAGCATTCATGCAGCCAAAGGGACACCAGTGAAATAAGCAGGTCAGGAATGTCATTACAGCAGGGCAGAGAAAAAGGTTGCTACAGATAGGAGTAATTCATCTGCAAATCTGCAGCAGGGCCAGATACAAAACAGCTCACTGTGGTTTGCTTCTGGCTTTTCTCATGTAAATGAAAGAATGTAAAAAAAAATACAAAAAATTCTACTCCTTGTGTCTGTGTACTTTTGACTGTTTACTCTCCTGAAGATTGCAACTATTCAACAAGCTGTTAATAGTTATGGGTCTAAGAAGGTTTTTCAACAGTGTTTCTAAATTACTGTGGGCTAGAAAATTCAAGGCTACTTCTTACGCTATTGAGTTGCTTATTAGCCATCCTACTAAGGGAAAAAAGGGAAAAACCTCTTATATCCAGACATTACACTTGAAAATACAAAGTAAAGATGGCAGCATTGCTTTCTAGTTACATTCAACAAGGATTAAGCAGTCATCACTGATCAAAATCCACCATACCCACTTTAAACCTGACAGGTAAGGTTTAAAGAGATACAATAACCTTGATGTTCATCCATACCGTAGCTCTAAGACCACGTTTCTGAGGTGCTAATACATTCAGTGCAAGACTGAGGCAAGCTTGGCCACAGTGCACAAGCACACCGTTGTATACATTGTGCATAAGGTATCTGCTATTTTAAGCCTCCAAGCAGTCTTATAAACTGAACTGCAGCAGGAGTGTGCTTTCAAACACCAGCTGGCAGTGGTATGTTGGGTTGTGAAGTCTCTAAAATGTGATTCCATAAAAGACATTGGATGTCGCTGCTGCTCAGAAACTGTTAGAAGTACTAGAACAGATGGAAAATTAAGTTTACCATTTAGCTGCCTAGTTCATGGATGGTCTTCTGTTCCCTGTTCTTGAAATTAAAATTTTTATTGTTTAGCTGGCCATTCTCTTTTCCATGGTGTTTTTAATAAACCATTTATCTTTGTAATATTCTGCTTTTTGGTATATAAAAACTGACAGTTTTGTCTGGTAGTATTTTGCACTGCTAATCAGATAATAGTCACCTTAAGAATTTCAATAGGTTTCTTTCTTTCCAGATAAAGTATATTTTCAAAATAAAAAAAAAAGAATCTTAATTACAAATCAAAACCGGTTTGTCTACCTGCTTTTTCTACCATTTCTTATGTGGCTGATTTCAGGCAATTAAGGAAGCAAAATATTTCTTTTCCTGTACCGTGGGGGATACTCTTGAAAGAGGTGTGGATCGCCCTAGCTCTAGGATAAACAATCTCATAGCAAAGAAAACCCCAAACCATCAAAAGCCTCCACCTCTCAGTAGAGAGGGCTTGAAGAGGGTGCCTAGCTCACTCTCTCATTTTTGCAGAGCAATGGCCTAGGCAGTAATTCCCCATTTTTATTTGTGAACAAGGC
>NW_008239110.1:16539555-16541907 GCF_000691975.1 Corvus brachyrhynchos
CAGTGAGCAGGAGGCCAAGGAGCAGAGGAAGAAGAGCTGGGTAGCTTATATACTTGCAAGGATTTTTCTCGTCTTTTTTAAATTTAGTAATTCCAACTTTGGAGAGGTTTCTCTCTCCTGAGCCAGTTCAAGACAGCAGACATAACAAGCACTTGAGCTCTGTAGCTGGCTAAATGCAAGCACACTTCAAGATAAGGGCAATTTTACAGTCCTGCTTCATTTATCAAACCTGACGTGTACTGCACATTATGATTTCCATGTAATGGTTTGACTGTAAATTTACCCTCAGCAAGATCCTTTTATATGCATTCAAACTAATTTACCTCTTGCTGATCGAGTCCTAAGTTGTAATTTGCTTAAATGCAGAGCCTAAATTGACTAAATCAAATGCATTTGCGCAAACTCAATAAACAGAACCATTATCCACTGGAATAAGCAAGTCTCCTAAGAGCATCAAATGCTTCCTTACAGTGGAAGAGTTGGCTCAGGAGCCAACCACCACTCCAGCTAATGACCATGCTTCTCCCTCTATTTCATTAGCCAGTCTGAGGGCTCTAATGGTCTTTCCCCTCTAAACGGAAGGGCAAGAGGCATTCATAGCTGTCACTGTTCTATTAGATGGTGACATGCCACGACCTTCCCAAAAGCGCCTCCAGGAAAGCCTCTCGGTGCAGCCTGGACACTGGCACACACACACACACACCGGGTAGCCAGCTAAAACTGTCCGACGATGAATGAGCAGGAAGGGTTCTCCAGGAGAGATTTAATGCATCCGCACTCGTGCAAGGTTCCAGAGAATCCCGGGGCAGAGTAATGGGGGGTCCAGGGTAAGGGAACTAATTGAGAAACTCTGAGGGCGTATCAGGTAACAAGGGGTGGGGTGGCCAACGGAGCCAACCGGGGAGCAGAACTGGGCTACATTAACAGAGCAGAGCAAAGCATTCTGGGGGAA
Source organism: Corvus brachyrhynchos (assembly GCF_000691975.1). NCBI lineage: Eukaryota > Metazoa > Chordata > Aves > Passeriformes > Corvidae > Corvus > Corvus brachyrhynchos. Next base: position 16,540,508 of record NW_008239110.1, read on the forward strand.
GCCTTTCAGGCACCATAAGCTGGAAAGGAACCTAGGACTTACTCCACCATAGGACTCCTTTCGTTCCTTGTCCAGCAGGCCCACCAGCCTCCACACATAGCTTTATCAAATACTGCAACCAAAGCAACTAAAGCTCATTTTCCAATGTAATGAAAAGGAACCAGTGGAGAAAGATACATTTGAATATCTCTGTTGATGCATACATTAGCTAGGCCAAAAATTGCAAAGACCACCTAGCACATGGGATCCACTTGCAGAAAAGGTCGTAAAACTATTGTGTCACACATGTTTCATACAGCAGTGCAAATACAGTTGAGTCAGACTGGTGTGCCTCTGCCTCGGTGCATAGAAAGGGACATTGATTTGCAATTGCAAAGCACCCATTTAAAAATTAACACACTGGCATCAGGCAAGAGGGTTTTCAGCCTTTTTATGAAGGGCGCCCAAGCCAGGATCCACCCAAACAGGATTGAAGACTCTGATCCACCACACCAGAGCCTACCTTCAGTATTTCACTACCATAAATTTATTCAGTGGCTTTGCAACTTAAATGTAATAGTAGTGAACACAGTGGAAGCCAGCATCTAGTACGTTACGTCAGCTTAAGAAAATCTGTGTTGGATTAAAAATATTTAAAGCTTCATGCGTATTGGGAATAATAAGTGAATGGAAGGTAGTATACCTCACGTACCAATGGCTGATCTGATATGGAGAATTATTACTGCAGGGCATCACTGCTACACTGAGCATTCTCACTAGAAGTTACTGCCATGATTACACATTCAAGCTATGATGCGAGGGAAGTTAAACATCCAAGTTCATTCTGAGCTAAAATTCAAACTTTGTGTATCTAGCTGTCATGAAGAAAAAAAGTCTTACCAAAACTAGTAAGACAGTAAAACATTTTTTGCTGATATGTGTAAAATAAATGTATAGCCAGAACTGAAAGTCTTAAACTTGCAGACTAATTTTGGTAACAACTGCCAAGTTTTTCATACAAAATAGTAACAAATCATCGTATTTATTAAGTACTTGCCTTTAATATGTTTTAGGAATATTAACTCATCTGTTTTTCTATTAGTAACCAAATATCATCATTTGGGCTTACTACAAAAAGCATACCTAGAGCAAACCCATAAAACCAGGAAATTAAGTTACCCAATGCAATAACAGCACCATTCTATTTTATTTGTTTGTCCTTTGAAACTTCTGCCTTCAGTTCCCTGTCTGCTTATTTCCATCAAAGAAGCAAAAAGCAAGACTCTTTTGGGGTTTCCAAGATAACATATCAAAGAATTATGTACAGATCTACCAAAGACAGATTTTCTCAGACATGCCTGAGTAGCTCTGGTGCAGCTGCACATAGATTGGCACTGAACAGTGACAGCAAAAATAAAGAA
>NW_008239110.1:16541918-16549612 GCF_000691975.1 Corvus brachyrhynchos
AGAGTGTCCTGTGACAGAAATGATTCCATACTGCTTGGGGTCTCGACTCTCCCTAGTGCAGCTGACAAGAACATGAAGGGTCTAAGAATTACCAGTGCTTTGTAACTACTATTACTTTTTTAAATATTTCCTTTAAGGATTAATACACATCCTTCCTTGGTAGTAGAAAAAACTGCCAAAAAGGCAACACTTCTTACAAAGATTTGTGTATGTGACCCATGTTTTATATGACATGTCCTCGCCCAACAACTGAGATTAAATAAAGAGGCAAGGGACGCTGCAAAGGCAGCCAGGTGAGGGAACAGGAGGTAAGGGCAGAAGCAACTTTGAGTGACAGCAGAGAAAACCTTATGAAAGTATTTATTCAAACAGCAGCCACTGAGGGAATTCTTTCTGCTGGACTGAAATTTTAGATATCTAAACACTAAAATTAGGAAGTTTGAACACATCTCCTCATTTATTTTGTTTACTAAGTTTGCAGTTGATATTTACAATGTCTACCCTGCCTAAAAAAGGCACATAAATCCCAATCAGGCTACTCAGCAAGGTTCTTCCCTGGTAAATGAGGGAGAACAGGGCTTCTAAATAATGTGAATCGAAGTTCCTGGGTCTACATCCTGGTATCTTTAGTGACTTAAGACTTCTAAGAAAATGTACTACTTTTCTATACTGAGATTTCCTTGTATTTTTCATTGTTTTTATATGGAAATCATAGTCCAGTAAATAGAATACTAGAATATACCCACCGGAATAGATCCAAGATTAATCACATCTTTCACAGACCCCAGTCTCAAAGACTTTAAATTCTGGATATATGCCAGTTGCAATTAGGACAGCTTGGGCACTCAGGGAATTTTATGCATTAAGTTCCTGTATCCTAAGGAAATAACTGATGCAAAGAACCAGCAAAGCCATAAAGAAAACTGTAGCAGTGTTACTGCTTTAATTCCAGTGCAGGCAGAGGTTTTTCAAAACCCATCAGCTGTTGTTATATCCTTTATGGAAAACCAATTACCACTCTCAGAAGTCCCCTGTCCAAAACCAACTCACCTGAAGCACAAGGGCTGCTATAGATCTAAAAACAAAAAATGAGCTATAGTATTCTAAGCACTTTCTTTTCTCTTCAAGAGTGTATGCCACCGGCATTACCTTGCCTGTTAGAGGCTAAAGTGCTGTGTGATCTACGACTAAATCGTGAGCTGGAAATTGCTAAAGGAGCATGTGCTGTAACCATGAAGCATCTATCAGACAAGATACTTGAGTGCATCTTCAAAAATCACCATCTCATCAAAGAGATGATATAGCTGCAGATTTTCAGGAGGTTAAAACCAGGGAGGGGTGTGTGGGAGTGAGGGGGGAAGTGTGTGAGGGGGAATGTGTGTATGTGTACACTGTTTCTTTCTTCTGGACTGCTGCCAACACTGTGATTACCATGTTGTCATCAGCCACACAGGCTCTTCAAGCACATGGACATCTCATAAAAATGTAACCTCATATGACACAAAAATTAAATATAACCTCACATTCCCCTCTGCAGTTGTGGGAAGACAGCTGCCTACCACGTGGCACAGAAGAAGGCTTACATACCCTGCAAACCCTCTTACACTTGTACAGTACATTGTGATGTCGGCTTAAAAAACAAAATTAATTAAATCCAATTCAACCCCTCTCTTTTCCCATGTGCCTTCCCTCAAAACCAGACATCCGTGTCTACAGCAACAAACAAGAACAAACTTATTTAGCCATGGTGCATGTTCCTCATTTTTCACAGCAGTTAGACATACACACACTGTCAGTCTGTCTCTTGCTGATCTGCTTATGGTTAGTGCTGCTTCAAAGTAATAAGCAGAATAAATATTCATCGCTCACTCCCTTGCCTTGAAGCCCATTTAGTGTGACTGGAGAGGCAAGGGCATGGAGGAGTCAGCCATTGTAGCAATACGGCTACAATCATACTCTTCATGGCTAATGAGCAATGGCATTAAGGAACTGGTGTTTTTTTTCTAGTTGGCTTCTTTCATTGTAAAGGAGACAACATTTTCCACATTGTCTCCAGACCCAATTTGAACAAGCTGATGAAGAACTACTGTCCCTCCAAGGCAATGATGCAATTAGAGGAAACACTGTAGAATCAAATAAAGAGGAAAATACATTGGAATTAATTCACTGTGAGCAAGACTCCAGTCAGTAGCAGCCATTGTACTACTGCCTTTCTAAACTGTCCTCTTGCAGTTCACTATCAGACACTCTATCCAATCTCCCTATCTTGTTCTAAGAGCTTGTTTAAAGTAATGCCAGCTGACTGAAGCACAATTGTATGTACAGCACATGTTAAGCTTGTCACAGTGCTTCTTTTTCTGGAAGGATCAGAGGCTGGATCAGGATGGAACTGCGCAGCCGGGCACTGCACAGCTTGGGTCTTGCCCACCTGCAAGAAGCAGTCGGGTTTCTCCCTCCCCTGCCAAGGGAGATTGCTAGACCATTATCTCCTTCTTAGTTCTAAATAAAAAGTCAAACACTGTTTAGCCCCTTCATTCAGAAGGAGAAGGCAATTTATCTTGTGTCTGATACACAGAATGCAAGCTTTGTATATCTGTCTCTCTGAACTTGCTCAGACTTGGAGCAAGGGAGTAGGAAAAATGCTGGCACTTCTCCAAGTGTGCTGCAACAAAGCCAAAGCCACAACAAATAAGATGGAACTGAAACTTCATTTCCTCCCTTCAAGAGATGCTCAGGACCAGGCATTTTCTTCTAGTTTATAACTGGGTGGTACCACTGTGAGAAGAAGGGCAATGGCTCCTTCCATTGACTTTCCTCCTGGGGAGCCTTTACTGGTGCCACCACTGGCACACTTCTGCCCTTTCCCAAAGCCTGGGACTCCAGGTAAGTCTCCTGGGCTGATCACCTGGAAAGCTATCCTGGTTGGTTAGAAGTGGGGGGAGATAAAAGTGATACGGGAGTGGTTCAGTGTTCTGGGTACATTAAACTTCTTTATTCCAGCATATTATGGAGAAGATTCATCTTTCAGCATCAAAATGATTGACATTTCTGCTGTTTCCACCTTCTCTGTCACCAAAGAAACAAAATTCTGCACATCTACAGTGGTTTTATTCATGCATCCAAGACTGGGTAAGGCTTTTCATAAACAACTAATGACTGTGACTGCCTCTAGATGCTCAGCTTGGGACACAGCAAGAGGTGTCAAAAAAACAGTGAAAAAGCACACTCATCTGAACCCTGCTCTGCTGAAAACCCAAGTCCTTCTGAGGTGCCCTGCTTTGGGGACCAAGTCAGCCAACTTTAATTACCACTCACACTTTACAAATTCAGCCACAGTTTGAAAGATAGATTTGCTTGCCATATAACCCTACAGCAAGGTCCCCTGCTTCATTTTTCTGACATAAATTTCTGTGCATGTCAGTTTGCATTAATATCATCATATTAGGTATATTTCTCCAATATTTTTGCAAACAGACTGCAAAATATACTCACAAGCCCAGTGGAAGGGGCACTTAGAACCAAGAAAATAATAATGGAAAAGAACAAACTATTTTCTGGGTTATATATGTGCAGGAGTGAAAGTTTTGAACAATTCAGTAGTCCTCACAGGCGGTTATTTTAGGTAAAAGAGAATTAAATTATTTTCTAACGAGAAAGAAAGTTGTTCTGCCTGACAAGGTAGTAATGAGTAGTGGCTCTTTTATTACTGCTACTGCTGCTAAAAGCACTATAAATGCATTTTAAAAAACCAAGCAAGATCCATCTCTTTCACCAGCAGAAAACAAACTAGCAAGTAGTCTGTAAGCAGTATTTTCCTCAATGCTTCTTTTATACATTCTAATACATTTTATTCTAGAAATGACTTTGAGCAAGTGAAAATAATTTTGTTTTTAGTACATTGCAAACTTCACTTGAATGGTGGCCAGAAGACAAAAACTTCTTGCCATCTTACCATGAAATCATGTAAAGACACCGTGGAGAGGGTTGCATTACAAGCACATGAAAAATCAGAGTGGTAAGATACTACTGAAATAAAACTCACTGCAGTATACTTTATATTTCTAACTATAGAAATAACTATGTGACAGGATAAGAAGGACAGGAACATTTTTGTGGAGTAAAAAAAGATTAAATGCTCCAGATGTACAAACAATTTGATTATACTCTTTTCCAACTGTCTCCCTACCCAATTTTTGGAAACTGCCAGATGCTACTAGAAATCTTTATATATTTGTACACTGCATATTTCATTGCTAAAATAGAATAAACATATAGAGCAGCAAATAGGGTTATCTGTCTCTCTTCAGTGTTGTACCATAAACATACCAGATTGTCAGCTGGAAAGTAAGAATTATTACAAACTTCTCTACAGATCCACACCCACAGAGACTGACAGGATAGCATCGACTACATTGAGAAGAAAAGGAAAACAATTTGAATGCTGTAGAGCCTCCTCAATGGCTTTGACTTACAGTATACTTTTAAATCTAAGTAATTCCACTTAATATCATCTCAGAAGAACCTTTTACTGATACTCCTTCTGTAAGATGTTCTGTGGCTGATTTTCACTCTGGTGTTCAATGGCATCAGGTGAGAGAACCTCCATATTAACAAAAAAATTGGAACTATGCAGTCTCTGTTCCCTGCTGTAAGTCAGGCCATCTCAGCTGCAGAACTAAAGGCTAGCACAGCTTTCATCTCTTTAAAGCAATGGCAAATCCTTGCGTGAATGAGTTCCAAATACTTGAATAGCATTTTTTTTCTTACTTTCCTAAGAAAATCTTTTTTCCTTAGGATCTGAAAGGGCCATGAAGGGTGCAGAGTTGGCAGACATTGGCAAATACTGTATTCATGAGAGAAATGTTAAAAGCCTGAACAAATGTAGTTCTCTAACTCTTTTGTATTCATTTTTAAGAAAGCTAATGTCTGGGAATCTTTGCAGAAAGAGATTTTGGGTCTCAATCTGCATCTCAACTCTTTCATGATGAGAAATCTGTAATTCAACCCACCCTGAACTACAATTGCAGCAAGACCATGTGTCACTGGTAGAAAGGACGTTATTGATGGCATCATCTATATTATTGCTGCTTGATCCAGCCTAATGATGAAGATCTGGAAGTGTTAACTAATATGCAACATAGCTCTATGCAGTGTGCATTTCATAAATCTCCCTCCTTTCATGCATATTGCTGCTACTGTCTGCAGAAGTAAGAACTGACTGATCATGTTGTTACAAGATACTTTTATTACTGGAGGGCTTGATTGATTTTCCCTTCTGAGGTATTCTGATAAATAGTACTGCTCCACCATTGGCGGAGGGGGGGATGAGGAGCAGAATATTTCCCCTTAATCTGCAAGTCCTACAATGTGCCGAGTAGTGGATGCTGATTCCATCTCTACCGTAACTTTGAGAGTTTGGCAGTTCATGCCTGCACCAGACCTCTGCAACTCCTCCAAGACCAACAGCTCAAGAGCCCTACAAAGACTGCACCCAGGCCATGTTACTCCAGAAGATCTAATGTTTCCCCTGTCGCCACTGCCAATACAGTTTATAATTTCTATCAGCTCATTGGGCTGTGAGATAGCAGCAGCTCATTAGGACACAGGAATTGTCACTTTCAGTCAGGCTCCATCTACAGACAGACATAGAAGGCAGCCACTGACATATCCATGTTAGGTTTAAGGACACTGCAAAAGGCTGAAAAGGACTCATGGGTCCCCATGGATGACCCAACTCAGTCATGCCTCTGGCCACTGCAGAATAGCTCATACCAATTGAGCAAGGAGAAGGGGCTCTCTTTTGAAGCTTCAACACAGCACACTTTCAACACAGCAGAATTTCTCACAGACTGGCCTTGCTCCCATTTTTTCCTAAGATATGGAAATTATGTAAAAAAAAATCTTCATCTTTTCAGAAAAGGGCTATTCTCATCGGAACACACATATAACATAAGAGTGTTTATAAAAACAGATGAAAACCTATATGCACCTTTCCCAGCTGTTTTCATTATGCCCAAAGCTTTTGTCCAAAACCACTTCCTTCTTAGTTGTTTCTGCCAGCCTGGTGCATCTGTGGGGCCCAGAGAGAGCAGGGAGAGCCCCTTCTCAACAGAACAAACTACACCAAACCTCCACCTCTTCAGAGATGCACAGAGAAGCTGATCTTGTTCAGCTCAAAGCAAACAAGGTCCAATGTCAGCCTGCTATCACTTCCAGCTGAACAAACTAACACTCAGTCCAAACCACGTAATGAGCAAGTCCAAATTTTCCTTCCCTTGCTACATCATCAGAGCCTTGTTATTTATATAAACGTCCAAATTCTCATTTTGATTGATATTGATTTCACAGTGTTCAGTTTCACTGAATGTTCCCTTCTGCCCATGTAATAAAACAAAGAATGGGGTTACTTCATTTTGGATTACATTTCACAGCATAAATCTTTGTTTAAATCTTTTTCGGACCTACAGAACCAAGACATAATCTCATTTTCTACAATGCTGAGCAAAGAAAACAAGAAGCTCACTCTGCCATGCAGGCTATTCAAACGACACACTTCTGCACTGCACGGTACTGTTGATATTTGTTCAATACAGGTGGCTTTGGTTTGATTTGCTTTTAATAGATTCTGCTGGAATGTGAAATCCAAACAAGGGCACAGAAATTTTGAGAAAGTAACCATTTAAAAATGTGCTCAAGTGTCTATGTTTGGAAATTGCTTGACCAGTTAGTTGCCTCCAGCTCCCAAAGACACTCCAACACAATACAAAAAGGAAGTATTTTCCACATGAAAACTGTAAAAGCAAATGAATAAAAAGTTTAAAGTTTTTTGTGAAAATGTTATAGCAAATTATGCCAAATAATTTGCTACATACAAGGAGAGAAAAAGAAAAGGTACTATTTACTATATGTCGATTGCTACAAAGAAGAATTAATTGACTGCTTGCCAACTGGTCTCTCACTGTTTAGGTGTCACTGTTTAATGAGTGTGTGGGATCACGGTTTTGGGGAAAACAGGGACAAACCACACACTCAGAACCAAATTTCCAGTGTGACACATCCAGTATTAAGAGGATAGTTCATAATATACTAAATCCTTAAGAAAATTTAGCCCATAGAAGTTAGAACTGGCCCTTCTGTTCCTTAATAAACTTCAGTGAGGCCCCAAAGACAACTAGGCTGAATAATTCTGCTTACGTCATGTTTTCTGCTCTTCTGATATAAGATTAGCCAACTTTTTCTGGAGGTTTTTTTGTTGGTTTTTTTTCTTTTTCCACAGGCAGCTGGCTACTCTCTGAGGACATTCTGAAGGGGAGTAACAACAATCTATTCCTGAGAGAAGAGACACAAGGAAATGCTCTGTTAGGGCAAATTTGCAGAGCTCTCTACTTTAGAAATAGTATTTTAAATAGATTTAAAAGTTCTCTTTGAACTTCGTATCAAATTGCCCTTAGTCTTCTGGAATTGCTGCACATCTCCCAGTTAAACCAGATTTCTACACTAAACTAAAGAGTAAAACTAGGGCTCTGTACTGAAGACCTGGCCATTACCATAACTTCTGAGATTAGTATCTGTGTCCAACACTAAAAACTACCTTTTCCTTGTTCTCACACACCCTTGCCAGAGGTGCATTGATAGGGGACCAATTAAACTAAATGAAGCCAAAAGCAGATAAAAGCCACACTGAAACCAGAGAG